>NW_021941229.1:21584646-21889944 GCF_902148845.1 Salarias fasciatus | reverse complement strand
AGGAGAAAAGGCAAACAGGGTGTATGCTCCTACTCCTACAAGAAATACTGTAAAGAATATAAAGGAATATTTCATATTTCTCTAAATTGTAGTATTTCCTTCAATCAACCGTAACATAAAATTATGCAAAAGCACCATCTGAATCCTTTGGAAACTCCAATAAGTTTACTTTACAAAGCAAAGTTTGTACACAGGTCTGGGTTGAGCAGTGTCAAACATGTAGAGATGAATTAAAAACAGTCTTTTGAGGCAGAGGGAGCAGCTCAGTCTTGTCGATTACCTCGGTTTCAGCCTGGAGACTACAGGAGGAAACATCTGTGGCGGTAGTGAGCTTACCCCGTGGTCTGCTCCGCTCTTCTGTTCAATGTTTACAACCCGAGGGAAGCCCAGATCAGCTGCTGCGACCACAACACAGCTGACACCGCGACTCAGCTGTTTGCGAGAGAGTTGCATTGTGGGTAACACAGCTGTCATCTTTGACAGCGAGAAAATATTCTGTAAAACTTTTAAACTTTAGATTTGCCCATCTTTGATTTATCTAAAAAAAAAAAAAGAAAAAAAAAAAAGGAAAAGCCACAGTACCCGGTTGGCTTCAGATGTATGACCTTTCATAAAAGAGCAGGAAACGATGAACCGTCGGCTTTGAAGCTCAGAGGCATGGGTCAAAAACAAAATCAATTGCTCGGGATATTATTTCTTTCTTCACAGGATTTGGAAACCGTCATAAAAAACAGCTCTAATTTTGCAGATTGTAATCATCAATGTGTTTAGAATGGAAACAAATTAACAAGCAAGCTCATTAAAAAAGTTTTGTACATTTTCTTTTTTTCTCTATTTTAAAATTAAACTGATCAAACAAGGCAGAAAGCTGTTGTGCAGAAACACTCTCTTGCAGTTTATCGTTGTCTGTCTTGGGTGCTCTGGTCCAAATGTTTACATTCAGAGGCTTTTCTGTCTCTTTGTTCGCCATGTTATTCCCCAATAAATCAATAATAAATGCACTAACACTAACGTGATAGTACAATTTATTTTTTTCCTCCACAAATGGCTCTCACAAAGAGAACATGCAAACTCCACACAAAATAGACCTTCAAGCCCAAGACTGGACTCGAACCGGGGAACTTCTGGCCGGCGCTGTGCGGCCTGTGAGCCGCTCCTTTTGCTGAATTCGCTTTCCTTCGTTTGATCCGATCCAACTTGTGATGTTTTATTCCAGGTCCACTGATGCGCTATTAAAATCTAAAGCCTTGTTATGTTTCTATTCCCCTTACAGTGGATTCAAATGAAACTTTAATGACCTCCGTATAGAAACTGGGTCAGTGCAGCAGCTGTGACGACAATATAGAAAAAGATGAGAGCGCAGTGGAAAACGCCGGTGGATCTTAAACATGGGAAAAAATAATGTACATGATGATCAATATGTGCACATTATATGAATTCAAGTTATTTCAGAAATATACAGGCTCATTTAGCGTGCTCTTTTCTCTGTAAATGCTAAATGGTGCTGAGGTGTGGACATTTCTAAGATCTTTTTATCCTAATTAATCTATTCTGTCTTTTTTTTTTTAGCCTTTCTGATGCACATCTTCTCCACCCCATCCTCTCTGAAGTCAGCCCTCCCATGTTCTTCTATATGCTCTATGTCTATCTTTCTGTTTTAGTTCACTGGTTCTCTCTCTCTCTCTTTTTTATTTGCTTCACCTCTTTCCCCCCGAGGACCTGATTCCTGGAGGCCCTTGGCTGGATGTGGATGGACTCCTGCTCCCGCTCTGGGGGAAATAAATGGAGGAGCCTGTTTTCCGGCGGTAAAGGAATAATGACACGGTGGACAGGCTTTGCCCTGTGGCCTGATTGTAAAGTGGATTGAGGATTTCCTCGATTGTAACCTACAGCCGATTCATGTGCACACAGGACGGCGATGAAGCAACGGAGCAACGCCGGCAATCTGCACATTTTGAAGCTTTACATTGTTAAAAGGAGGCAGAGTCGTGACACGATCGACATTACTCTTGATGAAACACCGGTATAGGTGTTCAAACTAATGTCTCACCTATATCACGTTTTAATGATGCTACCTGATTAAGCCAATTAGTTGTTTTCAACAAGCTCGGTACAAAGAACTCAAAAGGGACTTTTTTGTAATGGACTTTCAAATTAATGATCCAACACAGCCCACTGAGCAGATCTTGGAGGCTGTTTTAAGTCTTGCCAGGTGATACATTTATCCTTCTTGCTTCCATGCCAGGCGTTTGCATCTTTAATGACTAAGAGAGTCGTCCTTACAATTTTACACCGTATAAAATTGATCTGGAGCCACAAAATACGTTTATCCTTTGACATAAAGACAACAGTTTTTATTATTTTTACCTCTTTTAATAGCTATTCACCTCCACCCCTGGCGAATATTAGTCTTTGTTAGCCAGTTTATCTATTTAACAGTTTCTTAGTTGTGTCAGCAGTTTTGGCCGTTTTAACTGTTCTGTCTTTGTAGCTTTGTGAGGAATCTGAGCTATTTTACATTTTATCTCTCCTCAGGCAGGAGGGAAGAGTACTTCACAAAAATAGACTGGTCTGCAAAGATAACAAAAAATAAGACAAAATTGTTTATTTCTATAAAAGAGCCCATGTTGGTTAAAGACTTCTGCTCTGTACTGTCCGTCCATCGGCGCTCCCAACAGATTCAGTGAAAGCAGCGTACCGGTCACTGACGTCAAACACATAGGGACACAAAACGGGAAATTTATGGCCTTGAATAAGTGTCAAATATCCATTTTCTGAATTTTCCTGAGAACCCAAGCATGAGGAGAACGTGCAAACTCCATTAAGAAATTCCCCGAGGCGAGCGAGCACTCGTCTTGTTTCCAGGTTACATCTAGCAAAACAGGAAAGTGTCCCAAGCACGAGTGAGGAGTTTTAAAAGTTCACTGAATGAGGGGGAATTATTTTTTTTACAGATTTTTTTTTGTCTAATCTTAAGCAAACAGGGAATAGCGCTGCGTCTGCGACATAATATTAATTAAAAATGCATTTGCAGCATTGCGGAGCTCACTGTGACACACACACACACAGCTGCTCGTCCCCCTCCCTCTGGTGCTCTGTCACAAACACAAACACGAGACATTAGCTCACCGTTTCACTCCCACACCTTCACTCTTACTTCCTGCAACTTCTCCTCCTCTCATTACTTCCTGCTCAGTCTTATTTGCCTCTCCTCGCTGGTCCTCTCCTCCTGTCAGACCTGCAGCTGTCCCGCAGATGCGCAGAAGTGGAGGCGCTGCGTTCCACCATGAAATTATTTCATTATCTCCTCCTCCAGCTGTTTGCTGATTTAGACCCAAGATTCATGCGAATATCAAGCAGAATGCGAAGATAATTTGTGTTGTTGCCATGGAGAAGGTGTTTATCTCTTGTTTTCCTTTCCGTCGTCGCTCTGAGCTTCTTCGCTAATCGTCACCGTTGCAGTTTTTTATCTCGTCTGCAGTTTAATATCTGTGCGTTCATGTTAAGCGCCATAGAAAATAGTTGCTTTGCTGTTTGGATGTGTTGGTGTGCTATAAAAGTCCATCCATCTTCTGTCCAGCTTTTTATCCTCCCACCTCAGGTCACACATTCACACCAACTGAAAAAAAAAAAAAAAAAAAATAATAATTAAAAAAAAAAAATCACCAGTTAGCATTTATTTTGAACTGTGGGAGGAAAGTACAGTGCCTCGAATGATGCATACATGCAAAGGGAGAACATGCAAACTTCCAAGCAGCTGGGAATCATCTAATGATGCCATGATGGCTGCCAAATGCAATGATTATAGGAAAATATCTTTGGGGATATTTCATGTAATCACCGGAACTGGCTTTATGTTTGCAGTTATTTATTTTCTGCAGTAATCGCTTTGTTCTTGCAAACATACAAATTAATCATCAATACATCATCATATGCACATGCCAGCTTTGAGTATATCTGATGACAAGCATTAGCAGAATACTGCTTGTGACTTGCCAAAACGTTACAGTGAAGCCAATCTTTGGCAAAAAGCACCTTCCTTCACCAAAAAATCAAAAGGAAAAGGCTGTTTTGAGGTTTCCTCTACATTCTAGAAAGTGTCTTAGTGAAATGTTTTGTACAAATTGGATTTTGACAACCTATAATCTCAGCTGGGAAACACTCATCGACACCACAACGTTAATCAGAGTTAGGGATTTGCTGTGATTCTGAGAGTATCGAGCTTTATTATGTCTTACATTTTCACTTTGATTCCATAAATCCGAGCAGTCCAACATCGGAGACAAATTAGATGTTTGGCTGATTCATTTCCAAGATGTCTGAGCGAGCAGCAGGATTTTGTTTACCCATTAAATATAGCTCGAATACAGCTTGTAATTTGATCTTCTTGGGACGCATTACGCATCTTTTTTCCAAATCACTGGCATCTTACAGGAAGGAAGCCGATAAGATCATCGCATCACCGTGCCTCTCTCTGTCTCTTGGCGTCTATATTTGGTTTCTCCACCCCACCGCCAAGCACTCCTTATTTTAAGGACTTGCACCCGGCCTCATGTGTGCTGTCATTTCTATAGGATCTCCGGCCGCTGCCGTTGTACTGTAATAATGGAAACATACTGGTAAAGCTACTCCAGTCGGTCCCCACTGGCTGCAGGCCTCATTAAAGCTGTGGAGAGCTCAATAGCCTGTCACACCACATCTCTCTGCCCATTTATCTGGGGGTGACTACTCCCGTATTGTTGTGTGTGCGCGCGTGAGCGCGGCCGTGCGCGCACGAGCCACCATGTGTGCTAGGATATCAGTAGGTCACTGTGCTAGAAATGTTCCTCGTCTGTTACTGCTTTTAAGCCCGCGTAGTCTGGCCTCCTTTCACGCAGAAACACGAACAATTCAGTAAAATCTCTGCTTAATTAACGGTATATTTGTATTTTGATTGAAACGGGGGAAACATTCAACAGAAAAGGGGTCAAATTATTTTATGAAAGACAAAGGTTGCTTTCAAAAGATCAATTAGGGCCTCTTTCTCCAAACACAAAGTGCAGCAGGTGTTCGTATTTATGCTATGGATGAAGAGGTGAGTTGCCTTTTTATTTGTGCACGCCCCCTCTGCAGCCTGTCTGAAAGCCCTTGCATTTTTGACATTTTTCATCTTATTAGAATTCCCGGCGGGCATAATCCAAGGGCGCTCTTGTTCTCCAGGTGGATCATTTGAGCTGTCAGGCCACATTTCTGCAGGAAACACGGTAAACAACACGTGAGGTGAGCGACTGCTGGCGAGGAGAGGGAGTGGGAGAGAGAGGGGACGTCTGCTTGTGTTAAATACCTAAAACCGTAAAATGCGTATATAGCAGCGGGTCCGATAGTGCGCCTCAGGTTCTTTATAATCCTGTCCTACTTAAATGGATCTCTCAAACTCATCAAAACTTTAAAACTAGATTGATTGATCTGGATGGAATCCAAACGCTCTGACTTTGGCGAGAACTGATTCTTTTTTCTTCTTTTTCTTCTTCTTTTTTTTTTTTTTTTGTTTTTACTGGAATCTAATTTTCTTCTGTTCTGATTGAGCCTTTAAATCCGCCCCTTAACTCAAGCATTTTCCACGACCTCCAGGATGCCCTCAGTCTTTATCTGCTACCAGGATTTGTCTCCTGTAAATTTCCCCGCACACACACACACACACACACACACACACACAAACGCATCGTGATGAGACTTGAATCGCAGCACACTATTAAAGTCTGTTGACACCCTGATTTGACCTTGATGGCGGCTTTCATGGAGAGCAGACTCTCTGCATTTCATTACCAAGGTTATATGGTTAAATAATGAGGCCTCTCAAAGAGAATATAGTTAGGTTCCAGAGTTGGGGGGGGGATGTTCTGTGTTGGAGTTTGCATGTTTCTACCTGTGCATGCATGGAGCTTTCAACATCAAACTGGATGAGTAAGCTGCAAAACATGAAAATATCCAACGGATATTTAAAGAGATTTTTTTTTTTAAAGGGTGATTTGAGGTTACTGGTCACTGCTGTTTATCGCGGCAATTGAGAGAAGACAAACAAGTATTAGCGCTTTGTTCTGTAATCAATTTCTCGTGTCAGTCTGTGTCTCACATCTCCAGTGAAGGATTGCAGACACAGCCAGTGCGAGGAAATGCGATTAAGGAGCCGCTCCATCATATTCGATCCATTCATCTTGCGTAGCTGTGGTTATACGGATGGGTAAAATGTGACGCTTCGCTATGAATCACGGTTTGAGTTAAAGGTATCTAATCTGGGACAGCTATTAACCCTTATGGTGGGTATGAATCTAGCTCAAGCACCACACTTCCAAAAGCTTGATTCAAAAGAGAGTTTCAAAGGTTTGTAGATTTTCTGTTAAAATATTCCATCAATAAAAAGAAAAACAAAAAAGGAGAGTATATTAGAAAGAAGTAGTTTGTCTTCAACTGAAACTTCAAGAAGCTACACACCAAAATCAAAATCAGCAAACAAGCAAATATGTTTAAAGAACAAAACCTTAAAAGCAGAGCATCGATTGGATTTCAGAAGCGGGTCAGCTGAAGAAAAAAAATTACGCCAAGCATCACCAACATTTCTGGATTAGCTTAAGTCACAACTTGACACAAACGAAGCACGAAATGCTGAGATCGCCACTTCAAAAGCAGCTTTGGTGGTGGAGCAATGGGATTTAGGCCCCTTTTACAGAACGTTCCAAGTGAATAAGCATTGTTTTTACTTGTTTCAGAAGAGTTTGACATTTATGCGACAACGTTTGGAAAACGATGTCCGTCTCCACGGCAACGACAGGAACACTGAAAACGATTTAGTCACTCCGAGCTTTTCCAAAAAAAAGTCCCACCTTCTGAGCTGTTTTCAGAAAGTTCTGTTTGCAGCGGCACTGAGCGGCCACAACACAACAAAACGTTCACATTTTCACGTGAGTATGCGGAGTTTGCACGTTCTTCCTGTGTAAGCATCTCCATGTATTCCATCTTTCAGCCACGGAATGATGTGCATTTTGTGACTCCAAATTGCCCAAAGGTGTGCCTGTGTATGTGTGTGTGTGTGTGTGTGTGTGTGTGTGTGTGTGCAGCATCAAAATAAAAAATGAAACAACCCGAGACTTTGAAAGGGGTCAATCATGTTGATCTGTGGAGAATCACCTCCAGAACTGCGATTCTTCACATGAGTATATATCTATTTTGAGCTCATTCCTGAGCAGTTTGACCTGCCGCTTTATTCTATTTTCTTGAGTGTTGCCAGCCTCACAGCCCCAGCAGGCAACTATTTCCAGCAAAAAAAAAAAAAGAAAAGAAAAAAAAAGAAAGAAAGCTCCCAAAAAGCCACTGCGGAGCATCGTCGCAGCAGCACACAGCAGGCAAAGTTAGTGACTGGCTGGAATCTCCCACAGGAGCTGCTGGAGATCAAAAACAGCCAAAAATAAGGGAAAATATATTTGCCAGGTGGCAAGAAATACATATCTAAATGAATGCTAATCCTGCCCTTTACGGGCTGCATGATAAGCAGCTGTTTTCCCATTCCAACCTGAAAAATGATGCTACGGCATCTGAGTAATGCTCAAAACTTTGGCCTCCTGCTCCCAAATCACCCCCAGAAAAGTCTGTGAATGCTGTTAAAAATCAGGATCCTGACATTCCGATACTGATCCTTTCTTTGAAGAAAGTTTTTCAGAACATATTTGCATAAAAACAAAACTGTCTTTGTTTTTGTTTTTTTTTTAAGCGAAGCAGTCAAAATCCAAACTATAGATGATTGTTTCTGCTTCCAGCTGACTGAATATGTTACGCTGCATATGCGAAAAATTTACTTCAAGTTGAACTTTCTAATCTGTTTGGCTTCTTTCTTTATCAAAAAGGCAAATCCAATCTGTATGACTTCAAATGCTTCCTACTGATGCCGCTGCTCAGGTCATTTCAACACTCACTGGTATTATGAATAGAGAAAGCTGATTTTTTTTTAATGATTAATTTATTCTTTATAGATTACTTCTTTTTGTATGTATCTCATACATTAACAGAGGTTTGAAAATGACTCAAAAAGCTACTGCAGAGTTAATTTTCTTTTGATTTGAACACAGATTAACACAGATAAACACATCTCAGACTATGTTTGCTCTCATCCTGAGTTATTTCCATGTGAAAAGTACACCTCACGTCTGCTTTATCGTCTCATTTGAAATTCAGCCAGTCATTTTCTTTATTCAATTAATCCAAGTCAGGGTCATGGGGAGTTGAAAGTAATTCAAATCCAACTGGGAAGACAGTGGCACATATTTATGGCCAATGATCGAGTCACCAATCAGCCTGAAATGAATGTTTCTGGACTGTGGGAAGGGAAATGGAGAAAACCCAGCATGCATTGGATTAACATGCAAACTCAGCACACAAAAAGGCTTAGCAGTAAATAATATGTTTATTGTTTTGAATTGTGAAAAAGTACAAAACAGCAACCAGACTGAGACAGAAAACCCAGAATACTATACATAAAAAAAAGAAAAAAAAAGAGAGGACTTTATATTTTCAACTCCTGAATTACAAAAGTATATTGGATACGGCCTATTTAACACAAACATTTACTGTAGAGGTGGGAAGTGATCTTTAACAGTGAGCGTTTTGGATAGAAGTGCTTCTTTTTGTCGATTGGGAAGCATGTGAGGAAGAAAAACAGACTGTTTGTGGTTCTGCCACATTGATTTCGAACCGTTTTCTTAAATGGTTCATTGCGAGTCCACTCAGTGTGAAGCTAAATTGGTTGAGTGTACACAGCATGCAGCTTGATCCAGCCTGCATTCATCCAGTCACATATAAACATCCTATTAGGAATAATTCAGTAATCATACTTTATACGGCGGTGAGTAGCTGCAGTTCATTCACATGCATAAACCGACGCTTCAGTGACGAGCAAGAGGGGGGATAGCTGAAAAACTGAGGCGTTTAAAATGAAGCAGAACGTTACAGTCACATGTACGTACACACACACACACGCACACACAATACAGCAGTTTCTGTTCTGCTGATTGCGAATGCTGAGGCTGAAGTCTTCTGTATGTAGGTCAAGAAGAAGATATTGACAAAGAACAAGCCACAGCAGAGCAATGAATTGAGTTAGTGGGAGCTTGTCTTTCCCCATATGAATACACTTGTGGAGAAGAGAGGGGGAAGAAAACAAACTGTAGATGTTGCAGAATGTTGATTGTCAAGATTGATAAAATCAAATCTTGGGAGTTACCACCAATATTCTTGAGTACATTTTGTAAGCGAGGGCATGCAAAGTAAGACAAGTTGCCCTGAACAACAGCGACAATCTTCTTTGAAATTCACTTTTAAATTGGATTTTGCAATGAAACGCTTGCACCGCATGAACTACTTTTACTTGTTAGTCGATGCTTCTATCCCCCTTCAGATGTCAAGATCCCTTCTTTGTGTTTGACTCTAAATCTGAATCTTATGCAACGTCTGTGTCACTGCTGTGATTTCTCTGTGTCACCAGTTTGATGACGATGATGACGCACGGACGACATGCAGAAATACAGCTCTATAAATGCTTAATGTTTAGATCACAAAAATTCTCATGAATCACACTTCATCATGCTTCATCTTCGGTACTAAAAAAAATGCTTATTTATACAACTAAATATTAAATCTGTATCACCATATGCCATGGCTCTGGGTACTGAGAAGATCTCTTTACTGCCCTTTTTCTTGCCAAGGCAGGACTGCTTCCACTCACATTTCGTCTTTCTAGTTTAGGAAGGATTCCCTTGGATATCATGAATTAGTAATGGCAGATCTGCAAGCTGCAGAGAGAAAAGTGCAAGCTGAAAGAGAGGCATGTCAGTCCGGATCCAGCAGTCACTCCCCAAACATGGCCGTTTTACATCTGAACACGGGCATCTGATCAATTGAACTGCATTGTATTTGTTAAAAATCAGCAGCTTTGCTTGAATGCAGCACAATGTGGAAACACTGGTTGTCAATTACGATCAGAAATAAAGCTTACTCCTCCTTTCATATTCAGCTGTGAATACCTGAATGTCCTTCAGCATTTCGTCTATGTCAGTGAGATCTGGCTGTTGAGTTTGACCACAGGATGTGGAGAAAATCCCTGAAGCTGTCTTACTGTGACATATTCTTTCACATATTTAGTTCTGTAATTATAACATTATCAAAAAAAAAATTTCCTCCTTCACAGCTAAGAGTTTAATCATGATTGAAATTATTTATTTAAAAAACAAACACCTTTTTGATATTTTGTCTCCAAACATCCTTAATTCTCTGAAAAAGTATTGTTACTCTAATGGGACCTCCAAAATTGGAAAAACAGCGAGGTTAAATGAATGTTTTGTTGTTCTGGAAATAAACTTCGTTGAATGAAGTAAGATTATACAACAAGAAGTCATAGGTTGTTAGATAAAACCTGTTTACTTAGGATTCTGACCTGAATGTACTACATTTCAGTATTTCACAAGTATTTTTTTAATATCAGTCACATGCATGTAAACGCCTACAGCTGATTTAGAGTCAACAGCGAGACTCAAACGCACGTGTGATTACACCCGATTACTTGTAGAAAACCCATGCATACACAGGGAGAACATGTAAACTCAGACAGATTCTCAAACCTGGCTGAATCAGGGATATTTTCACTGTTGGAGCCTAGGACCTCTGTCCAGCTGACTCCACCCGGTTCTTTGATTCTATGCTTGCTATGAAAAATGCCAAAACGTCTGACTTCAGATTATTACCGTTTATTTAAGTATAGCCAGATGTAATGTTCAGCGCTGGACCTTTACAGGGAAAGATACGCAGCATTTCGCCCCGAAAAGGATCCTGATTGTTCAGGAAACAGAGCTTTTATTCCATGTTCTTCTGGGCTGGGCCTGCCCCGACAGATAGGTTGGACTTTGTTCACAATTGGACAATTTGGTGTTGATGTCAGCTGCCAACCAAGAGCTGACATCCTTATCGAGTATCTTTGGAACACTAGTGTGTGAGTGTTGGTATCTCATGAACGTGTGGGTATGTTTACACTTTAGCAGAACATCTTATAACCTTGGTGTACTTGTCTCAGGAACAAGTGTCACAGTGGCCTAATGTGCAGTTAATACAGTTGTTCCATGGTAGTAGTGCTAATTAAAGTACATACCTAACATCACCGTGAGGCAGAATTCTCACCGCAAGCATCTAACTCTGCAATACCGAGTACAATAAATAGTCTTATCAAATACAGTGGTTTATTTTTGATTAATGATTCATGAAAAATTCATGATTTTATGAACGTGATGTTTTCACTTTGTGCTGCTGCACACGGTTTTAAAGCTGAAGTACTAAGCTGAGTTCGTCATCACATGCTAACATGGGAGTTAATGGGTGATTTCAAAACGAATGCAACTGAATACATTCATTCAAGTAGTTTAGGTTAAAGTTGATTTTTATATTGTGTTTTGTGAATTAAAATCACAAAAAAATGTAAGATTAATATCTACCTTTGTTCTTATGTAGTTTTTTTAATATGCAGACACTTAAAAACATATTGTGAACAAAGCCTATTTTACATTTCAGATTGTGACTGGTGAGTTACAAACTTTGGGCCTTCACCGACTGGATGAGTTCATGAAATGCCTGAAATGGCGTTCATTGAGTCAGTGGCAACATGTCAAGCTGGAAACATCTAAACTTGAGTCCCGTTCCAAAGTGAACGCTGACATTTAGCTGAACATACGCCACTCGAAAAATGATGGGGGCTAAAAATTCACCACAGCAAACAGACGTTTTCTGTCCACATGATGCGGGTTGAGGATTTCACAATGCGAAACATTTGACTTTACAATGCCAGTGTAATGTTGCATGTTACAGAAAAAAAAAGTCTAAACACACAGAACAACTCAAGGCAGTTCCAATTTCACACAGTCTACTTAAATCTGGTAATAAATGTATTTTTTCCACATGCATTATAACATTTGAAAGAAAGTTTTACTGCAGTTTGTGGGTGGTTCTCTTCAGAAAAGAGTTTGAATTACCACAGGGCTTCATACACCAAAATCTGTCAAGCCCGAGCCTGTTTTTATATTAATGCAACAGAAGAATACGATATTGAACAAAATAATATAAAGAAAGAGTTTGGATCCGGAAGGAAAAGGAATGAACTACATGACACAGCTGAGCGGTATGTGGACGTCGCTCTCCTCAGACCTCATCCAAAAGTGCCTCTGGATATCACAGCTGCCTATTAGTTTTTAATAAGCAGCCTCACATCCGTGGTGGGCCATTAGAAGCCTGAAAATAATAACGGCAGGGTCCAAAGAGTCCATCAACAACCTGAGCCAAAGACAGACTGAATAAAAATAGGGAAACTACATTGTGTGGAGGCATGCAAAGAAACTATACCTGTATACTTAAAGTTCACCCTCAGAAGTGACTGAGAAACATTAGAGAAAGGATTATTGCCCCATGCTGGGAACAGAGGAAGAGACAGATTTCCCTGTGACAAAGAAGAAGATCTCTCTCGAGTTGCCTCTTAAACGGTGTCAGATTGAAGTGGTGACAGGCCCTGCAGCAGCCATGGATCTGAATCTAGTTAACCTCAACAAAGACCGGCTGTCAGAGGAGCTCCTGTGATCGAGGTGGCCGAGGCGAGGCGGCCGGTTCCAACAATCAACCTGACACCTCGCGGCTATGTGACCCCTCAGCTGTGAAGGACCGTCACCGCTCTCCTCGGCCTTCCCACATATAGCTTCCCCCGATGTATGGGAGACGACTCTGCCCGGGAGTGGCACCTTTTCTCACCCACTAATCACACATGCATTTTTTAGCACAATCTGTGCACACACATAAAATCCAAGTTTCATGATTTATTAAGCCTCTGTGATAGTTATCGAATGCCTCAGAGCTCAGCTGTCACATTGTCTGTTTCCAGTCGCCCATTGAAAGCGATGAGCTGAGAGTAAGACAGGTACTGCAGGACAGGTACCATGATACAGCGATTCATCCGGTCAGTGGTGAGCTCACTGGAGAACAATCCTGTCTGCGGATTATGAAACTGAAGGTAAGGCTGATATATACTTTATGGTCCCTGTGAGGAAATTTGACTTTACTTGATCCACAAATGGACATTCCGATGCAACAAAGCCAACTAAATGCATAAACACTAAATATTTATGTGGATAAAACCACAGATCATATCTTCTCCCCCTTACAGCAGGGCTTAAATACATTAATACACACTTGTAAATGACATAAAGTAGCTATATATCAGTATATTTAGGATACATTACAGAAAAACAAGGCTTCATTAAGCAGGGACATTTTTTTTCCTCCTTTTCTTATTTCTATTAGAGTTTAGATATCTGAGTCGTATCAGCCACGGTTGATGTAACATGAATTGAAATGTGCTTGGCCTCATTAGCTTCAATATAATAGATGTCAAAGCAAATGACTCATTTAGTGTCGCTGTGTAATGTCAAATCTTATTGGTTGTGATCAATAGTTCATTGGTAGTAATGGAGGTTACAGTCTTATTCAGCAGTAATATATGAATCCCTGCCTTTTTGAATGAAAATCAGTGAAACTACCTGGTGTAAAGCGATCACTGCAGTAAGCAGGTGTAGAGAGTAATGCGGTTTCAATAGCAATGTGGCTAAATGACACTTATGTCATAATTTTGAGAAAACTGGAAGTAGGAGACAAGGTTTTATTCCTTGAGACGAAGAAAATGGTCACTGGATCAACTTCTACTGTGGTTTATTCCAGCTTGTATAAAGAAGGGATGATTTTGGACTGTGTATTCCTTCCTCGCGGGCCATGTTGGTCGAGCTTGGCTGCCGTATTGACCCTGTGAGCTATACTGGCGAGGACTTAAGCCCCTGGCAGGTCCCTGTTGGGCAGAAAACCCTAACCTGGAAAACAAATTGCTACCAAAACTGCAACAACACCATCCACAGAAACCCTTGAGTAGGAAACTCAAGCCAAGCCAGTGGCACCATAACAAGTCTGGACGAAAGCCAGTCTCAGGAAGTCTGCAGTTTTAATTGGGGTTTTCTGGGGGTCCGACCCATCATCCGTCTCCTGTCATGTCATGTTCGAAAACTCGAAAACAGCTCAAATCACCAGGAAAATGCAGAACTACAACTTGGACCTCCTCTGTGTGAGCGAGTGTAGATGGACGCCAACTGGAAGGAGGAAAAGAGGCCAAAAACCAACTGGCGAAGGACTGTGATGAAAGAGCTGGAAGAGGGCTCTATCGTGGGGCGAAACGCAAGCCAGAGCTCAGGACAGGGTTGACTGGTGAAGTATGTCCCAGACGGGATGAAGGGGTTGAATGAATGAATGCACGTACACACACTGAGAATGTGTAAACTGCACACAGAAAGGCCTCTGGAAGCCCAGAATCCAACCCCTCCGGTAAGAGTGCCTGGTATCAGATCTTGGATATTCTCACTGGAGGGTAAGTATCCCAGTACAATTGCGTGGCTGTCATGGGTATTTAGTTCACGGTAAGCGCCGACAAACTACAGGCAAAAATGGAAAACCTTGAAATAAATCAACATTGCACATTGTTCTCAGGTTTTGTTTTAGCATGATTTATTCAATTATTCCATACAATGTATAATCTGTTCAGAAATACATTTGTAAATGAGTTTCACACAGAAGACAAATGTGAAGCGACAGTCTGGAGAGGTTTGGCTCAACTGGGAAACAGAACAGAAACAACCCAGTTCTGTTAAAATGTATTAAAAGCTCACTAATTAAACTGCATCTTGATTTATTCTGAACAAAAACAGAAGTGTCGGAAGTTTACATCCTGCAAAATCACAACTTGTAATTTCTGTGCATTTTGGCACACTTCATTATCTTGGGAAAAAGCCAAGCAAGCTATTTCCACTTGCTCCCAAAATGTGCAAATTTGAGAACGCTATCACTCTTCTCACCCAACTCTCACCACGCAAGCGAAAAAGCATATTTGTCGAAGTGCAGCACGAAACTTTCTGTACGTCTCTGGCGATAGTGTATGCTCAGATTCATCCGCTTTTCATTGCTTCATTGTTTACCTAAACTCCCCGAGCATTTCTTCTCCCTCTGCCCATGACTCTTTATAATCTCCCATTCTGCTCATTGTTTCAATCCACTCATCCCTCCGCCTTTTCTATTCTGGATGGGAGGCTAAATTAGTGTGTAATTATGGTCGTCAGCTCTTGGCTGTGTTGCTCTAATGGATCAGGGCCTCTCTGTATACCTCGGTAACTGTCTAACAGAATCCAAATGAGAGGGGCTCAGGCTCCCAAATGCTAACTTGATTCTGTGCACACACCTTATACAGATAGCTCACTCCAGCCAAGGCTGGAACTGGCAGGCTACAAATGAGATACACAAAGATTACATGGTGGATAGCTGTGACATTTCCAGTGATTGTCATTGGTGTTGCACCAGCAGCTGCTGCTGTTGTTGTTGTGTTCCTTTCCCCTGTGATGTTTGCATGCACTGTGCATTGTGCTGCTGTTGTCTCATTGCTCAAATTCCAATACTGCACAATCTCCTGAAGTGGAGATCGTGTTAGGTCATTGGCATGACTCTGCCTTTTAGTTAAAGGTGCTGTAGGCAGGATTTTGCTACTCAATGCTAATTTTTTCTGTGTTTTCTTTGGAGTGTTAGAGTATCCATTGATAATCCTTTGGGAGTGTAGCATAATTGCACTACCGCGAGGGTGCAGCGTTTCCATCTGTCTCTGTTCTGAGCTGAAAAGGAATCTTGACAGCTCCAGGTATCTTTGACCAATCAGAAGAGCCCATGAGGCTCTAACTGTGATTGGTCGAGGGGCGTTCGTCGCACATTCTTGTGGGAGGGGCTTAACTTGCGTGAGGGCGTGATGTCAGAGAAAACAGGACGGGATTGGCTGTGCTGGGTTTCAAATCGTCTTCTTAGATGGGTCAAATCGCCATCTTGCTTAGGTAACCCTAAGCAAGATGGCGGAGATGCGGAATCCTGCCTACAGCACCTTTAATATTACCAGCCAGATGCACACTTGGTTTCCATGCAAATAAGAGACATTAAACTGACTTATATTCATTTTTTTTTGCAGATTTCAGTTCCAAATAGGAGTCTTTAATGTGCATACACTGGTGCGTGCATTTCAGACGTTTTCATGTATGACTGCCTTCACAATCTCATGCATCCCTCAGCATCGCTGTAAAGCAATACATACAGTTACTTTGAGTTGCACAGGACGAACACTCACCCTTGTCTAATACTTCAAAATGTCCTCGCGTCATGCGTTACTGAATCTCTTTATGGAAGCCCAATTTTGATTCCCTCAGTGACAACAGATTCACATTGTTTTCTTTTTTAAAGACATTTTGTACATATTATAAACAGACACATATGGTATGCTTTCAAAAGAGCATTGCATTGACTTTTATTTTTTACCTATTTGCACCTTAACTGAGGTTAACTTTAATCTGTAATCTAAGCCTTAACCTAACCTAAACTTAGTCTTGCATGTGTTTTAAAGTGATATTATTTTTGTCCCTGTAAAACTAACAAGTCTCTATAAGTGTGCAAACAGCTTTCAGTTTCAACTAAGTACACACACTCACACACACTACATACATGTCATGACTTATGTTGATTTGTTGCAGACTTAAATTTACTGCAGTGTGGCTCTACTTTGATTTGCCAACAAAAGAGGACACTTAGCCCGGCCTCAACATGCTTAATTGAAGCTCAAATTTTACTCAAAGAGCCTTATAATCTTGTATAGTCAAGGTGTGGCTTCTATTTATGGAAAGCAAATTGAGTTATGTGAAGAAATCATATCTCCCTGTAATAAAGACAGACGTTCCGGTTTCAGCTTCTCAGAGGTTATTCAACTTGCTTTTGTGCCTAAAATAATCTCTTTGATTTTCAGTGGTAATAAAACAATTTGAAAGCCTCAGGAATCAAATACGCCGTTTACAGAATTCAATTGCACAATTGCAATTGCACTGGAATTTTAATAGATCAGTACATTTTGCAAATTAAATTTCATTTTTAATCACTCTATTGTTTGAAAAAAACTAGATTCAACAAATTTGAATTGAATTTTTTTGTTCTCTTCAAAAAATTTAACTACACTCTCAAGGATACAAGTTAAAATAAAAAAAAAAAAACAACCACAACAACTATCATTTCAATCTTTAGTTCTTTAGAAAACACTGTGTCATCTTTGCATCCAGCATATTGGCCTCTGAAGAAATCTCATGTAAAACCCTTATGGAAGTGTAAGAGGCTGTGATCACTGAGTGACACTGTTACTTAAAATTGTGTGTCGTCTACATAATTTTGATTGGAGATGTTGTAATGTTCGTTGATCTGAGTCAGAGGAAGAATGTAGATGTTAAATAAAAGAGGACCGAGGATGGAGTCTTGAGGAACCCCACAAGTCATTTTCAGATGCTCAGACTCCTAATTATCTATTGATACAGAACCTTTCCTGTCCTAAGATTTGAACCAATTCAATGCAGTGCTGGAAATTCCCAACCGTTTTTCCAGTCTGTCCAGCAGTATGTTGGGGCCAACAGTGTTGAATGGAGCTCTAAGATCCAGTCACACTAAAACTGAAACTCAAGATGTGTCACTGCGCTCATAAATATCACTCTCTGCTGTGGTTTCACCCAGAAAGGATGACAAATCCCCACAATACGAGTGTGTTAACAGTTTTCAGTTCTAACAACAGTAATAAATGCATGTCCTCCTCACACAGTAAGTACCGCTAATCTCGACCACAACCTGACCTTCAATTCTGTCGAATCTGAAAACATGTCTACACCAGAAAATGCAATTATTTTTCCTTTTGGACATTTCAATTTTTGAACTGTTGTTTCCACAATGAGTACAAGTCTCCATAAAAAAAATGGCACAACGTGATTGTGAGAACTGATTCGGGTCCCCACAACAATACACACATACAAACACACACACACACAGGCTCATTATCTCCTTGGAGTTGTCCCCATTTCCATTCCTCCAGTAGCAGAGAGGAGGTTTGTGAAATCTCTCCTGGAAAATCGCAGCACCACAGAGGCCAACGCTGACCCAGATTCCTTTTCCTCATTGTTTGGAGGCAGGGCTAAGACTTGGTGCTGCAGGTGCATTGTAGGTAAACAAAAATACTTCCTCCTTTCAAATATGAGCTGACAGCCATCTTTTTCACATGTTTTCCCAACCAGAACAGAAGCATGACAGTTACATAAGCTATTCAGGACGGCGGCGTTGCCGCAAACTCAGGTAATTTAATATTGTTTTGTCAGAAAATTGCAAGGATCAAGCCTAACAAGCTCCAGGTGATGGGAAAGAACACATTGGCTCAGAGGAGGGGAGTACAAAGACAGGAGCGTGATAACAAGGGAGAGACGGGATAAATTAAGGAGGCGCTCGGGGTTGGTACAGAATGATAAACTTTGGTTAAGGAGCGTGGATAAAAAGCTAAAGTGTAGCTGGAGCTCGTCGAGATGCCACTTATCTCGTACACCGAGATGTGCTAACAGATATGACACTGCTGTCGCCGAGCAGCTGAATCCTGCAAGTCACTTCAGTGATACTGCAGGACAAGAAAGAAAGAAAGAAAAGAAAAATAAAGCAGCTGTGAAGTAATTGCCCATCTCCCATAGTTTTTTTTTTTTTTTTTTTTTTTTTTTACAATCAAAGAGTAAAAAAATGTAATGGAACAAGCTACAACAGCTCACAATAGAGATGATTGGAGAAAAGCATAAAGAAACTGAAAAATAAACTACATAAAAAAAGAGAACAAGATTCATCAAGGCAAACAAATACTGGAATTTCAATACCATTAGCTCCATTCATCCTGTGCAACTGCAAATTATAGGTCTAATTTACCATATGGCCCTTCCTATATCCTGAGGGAAGTCTATAGTAGGTCTGTCAGGCCCTGCACTGTGTTGTAGATGTTAGTTGTTCCCAGCAGTGTGGCAACTAGAGCAGCTTCTGATGGAATATTTAATGTGGGAGACTCTAAGAATGGATTCCTGCAACATTTCTTACATCTCCGCACCACACATGCAATCTCCTTCATGGTCTTTGCCCTTTTTTCTCTCTCTTCCCACACTGGCATAAGAGTCACGCCGAACAGCTCATAACAGATATTTCAAAAAGAGAGAAATATCCATCTGTGTTTTATCAGGAGTATCGTTTGCTGTTTGCATTAATCTAAATTTTAATGTACATAATGTGCAGATGCCGAGGTCTGAAATGACTGGTGGGGGCCGGGGAACAGGAGGGGAGCTGTTCCACAGGAGCAGGAGCCGGGTCATGATAAATTATGTACTGCTGAAACGATCCCAATTCCCATTGTTCTCTCCAAAGAGAAACATCTCTCCACAAAGAAGACAGTGCCACTCTCTCCATCACACGGTTACCAGACACAAGGGCATTGAGGAAGAGGAGGGAAAAACGGACAAACCCCAAGACCAGTTGAGGGCAATTAGAGGAGGGGACAGAAAACGGACATGTTCATAAGTCAGAGTGACATTTGATCATATGTAAACTATATTTTTAATTAGTGTCCGTGCAGGAGATGGGGAGCGCTCTGGGAGATAGGTCAAGTGCAGAGAATGGAGACGGGGGAAGGGTGTGAAATACACATGTGAGCAAGGCTGGAAAGGTTTTACGGGAAGCTTGTTGGAGATGGATGGTAGGAGAATGAACTCCATTAGATTATAATGGCCGCTTTCCTCAGAGAATACAATTTTACCTCTGAATACACTGACTGAACCTTTCATTCACACACATTAATGATGTCCCTTGTACATGTTTTTTAACATTTCTTCATTTAAAAAAAGCAAAGTGAACATCAAATTGTGGACTTCGTTCCACATAAACAGGAGAAAATAAACTCGACCCTGTTTGCAATAAGAAATATGCTCAAGCATTGCTGGTTTTATATGCCAAACTGCCTTGGCAATGCGGTTTAAAAGCGAACCTAATTGCCACTGATTATGTCTACTGGCGAGGATTTTCACATGCACATGGCGGAGAAAACGTAGGGAGGCGATGAGGCGGCGTCAACTCTGTCAGCTCTGCAGATTACATCAAACATAATGACTATGGAAGAGCAAACATGTGAGAAAACGTAGGATGACAATAAAGAAATGCACTAAAACACCTCAAATTACACTTTCCATCGCCATGAGTGAATCTAACAGTTTGGAAATGTTTACTACCGATGCAATAAATTCTCTTCCAATACTCAGTATATACCTTCCATAGAACATTTCCTTCTAGCAATTAAAAGCATAAGACTGGTCTGCAGTGGCACACCACTAAAAGCTCTGCAAATGAGAAATACATCTTGAAGGAAGAATGTACGCCCTGTATATTCCCTCTGGGTGCATTGACTTTACATCTGTAACCTAATTAGCAGCGGTAAAGTTTTACAAACACAGAAATTGATGATCAATTGAAGAAAATGCATTTTGATCTGTGGTTACTGAGCCAAAGTGTGTGGTGGTGTTTGAATAGCGACTGTGCATCTGGGCTCTCATATTACGTTAAAAAATGTGTAAAAAAAGATTCACAGAAGAGTATGCAGTCACGAATGAATGAATGATATGAACAAATGAAGAAAGAGGGAGGAGTGGTGACAGAAGGTAGTTTGAGTTTGGAGGTTTTCAGCTTCAGCTCCCACTGCTGACAGTTTACTGCAGTGGGTCACTGAGCGAGACCTTTGACCCCCCCAACTGTTCCCCAGGCGACACTTAAGAGCAGCTCCTTCGGGATATATTAATCCTGAATCGAGCTCTTGGAAACTCAACAAAGCGTGTTACTGCATGTTACTAAAGAAATATTTGAAAACCTACACCGTTTGTGGCTTTTAGACTCAAAACATGTCTAAATTTTAATTCCGTGCAATAAAAAAACAATTTGGAAGTGTAAATCTGGTTTTGATAACAAACATTGTCCCAAATGTGTGCTGCTGGATATACCTGCGCAAACGAACTATTTTACAACCAATAACATGCTCTTCCCTCTGCAGGACGTATTAATGAACATGAAGGACACATGACAACATTTGAAACGCACATAATTTACATTTGTGACGGAAGCCGACTCTTGACAGAGGGCGTGGGTCGTGTCTTTGTACAATCTGATTATTTCGGAGGTGTGTCTCGGTTACAAACCGAGCTTTCTCCACAAAAATGTTCTGATCATAAACTGGGACTTATCTGTGCATCACACAGATAAACGTGAGCGTGCGGTGGGGAGCCGTCTCCCTATACTCTCCACGGAAACTCGTTTTGTGCAGGATACGGTGAAATCATCACTTAGTATGTATCAAGTGCACAGAGCACGCAGCGTCGTCCTCTGCTGTGGTTGTATGAGATTTGTAGATTTGCATAGTAATGCCTTGCCTCAAATTGGTTTTTCTCAGTGTGCTGGATATATGCAATGAGTATTTCCGCGGCGTCTACAGGCTGAATGGAAATAGTGGAAGTGCATCGCTATCATTTCCTTCCATTTGTCAGATCACCTTTCACTGTGATGTGGACCAGTTGTTTTTTATTCTTTAACTTATTTGAAAGCCACCTGTTGTCCACATTTTACTTGCCATTTGAAGAGGTTTTCCGACTCTACAAGCATATGGATTTATGTCTTTGTTTCTTTATTTTCTCGGCTTGATGCACAGAATAATTCATCGATAATGATTTTAACCTCACAGCGTATTTTGTCAGAAAGCTGTTGGCTTCATACAGTTGAAGGAAAACTAACAAGCGTCAAGAGCAACTGCTTCTATCAACTTTAAGTGTTTACCCATTTTTATCCAAGAGATAATATCTTTTGTACTGTATGTTATTCCTGATGCTATCTATTTCACATTACATTTGTTAACACCTTATTCATTATCTATCACTGTTGCAATACAAATTCTTATATCTCATGTGCTTTTCCATTTCTCATACTACCCACAACAAAACACTAAATTAAATCTAAAACATCAAACCAGTTAAAGAAAAAAAAATTTACTTAGAAGAGTTAAAGATACAGCGCAATATGCAGTAAATTATGTCTTGACTCACAGGGAGCAACAAACGAAAAAAGCCTTCAGCTTGGTTTTAAATTAACTCAAAGTCGGAGCCCTCCTGCAGTTTTCATGGGGTTTGTTCCAAGTATTTGGTGCATCACAACTAAAAGCAGTTTAGTTTGGTTCTTATTCTGAGAACAGAAAGCAGGTTTGATCCACCTGAGAGGTCCGGATGTCTCGTAACAGAAGACCAGTGAAGACAGGTGCACCGCAATCAAGAAAACTGAAAGAAAAACATATGAATTCATTCATTCACCTTGCCGCTTGTTCATTTCAGGGTCGTGGGCGATTTTGGTGTTCTTATAGCTTCATGACTAAATGTAATGTTGAACGTTGATCTGCTGTTGTCGAACTCTCCCAACATTAAGAATGACCAGTAAGGAAATTCAGGATGAACAAAGAAGTCTTACATGAGTGAGGATTTTTTTGTGAGTGTTGGTGCATCTGAGCATCAGCGTCCCAGTGTGGGCTTTCCGTTACGATTGTGAACCACTCAGGTTTTATTTGGTATTTATTACCGTAAATAAGAGCACTGTCATCTCCAATTAAGAGTAAGAGGGTCTTTTGTTTGGTGCTGCCACCAATTTCTGTCTTGTTTTTTTTTTTAGGTAAAGAGTATAGATTAGTTGTCTTTTTGTTCCCTTTTCTTTTGTTAGGCTGAGAACTTTGTATCACTGTTTTAATTTTGACCCTGCAATTTTCGCCAAGAAATAAACTGTCTTCAGTTCACCTCAAAATTTGCGAGTGCCGGTCATCTTAGCAGAGGGAAGTGTGGGAGGGGGGTCTAACTCGTGGTGCGTCCCAGACCTCCTAGACTGGGGACATAAAAATCTTCAAAGCTGAGCACCATGGTCTTCCACAGTCCACTGACATCCCTGCCAGGAGTGAGCAGCAGCGAGCTCCTGTAAAACCACTCACCCAGCTAGCAATGACACAGAACACATCTTAACAATTTATAAATTTGACAATTTTGAGAAAATATAAAACCATTTTATTACCGTCCCCCCCCCCAATCCTCTTAGTATTCACACGGTTATCAATAATACCCTGAGAAATAAGAAAAATGTAATTGGCTACATAAATTAAAGAAAAAGCTGTTCATATCCCACTCTAGCAAACATTGGTCACATTAAAAAAAGTAATGAAAAAGAAGGAATTACCAAACATTGTAATTTGTAAAGTGTAAAGTTGCTGTGCGAGATTTTAATAACGCTACTTGTTTTGCACTGGGTGGCAGTAGTGAGTCACTTCTTGAGTATTTATTTGGTGTGCTTCAGTTTCAGCATCCATTCACGCTGTCAACATCCATTGCTGCCGTTTCGTTTCGTCTTCAGATGAATGCAGGATTATCGACACAGTGACTCACTACACCATCTTGTGGTACAATGAAGTGCTGTTACAAACTGAGCTGACAAGTTAACTTGTAATACTGGTGAATTTATCTGGAGCATCAAAGTGATTCTTGGTGGATTTAAAGATTTGTTTAAAAAAAAAAAAAACTTAGAATCCTCTGGTATTCTTCTGCCAACACTGGAAGAGTAACAACCGGATGTAGTCACACCCGTGACTCCAGAGACGGACGGACAGTTTTTCCTCCAAATGACTTTTGGATCGAGAAAATAAAACACCAAGTTTCTCCTCTAAATCTTTTGGCACCCCCGGGTTGGGAAGCACTTTATGGTTATGGGGGAGCATGAGAAGACACACGGAGGGGAGAAGAGGATTCTTGCGGAGAGCTGGAAACATGCTTTCACTAAGTGCTTTCAGAACTGCCAAGCTGGCAACGCACTCCAGTGCCATGTTTGGAAAAAGGTTGTGTGATCTCTCCGCTCACTCTGCCTTCCGTCCCGCAGTCATTCTGCCTACTCTATTTTGTTGCTCTCACAACCGCAGAGGAACGTCAGTTTTTTGGATTTTGTGTGCACACAGTGATTCATCTGAGCAAAATGAGGCATTAATTTGATCTTCGTCAACAGCAGATTGGATAACCTGTAATAATGGCAGCACTATTAAATAACCCTTCACAAGACAAATGGATCTACCTGTTAGCTAAAGTAAAGAAAGCCCGAGGCCTTGGGTGTCTGAACTGCATTTTGTCCAACAAGTATTTTCAGTACTTTGATATAAAGGTTTATTACTGATAGGCTTTTTTTGTCCTTTCAGAATTCAATGCACCGGGCAGCTGTTTCCCACACTGACACAGAATATAAAGGGATGTGCGGCTTTTTCTTTTTTTTTTCGTATAACACATGTATTGGACACAAGAGATAGAGACAATGGCATTGAAAACATTGCTTTCCCATCCCATTAACCGAGCGAGCAGATGCGGCGAGGACTCTGGTATTTGCTGTGATGTATTTATCTGCAAAGACTTTTTTGCAGCTTTGCTTTGTTGGAGGTTCGCTCATAAATCATATGGCTATAAAGAGATGCGGTACAGAGACTTTAAAACAGCCTCACTAAAAGAATATTTTGTGAGCTGAGAACATCTCTTTAGGGCAATTCAGAGCAGATCTGAAAATACCACCTCCCAGAATCCTGTACTGCGTGAACATAGGAAACGCATTACCTGAAGGCACTGCTATGTGGAGCAGTGTGTTCATCTGGCACACAACCACTCTGTACCCTCACCATGCTGTTATCCACAACACAAACCTTTGGATGATTCAAAATAGATTCCTATTGACAAGGACGGCCGAAGAAAAGACAACAGCAACACGCGTTTACTTTCCCAGAATCGAATGTGCGAGCAGAATTTACACAAAGAAAAAAAGCAGAGGTCAGGGATGGAGAGATGATGGCCAACTCTCAGTTTTGCTCTTGAATGATCATGAATCATTTCATGGATGTGCACAGTTCAGCTCAGGTTGGAATATGCTTCTGATAATATCATGATTTCTGCCAACTGTGAGATACAAAGCTGTTCTACGTAGAGTTTGCGTGAAATGCATGACTGGTTAGGCCGAGCTAAATTTTCCAAAAGATGACTGTAAGAGATGAAGCGATTTATTGTTCTTTGTTAGCCGTCTGTGAACTCAGAAACTTTCCAAACTCTCCCAATCCATCACTACTGACATGAAACCTATCCAGGGTGTTCAATGCCTTCATTCACAGTCAGCTGTAAACAGAACAAGGGTCCTGCCACACTTATTAGATAAAGCAGCTATATTGTCTCAAAACTGGTACATCACATGTTAAGAAACAGTGATGGTTCAGTTAAACTTCAAAAAATCATCAACTGAAATTGATTTTATTTTAATTACGTCATAGTTTTCCTCGATTTTAGTGGTAAGAGTAGCAATGCTCTGTATATGGAATCTATCACTCTGCACTGTTGCATGTCTCATTAATCAGCATAAATAACACAAATACTTCATTGCAAAGTTGATTATTTCTGTTTGTCACGTGCACACAGTTTTTTGGTTTCAGCTTGTGTACTCTAACATTTTTTTAAAGGGAAACTAGACATCTACTGACATTAAACTGCCAATGAGACTCGTATCGTATATGCAACTCGCCTAGTTGGGGCAGTGTGTTCTCACCACTTCGTTAGTTTCTAAGATCCCATATTGAACATGCCAAAATGCATCCATATGCAAACAGATGTGTGTAATTTGTAGTTGATAAACTAGGAATAACAGCACGAGCAATATCACGCACAAATGGGAGTATTTCAGTGAGGGTTTTGTCTACTTTTTCACATGCAGTCGCCAAGACAGTGATTGGATGGAGCACCTTCACAAGATTGAAGAGTCTTTCTGCAAATAAATCTGAATTTGATGAACAACAAAAAAATTCAATCTGAGTGATGAATCATCACAAAATCAAGCTGAGAGAAAAACAAGAACAACAGAAGAGATTCAGAAAAGAATACCAAAGAATGGCAGTGCACTGAAAAGAAGTCCTAATAAAACTCAGCAAACAAAAGCCGCCAGGAGCCAGTAGAAGAAATTCTTCTCGTTACAATCACAGCGTCATTTGTGCTGAAGGCTGATCTGATTGCCTTTTCAAACAGGCGAAATGCATATGCAATCAAAAATGGCACAAATGACACTGTGTGCTGTAAACTGACGTCTTTGCAGAGATTCCTCTCAGCATTTTATGTGAATTGGTTTACATGCGTGATACCACATACTCGTAATGGCACAAACGTGGCTTGTGTGCTTTTTTTTTTTTTTTTACATTGTGAATAGTTGGATTTTAGAAATCAAAGCATCAAGTGGAAGCAGCTCCATTGATTGTTACCTGGGGTTCCACACAGGGCAGTGACCAGTACATATGAATTCTGAATATTTCTGCTCGGCTACAACATGAATATCTGTGGATGAAATGCCACCCACAATGATTTTTGGGTTGAAAAAATAGAAAAGAAAATGAGCCATAGAGAAAGAGCTGCGAGAGCCCGACTGAAACCTGATGAAGGCTGCTGCCAGCTGAGGGGACACATGGATGAGCTGTGGCTGTCGTATGAAGCGGGAATAATTAGTGTGGCGCCACAGATTCTCCCCACATGACAAGGAGCGTTCAGCTTTGGCAGAGAGCTATTGGAAAAAATGATGCACAAGTTTAACTGATACACAACTATGCATGACTCAAAATCAATAAGACTGGCAGCTCATTGGATAATTAGAGACCTCGGCCTCCATATTATAAATACACAACACATCAGCAATTACAAAGTGCACCACAGTTTCGTATTGATGTCAAACAATACCAGCTGTGTCCATTTCTGCTCGCTCCGTGTCGGAACAGCAGCGTGAAAAATAATTTTCATGCACACGAGTGCAGAAATGAAAGAAATATTCCCACCTCTGAGCGGGCCACATGAGTTATACGTCCATGTTTTAATGAAGGCCCGCCGTTACGACAGCTGTTGCAGCTGCACTATCCCCTTTTTCCTCTTGCCACATTAGCATTTTCCTTGGAGCCCGCAGCGGTCGAACATATTAAAGCGTTTGTGTATTTACTAGGGGTGCACAAAGTGTACACAGAGCGATGCTGTTGTTACCAGATCTCAGTAACACTTTATGTTCACTCTGTGTGGCTCCACCAGGCAGACAATCACCAACCAGGGCTTTATTTGCTTTAATGAGTTTTCTTACCAATTGTTGTTTCATTATCATTATCATCATAACTCTTATTAATATTGGTGAACATTATTTGAAATGCATCATCTCCAATTACGACCTGATCTTTAGGAGATTATTGCAAGCTATATCTCACTGTTGTTGATTTGAGAAACCGAAATGCAAATTGATTTTTCTCCGTTTCATCTTCCTGCCTCATGCCTGATCATATGTTAGCAGCTTTGTGGCATGCTCCCCCCACATCCCCTCAAATACAATGCCATCCCCTTCTCCAACATGTTAACAATGTCACCTATCAATAAAAAGAGCCTGCAATCCCTGTACTTGAAATGGAAATCACTGGCAGACATCCCTTCCTCCCACATTTAATGATGGCACACTACACCACATCTCTCCAAGATATGTAGCTGCCCTGGCACAAGTGGGAGCGGACAGTATTAAATATTGATTATCTTTGTGACCTCGGATTTAACTTTAATATGTACTGACCGTCATGCTCAGGCAGCATTTACAAACAAAGCATTTTTAATTAAAATGACGCCTGCTCCCGTGTACTGCACTGAGAGCTTGGATTTAAAAAAAAGATGGCTGGCGCTTGTTCAGCTGCATCCCAGTCTCCAAATATCTAAAAGCTGATGCACCACATCGTAAGTGACATGCTGTGCAGCGGAGAACAACCGAAACAGGGCGCAACGGCAGGATAGCGTAAGTGCTAGTCAGTTCAAATAAATCAGGATCTGTTGGGGCAAACCAGAGCTGTCTTGTTCTCAATGTGGGAGCTCTTAAGGCAGTTAAAAGCATGCTGGTCCGACAGAGAGTCAGATGCAGCTGTAGAGACAAACAATCCGAGCATACCACTGCAGAAAACATGTATACAGATTAGGTTAGAGAGGACACCTGCAGAGAAATTAATCCACCTTATCCTGTTCAGGAGACAATTCCAGCCCGACATGAGAAAAGGCCGGCTATCTCCTGGACGAGTCACTAAAACGATAAATCACATTAATTTCTATGTGGAGGTAACAGAAAGTGAATGACATTACCCACAAAACCAAGCATGGCATGAGGGATGTGGAGCGAATCAGAGAAGAAGAATGGCGAGAGAGGCTGCGAAAGAAAAACGTAAAATGGAGCTGATAATCTGTAGCGGGTCCCAGCTCGGTCTCCGCTGGCAAATATATAGATGATACTTCGAAAGGCGAAAGGAGTGCTCAGTAACTATTGAAAATATTGCAGAAAAATCAGCAACGCAGGACAACAGTTGCTCATTCTCCATTCATTCGGATTATTTTTATTTGTATCCTCATTTTGACTTTGTAACTGCATTAATGAATTATTTTCTGTTACTCCGTCTGCTCTGCATTGAAGCACAGCCAGTATCCACATTTGGATAACATGAAGCCATAAGATTCTTCTTCCACAAACACCTCCTGACATACTGTTCAACCATCAACATATCAAAAAATTGCATGAAACCAAGATACACATTTTCTGTTTAAATTGCATTTTTTAACATCAATCATGTCTGTACTTCCACCTTAATTCAATTCAGCTTTATTTATGAAGTGCCAATTACAACATGGTCGTTTATAGACACTTTTACAGAGCAGACCCAACAGATCCACATGAGCAAGCATAAGCGACTGTGGAAAGGAAAAACTCCCTTTTAACAGGAAGAAACCTTTGCAGAACCAGGCTCAGAGGTGGCGGCTTTCTGCTGCTCCGGTTGGGGTGAGGGGACAGAAAGAGAAGGAGACAGGACAGACAATTTCTTGTATCCACATACATTTCATGTATAAACAGAGAGTACATCGGCTACAGGAGGAGCCATCATCAGTGACACATAGTACTATAATGGAAATACATTGAAGCGAGATCAAGGAGCAGAATTGGGAGCCGGTTCCACATGGTAGGAGCTCGGGGTTAAGTAAAGATTAGGCATTAGGCATTAACATGTGCGCTGCCCAACGAGGCCATAACTTGTCTTATACTGTAAATTAACAATAACTTGATGTCTTTTGAACGTTGTACTACACACACAACTGCTTTTCACAAAAGTTAAAAGTTAATATGGACGGCGGCCGCCATTTCTTCAACTACGGACCATCAAATGTAACTTTATACACACTTAACAGTTTTTTTTTTTTTTTTTAAACATACTTTTACCTCACAGAACACATATCACTGGGGATTCATATTACTTTATAAACATCTGTGATCTACGGAGCCCCACAGGCGTCAGGGTGCAGAATATTTTATTAAGGCGAGGGAACGCTTCCTTTAGTCTGGGCACGGGGTTATTAAAGCGAGGGCACAGGATAAATAAAGCCTTATCTCGCTATAATAAAGCGAGGAAACGGGATAGATAAGGCGTTCCCTCGCTATAATGCAGCACTAAAGGATCCCCGAGTGACGTTGATGGAGGGTGCCCCACCCCCCCCACCTCCCCGAGTCCATTTGGTGAAACAGCATGTCATTGTGCACTTCAATCTGCCTCTCATCAGTAATCTATCACAATAAGACAAAATGCAATTGAAATGGGAGGAACTCAAACAAAAAGTTATGCTCTCAACAAAACACTTATTTTGTGAGTATCACATTAACGGATATTATAGTTCAGCTTTGGAGAGAGAAACAAAGCTGCAGGGTTCGTGTGCTATGCCGTGAGTCACAGGGCGCAACGAGAGACTTCTGACGAGCATATGTTGTATCTACGTGAATACAGCACAGACACACACTTTGTGCTGGAATGCGCATTAGCTAGCTACAGCAGAACATTGAAAATGAAAGACCTGGGGACGGGGGGCTCCGCATTTACCTAAACAATAGCAGGTGCACAAACGCTACTGGTGATGACAGTCACTGCTCAGCAGACCTGGAATTTATCAGTTAGAGCAGGGGTGGACATTCCTGGTCCTGGACGGGGCCGCAGCCCTGCATGTTTTCCATGTCTCCCTGCTTCAACACAGCTGATTGCAATGTGGCTCGTTATCTGGCTTTCTGATGGACTTGGCCATGAATCATCATGAGATTCAGGTGTGTTGAAGCAGGGAGGCATGGAAAACATGCAGGGCTGCGACCCTCCAGGAACAGGAATTCCCACCCCTGAGTTAGAGGTATGCCCCTGTACCTAACTCGTGTGATTAGTGTTGTCATGGTGACTGCTGTTCACATTCCGCCCAATGGTAACGCTAGCATAACTCTTAGCCATTTGAACAACGCAACAGAACAACCGGCCAGCTGCAGCGCACGTGGTGGTGGGGGACTTCAACCATGCTGATCTGAAAGTAGTAATCCCCATATTTCACCAACACATTTAATGTGCCACTAGGGGAACAAACACACTGGATAAAGCCTACTCCAACGATTCTGTCAAAACTGCCTGTGAGCTGGCTCCGCCTCCCATCCCTAATCAAGGAGGAGAAAGACCAGCTGGAATTAATCACTTGATTGATGTCCTTGGCCGACTGGGTGTGGAGGAGACACCTGTTTGCAGCGTTCCTGCATGAAGCAGGACACAGCTCACCCAAACTGGTTATGAAACAGAAAAAGTGTTCCTCTCTGACTAACCTCTGCAAAACCTCTTCACAACTGTGGATGGACAGCTGGTAAGTGCTGGGATGAACGGTGGTTGTGTAAATATCTCTGTTGGCTTAACGCGAGACATGTTTGTTGCGTTCAGGTGCACCTGAGATGGTCGGACTTCAAATGAGAACTTTAAGTTTAATGTGGTGTTTTGCCATTGAAGTGCTTATTAGGTTTAAACAAGAATTAATAATTATTTAAAATGTGGATGAAGTTTAAGTTAAAAATTTACCAAAAAGGAACTTTAAGTGCACGTTGTGTGGAAAAGCATTCAATTTATTATTGCATTTGTTTGCTACCTCTGTTTAAATTGTTAACTAAGTTAAATTTTAAAATTACCTTAATAAGATTATTTGGTTCTTTTTTGACAAATCATAATTAATTCTATTACGTTGAATGAACCGTTATTAAAGACTTAAATACTGCTTGGAGTAATTGGGCTATATTTTGTGTCTTCTTTCTAAAGGTTTCTCACCTAAGAACCTACTAAGTAAACCTAGTAAAATATACTGCAGAGCCGAAGGAAGCCTAAAGACTTCTAAGGAAAGCTAAAAGAAAAACTAAACGAACCTAAAGGAATCTAAGGATCCAAACAATTTGCGAAACAAAGAAATACCAGACGACTCAAGAAACCACTGAGTTTGAGGAACAGTACTTTCAGGTCATGGGACAGTGACCTGAACAGCTCTGCATGAGCTGCTATTAGAAGGGGTATCAGGGAGGCCAAGACGGACTACAAGGCAAAAATTGAAGATTTCAGCAGCAACAGCAGCCGGCAGGAAGACCCTGTGAACGGTGAACCCCTGGAAGGCTGCTGGACCCGACGGTGAAACAAGAAAGGTGCTGAAAGGCTGCAATGACCAGTTAGCTGGTGTTTTCACCAGCATCTTCAAGCAGTCCCTCACCCAGTGCTCCATCCCACCCTGCTTGAAGTCCTCCACAATCATCCCTCTGCCGAAGCAGTCCAACATTAGTGGTTTCAAGGACTACCTGCCAGTGGCAATCACCCTCATCATCATAAAGTGCTTCGAAAAACTGGTAAGGAGTCACATCACTTCACACCTGTCACCCACACTCGATCCCCATCAGTTTGCCGATGCTTCCCTCTTTAAACTATGTACAACTAAAGACAGATATTGTTGACGGCGATGAAAGACGTGCATGTCTGTTGCTTCAGGCACTGCACTGGAGACTCACTCACTTGCTCCCAGGTGACCAAAGAGGGACCGTTCTTCAGGCCTACATTCGTAATGGTCTGCTGGGGGGCTGCTCTGACAAACAGAAAACTGTGGTTGGTTAACTGGCTTCACCTAATGCAACCATCTTCGACTGCATGGTTCGTCTCATCAATGCATTTGCTTCCTTTGCAGGCGGCCGGGGTTAACTCGCTCAAATTCCCACGCTGCTGGAACTTCTGACAGACGTAGTCAAGAAGGAGAAAAACCACTTAACGAGAAGGCACTAACGGCCATACAAAAAAAAAACTCAGCCTGTGGAGGAACTAGCACATGCAGGCAGCAAGTGACTGGTCAGAAGAAGGGCTCACACAAGCTACACTGACTAAGGTTAGTTATACATGGCTCTGTTTGCACAACAGCAGCCGAAGACTCCACATCAGCTACAGCTATACAAGCTCTTCAGGAATCAGTTTGACAATAACGGAGTTCATAGCGAAAGACATGAAGCCCACTAGTACAGTGACCGGGCCTGGGTTTACTTTATTTACTGCTATGGTAAACAAAATGGACAAGCGGTACAGACTACCCCCACGCATATATTTTAAATTGCCATACCTGAACTATACAAACAGTGCAGACAAAATGGCAGTGGAGCTGAAAACAGTGGAGTTTTTTGCTGTGACAACAGATCTGTGGTGAAGCCGTATAACGGAACCATACCGGAGTCTAACTGTGCATTACATCGACAAAGACTTCAAACTTAAAGCGGCCTGCCTTCAAGAGTCCTACTTCCCGGAGGGCCACAGGACACAGCCTCACCACTGAATGCCCATCAAGATAGGGTTCTAAAGAAATGATGGTTACCAGGGTGCTAGAGTAGCTCAAAGCCATTACTCATGTTTTGTCAGGTGACCGAGAATGCATGCTCCCTCATCTCCATCTGGCAGGATATGGCGGTTTTGGAGTCTGTCCACAAAGCACTGCATCCTCTTCTAGAATTTACATATGCTCTCTCTGGAGAGGAGTTTGTGAGTACCCCTTATCTCAAACCGGTTCTTAACCTTCTGACCACATCCATCCAGGCTGAAGACCTAGAGGTCAATCAAAACCACAATCTTAGATTACCTCAATGATAAGCACAAGGACCACAGCATCCAGGAGCTTTTGTATGTGGCATCCTTCCTGGTTCGAAACCCAGTACATCACTGCAGACAACATTCCTACCATTAAGACCCGACTCAGGACTGAAATGCTAGAATCGGCAAGGCGTGCACCTAACCAGGTTAGTAAAATTATATCGGTCAGACATCACAAACACAATGTATGTTTATTTGTATTCTAACTTATTTTTTCATCTGGTAGGAGAAGAGAGCTCGGACTAAAGCCACTCCAATGCCTCAATGTGCACAGCTCTGTGGTGAAAAAGTGAAGAAATCTCTTGACAGCTTCTTCAAGACTCGCTGGGGCCTCTCCAGCACCTCCTTTGTAGCTTGGAGATAGAGTTAAACAGCTACCTCATGACCCCTGTGTGTGTGTGAGAGAGTGTTTATGTGTGTACGCAACTTTGATGAAGGCGTGGCTTTGTTTTGTTTTTATCATAAACTAATTTTTGTTTTTAATACTACACTTTGTGTTGTTTTTAAATATGTAAAGTGCTCCAGACAAAGTTTGATTTGATAAGCAATGATTAAGAACTCTTGCTTTAAGAATTTGAACAAGTAATAAAACAAGACAAAATTACATTAAAATGCAAAACTTATGGGCCCCATTAACTAAGACAAAAATAAAATAAAATGCAAAACCTATGGGCCTAATAAATTAAGACAAAACATTAAAGAAAATAAAATGAAATGTCCAATCAAAACGGTTCTCTTGAAATTGTTTTGGATCCGATCAAGTCAAGTCAAAACCTGGCGAGTTATCAACAGGGACATCCAACGTAGGCTTTCGTTGGTGTCGGTCAGTGGGACTGAAACACTCCTACCACAGAATCCCGATGAATGATGTGGTGGAGCTCAAAGTTCAGTTGGAAGCATCTGGGAGGCTTGACAGGATCACTCGTCAGCTGCGTCGGACGTGAGGACTGAAGCTTCCCTTTTTCCATGCATCAAAACGCCTGACCTGTATTTACAAAACAGGTTTATAGTCCAAATTGAAATGCATCAGCATCCACAGATCATTTTCAAAATGTTCTACAATATTAGCATATCTTTTTCAATTAGGAAATCAAGAAAATATTGTTTACATGTTGATAATCAGTTACTTTTCACAGTGTTTAATTATGCCAAACTATTCTATTCTAACATTCTAATCACACTGAATAGGAATTTCAACATTGCATTCTACCAATGAATTCACCTTTTTTAAAGAAAAGCATAACATGCATTTTCCCATGTGTTTTCTGTGTAACCCTTTAACATAGGCTTTAAGATTTGAAATAAATTATAAATGATACCTTGTTTCTGGATACAAAATTAACAAATTACAGCTTTCCTGTTTTCACTTACTTAATGAAACTTAATGAACTGAAAATTACTTTTCTACCGTTCTCCTAAATGTTTTAGCCTTCAATCATGTGTAGAGAAAGTGGCCAGGCATTTTACAGAGCAAAATTATCAGTGTGCTCATTTAAGTGAGATTGAACAAATATTAATTTCTAAATCTAGCCACTGAAATAAATGCTTTTGACCACAATACATGCTTCAAAAACAACAAAATGCTCAACACACCCTTAATTGCAGCAAACAGGACCACCTGGTGATGTTTCCACATACACATCCATTGCAACATGTGGGGACGAGCTTACCAAGAAGAGGGTTTTCACAGGAGAAATTCGGCTGAAAAGTGCTTCTTCAACGGTTCTCCATCCTCTAAAACAGGATTTTTTAAGGCAATTTATCAGGGGCTACATCATTTCTCAGTTCGACTGTGAAATGTGAAGTTTTCATACCTTTTTTCTTGTTCGTTTTTGTCATGAGGACGCGTGGAAGTGTGCTCACTCTGCAGGTGGACCTTTCGCACTCCGTGGATTAGCGATATTAAGCTAATTCACTACCTCAGCATGCTACTTCCGGTTTCACGGAAACTAAACTTCCGGTTTTTCAAAATAAACCTCAAAATACTTATAAACATAAAATACGAATAAATAAATGATCAGAAATTAAAAGAAAATATTTATTAACCCTTCTGGAAGGGGGAAACACTATTTTTGCAGATTTGTGCCCCATTTTGAAAATTTGGCAGGTCACTTCAATCCAAAATGAGTAAAGTTTAAAGGGATCCACTTGTCATAATACCCCAATATTTGTGTGGATAAGATAGTGTGAGGTCGCATTTGATCAGTTAAGAGCTTGTTTAACAGAGGTCAAAGTGGGGCATTAGAGAATCACACTTTTCAGTATCACCTAGAAGATACCCTTTGCACCGTGACACTTAAATTCCAAGGGCCCCTGCTATGGACGCACCTGGGTAAATGAACAGGACACATCTAGCTGGGGACGCAGAGACCAAGACCACCTCTGCTCCACTAGGCTACGCCCAAGACCCCACTACATGAGCAAGCTCTGCTCACTACATCTAAAGTCAGTTCAGAGCCAGCAATTAATCTCAAATTCATGTTTTTAAGCCTGAAGAAACCCCAAAAGGAAAACATGCTAATTCTATACAGAAAGGCCCTCAAACAATCCCCCAACCCATCCCCTAATGTAAGATAGTGTAATGATTCTGTCCTCTTAATGCCACCATAGGGTATAGACTGACCACTCTGTGTCAGTGTACAGGCGGGGAATTGTAAAAATAAAGAAAATCTGGTAATTGTTCCTTTCCCCCTCATTTGGAATATTTTTTTTAAGTCTAAAACAAATTAATCGCTTATTTTCAGTTTTTGTATTTCTAAATCTCAATTAGATGCATCGTCAGCAGGCTGTTGGTCAAATTTTTGACAAATTACTTATAAAACTGAAAAAGAAACATTTTTGCATTTGTGTGTTTTTAAGGTAAAGGTTTTTTGATTGGCAGAATATTCACCATAACATGGTGTCATTCACAGTCTGTGTAAAAACACAATACAAGAAGCTGGTTCAGACACGTCCACAATGTGGCAGATTTGAAGAGTGTGAGATGATATCAGTTGACAAAACCGACGGTCATACCAGTCATTGACTCACTTTTAGGGGAAAAAAAAAAAACTGTCCACTCAGACAAAGGTGAAAGACATCAGGGCAAGAGGAGCAATCAGACATGAGGATGGGACATCGGGGAGATCAAGTCAGACAGACTTAGCTCTCCTTTTTTGTCTTTCTATGTAGTAGCTCATTCATATTTCTTCAAAAAAAAAAAAAAGACAAAAAGATTTAAACAATGACCTTTCAGAAAAACAAACATGGTCAGCCCTTTTCTCCCAGCATTCATTGGGAGAATCTGATCCCAATCTTACCGTATGAACAGATTCAGTCCAGGTAAAAATATCAGTTCTGTGTGGGATTTAACCGTATCAGAAGGATACTTACTGTACAGGTTTTGATCAAACAGAGTACACTATTAGGATGTTGCTCATATTGCAATCATTGTTTGAATTTGGCATCATTTAGGGTCATCAGGTTTGAAGGTAAAATATCCTCTTTGTTCATCCCAGTTTCATATTGTGGAACATTTAAAAGAAATATGCAATTTGAAATTAATGTCCTCATCAAGTTGGCTTACTTTGTGCACAAATTTGCAGTTACTTTCACAGTATTTGTTCAGTATCTATGTTAATATTTGTCCTAAAATGTGGTTTGAGGGCACTTTGTTAAAGTAGTGAGTCTATTTTTACTCATAAGATATGTCATAGAAGTTGGAATTGTGCTTCACATTTGCATTTTGCAAGCTGATTTTATTCCTGTAACTCAATTATAAATAAAATCATCCCTATAAACAGTCAACAGTGCAAGCTCGTACATCACTGATGCAGGTAACAAATTACGCCCTACATGAACTCGTTGCCTCGATTGCAGCTCGTGTTTTCTTACCTCTCTTTTGTTCTATTTGTCTTTCATTCGTCTTGACTTTCTCTTTAACAATATCACACGTTCCCCTCTCTTCTCTCTCCATCTCCATCTCAATCTGTCTCACTCTCGTTCTCCTTTACTCTCTCTCCCTCATGTTTATTTCATGGGGCCCTCCAGCATCTCAGAATAAATAAATTATACATTTCATTATGCACTCATTTCAAAGCTCCTTTCAGGAACGGGACTAAGCTCATTTGTCCCTGAGCTTCTGTTTATCCTAAATGACTGCATCAGACATGATCATGAGCATCTGGGAGCCCCGACTGTCCGTGCCCATTTGTCATGTACCAGACCTAATTCCCATAAAGTTCACATTCCTCTTTCTAATACCACAGCCTGGCACTGATCCCCGGATTAGGTCTGGGAAGATGACAGGAAAAATATGTGGAAGCACACACCAAAGGAATGCTCACATAAATTATACTAGAACTGGTGCAAGTCAAGTTGACACTCACACCTGAAGTAGGTCCTTTTAATGTTTTTTAAAGCACTCGGATGGAATATTCCAGAAATATAGTTCCATTTATATACATCACAACTCTTCAGTCGAGATGGAAATCCTTTTTCTGGTTGTTTTTCCTGTCCCTCACGGTCTCCTTGCCTTCCCCGGTCCTGCGGGTCACGCTCCTCTTGAATTCGTGCTCTTGTGTTTTTCTGTATGCTGCTGTGCCACGATGGTGAACCATGTGTGTTATTTGTACTGCAGCTGACCGACTGACGTTAGCAGCGTCGTGTTCCTGGCCCTTCTCCTGCAGACGAGCCGCTCACGCTGGGGGTCGGCTCCTCTCCCGGCGGTGGTAATGCGAGGGCCACTGAACTGTCCGGAGAAGACATTTTTGTTTCCAGTCGCACGTGAGTTTGCAGGTAATTACTAATTTTTCTGTGTGTGCCCAGCTTTCAGTTGCACAAAATACATAATCCATAGGTGCACATATGGTTCTCTAAACCATGTAGATTCACACATGCCTGTGCATGTATGTGTTCATGTTGACACACAACGCCAATAGATTGCTTGGGCACACTCTCCACCCCATATGGACCCTTACGGCCATCTGTCCCACTGTGTACGTGCCAGGCGCTACTCAATGAGTCTCCTCTCCTCTCCTCTCCTTCTTTTTTTTTTTTTTTCCTCTCCGCTATTGGACCATCGTTCCATTCTCTTTTGCAGAAGGCCTCAGCAATGTAGCCCTTTTTGTATGAACTGTGGCAACCCAACATGAATACTTGCTACACTCCAGCAAACAGCGTCCCAGAAGAGCAGCTCCCAGGAGACGTCGACTTTTAAACTATTTCCAGAAGAGTGAAACAGAGAGAAGAAAAACCCCACAAATAAACAAACGTGGAATTTCAATTTCACTGACAGAAATCGTTATTTCTTTTGGTCCTTCAAGTGGTGTGATGCAATCCTTAAATATCTGCATTCATAATATAAACAAGAGAAAAGATCACATTAATATGCAAAAAAGATACCATTTATCAAAACGCAGAGCTAAGTGTCATCTGCATAACAATGAAACTATATACTGTACTGTCTGATATCATTGGCCGGGGGAGACACACAATAAAGAGAATGGGACCTAGGAGAGGGCCTGGCTGGACGCCAGAAGGGAGGGGACATTACTGAGATGTGAAAGATTTTTAATGAATGAATTCAGTGAGCTCATAGAGACATGTTTGAAGCAATCAATTCTTTACACAAACCTTACATTTTAAATTATAAGACAGGCATTATGTTGTCCAATGTCTAGTATAAGACTATAAAAATGATGTTTATAAAAACACATCATGTTTATATTTGTAAGGTTGTCAATTTGTGAGTGATCCTGTAGTTTTGAGAGCAGTGGGGAAAAAGATATCATGTTTACAATCCTCTGTTAGCTCTGTCATGACCCCTCTTTAAATCTCTTTCAGGTGCCTCCTCCGTGTACGTACTGTACATGTTACAAGCCTCATTCATACGTGCCTCTGTAAATGTACCGGGCCTCTTTCTGGCAGTGACTTCTCGTCCCTGCACCAGCGATATCTCAGGAAGTGTGTGACTCATAGACTGTGGATCTGAAGCCCCGGGGGAGCCAGTCTGTTAGGAAGACTGTTCCAGGGAGCTGATAGGCTCACCTTCAAGGTGTGATGCTATCCTCAGACATGTCACCCTTTCCCCCAAAAAAAGCAACCTTTTCTCTGCCTTCTCTGATAAAAACCTAGTGAGAAAACCCAGGGTTGCTTTTGAGTTATTTGTTCTCTGCCTCTCCTTTGATCACACATCTCTTTCTTGTGTAAATTACAAACAGACGGAAGTCCTTTGGGATAAAACAACAATAGCTGTAGTGATGGAAGGGTAGTGAGAGGAGGATGTAGTTATACGGTTGCTATGACTTCCTGGGCCTTTTTATTATTTCATGACATAACATTGAATGAACAGGATAATTTTACTTTTGGATAAACCACGCAAGGTTGTCAAATCAGGACAAAAAATACCTAAAATATGAGTGAGTGAGTAGTGGGTGTATTCTTCAAAATGCTTAGTATTTTCTTATTTTCGCATTTGCATCTTTTATATGAGCAAATGAAAGATCACACACACGTTAAATTTGTGATAAGAAACTTGTGATTGAAACAAAGAGGTGAGTGTCATCTGCATACGTAACTGTACATCATATTTTTGGGAAATATAACAGTGGGGTGGGGGGGACACAAAGAAGAGGATGAGGCCTAGGACAGAGCCCTGGGGGACACCAGGAGAGAGAGGAACTGGCTGAGATGTGAAAGATTTTTAGTGAAAGAATTCAGTACAGCTAGACAAGATTGAAACAATCAGTTTGAACATTTGTCACTAAGTAATCATTCTTACAAACTTAAAATATTTTTGTTCAACTGTATAGAAGAAAAGTGAGTAGTTGCCAGAAAAGTTGCTTCAATTAGCTTCAGCACCATAAACAAGAATTTAAACTTTATTATTCCACATTTTGGTGAGTTTTCTGGTTTATCTTCATAAACCAACAAAAAACGCTTGTGTGAGAGATCATCAGTGGTGTGTCTGCTGTATATTAGAGCAGCATACAGATGGTTTGTATGTATAGTTATTAGTAGCTAAGAGAATAGTGCAAAAGATTGTAAAACTGACAGAAAAAATTAAGCAAATATTCAGAGGCAACATTTTTTTGTCTTCCTTCCTTTGTACAGGATCAACTACATGTTTGACAAAGACAAGTTTCCTGAAATATCAGTGCTTCTTCCTTAAAGTTGTGCAGCGGGAGATTCCTCTCCCAGCACGCCGCTGACCTCAAACAAGCATCAAAGATCAGCCAGAGCCGTTTGAAGCCCGAGAAACAGCAACCAGCGCCGCCTCGGAGACTTTCCCTTCGCAGTCACCAGACACCGGCTTTTCTCTCGTACAGCACTGGCATGTCACTCAGAACAAGCTTCAAAGATTATTTCACGAGAATCTGAGAATGTGGCAGAGATTCATAAAGACTGCCGCCACCAAGTCTCTACTTCCCAAGTGTGCAGCTTTACCTTGAGAGAGAGAAAAAAACCCTTTTAAGTTTCACATTAATGATTATTCCCTCAATCATCAACAGGATACTTAATAATTGAACTCCTCGACTCATTTGAAGCAGGTTCTTTCAAGAAGTTTCAACCCACGGAGCAGTAAAGCGGGAGATGATCCTCATCTGGGTTCAAAATTATTTCTGCTATAGTTACTCTATTAATGCAGAAAGGTACCTTCCATAAAACTCCGGTGCGGTTTAATTGAAATGTGCGACTGAACCAAAGTCACTGAAACAGAACAAACACGCAGTGTGAGACGTGTTGGAAACGACGCTCATCGTCGCTGGTGGTTGTGATGAAGGAGTTCTTGCCTCTGTTTTGACTCCTTTATCTATTTTACAAGCGATTCTCTTTTCCCAGCTGGCAAAAATACCACTTCAGCGATCCCAGGAGAGCTTGTAACTCAGCACGCATTGTTGCTGTGGAAGTTGGGAATGCTACATTGCATGATATTCATCATGAAACCAGAAAGTGTATTAGCGTCAATATTTAAATATACAAGAAAAAATGTCTAGGTTTTTATATGTTCTCTGGGATTTTTCTGCTTCAACTTTCTCAACCAAAAAAAAAAAAAACAAAAAACAGTAATTTCTGTTAATACCAGACTTTAAATTGAAGCTGGATTTCTTTTTTTTTCTGTCTCAAAGTTATCACTGTGATGGATTGGGGATCCGTCCAGGTGGGTTTGGCTTCAGCCCTCAGTAACCCAAACCTTGATGAATGCTCTTTCAGAAGCGATTTGCATACCAGTATGTGCTCTTGACAGGCAAGTGTTGGGGTCCTGCGAGATTCAAAACTATGGAGTCACATATATTTCCAGGTTGTGTCCTTCAGTGGAGCACTTCACCACACCTGCTCCTCCAGTAAGCAAGCAGTGTCACCTTTTTAAGTACTTGGGATGCATAATAATATGTTAAACAGCGGCTGGCCTATTTTTAGCTGACACAGAGTACCTCATCCACACACCTTCGACGGAGACTATGGTTTGGTGTTCAGAGTGTATTTTTTATGCAAATTTCTTCAGTGACATGATGTAAACATGTTAGCGGCTCTCAAAGGGGAATCGACCAGAGAGAGCAGATCAATTCATGGTTGATATAAAATCAATGGTCAGCAAATGAACTCCTTCACAGTTTCCTTCAACCTATAGGAATTAGTCTGTGACACTGAACGTTTTTCTTTGGACAAAGCTGCATTCTGTTAACTATAAGATTTCCTCTGTTCTTTCTGAATTGTGCAAATCCCAACAACTGTTTTCCTCTGCAACATCATGTTGATGAACTGTTTGACTCCAATATGGTGGGTAGCGGTGACCTTGAGGTTAAAGTGCACTGATTCAAACCCCAACTGTCATAACCATCCTTTTAATCACGACAACCAACAATCAATCACACAAAGTCAGTTAATTTTGCATCCACCCATTGTATTTCTGATGTTTGCCACAAATCAGGCATGAATGGTGAATTCTGGGACAGTTTAGGACTATCTGGTGTAGAACTTGTGTCAAACTAAGTCAAAGAAAGTTTAAAGTAGAGAGTAGGGCAATTTCAGGGAAGTTTCCCAAATGCCACTTAGCAACAGAAAAAACATTATCCAGAAACCTCTAACGAGAATAATATGCAGAAACGCCTCATTGGCCTAATAGGGAGGACACAAACGATAAAACTGCAGGGTTCATGGTTTAACTCCTAGAAATAAAGGGATGATGGGGATTTTTATTGCAGGCTGTGTCTTCGTCTCTCACTTTCTGCTTCTTTTAAAATTTCACAACTAACTGCCCAACAAAAAAAAAAAAATGTGGACTTGATTTCCAAAAGAAATACTTATGTAAGTGTTCTTCATGTGCTGTGAAACAGACAGACAGACACAAACACTACAAAGAAGTGTGGAGAAGGGAAGCGTGGTCCCTTCTGACCAGCAGTGACTACAAGACTGGAGGGGATGAGGAGAGCATTGAAAGGGCTGTACAAATTCACAAAAAAAAGAAGAAGAAAAAAAAAAGGAATCTGAAGAGCTGTTCTGCAGCGCGTAAGCCCGAACAATGCTGGAATAAGTTCCAAAGAACACCCCAGCTTCCGCGAGCGGTGCAGCCAAAGCTTGGGTTTTTATGTCTGTGATCTCAGAGAAGATCACGGTTCGCTGAGGTGCGTCGTCCAATCTGTGAGGGAAAAATGGGACAGAATGCACAAAAACAGGTAGCTATCTAACAAACATGGAAGCAGAGGAGGAAGCCCGTACACTGTAAAGGTTAAAAATCAAGACAAACATCGGACTACAAATGTATCGCGATACAAACAGCAGAGGCCGTGATCCAATTTTTTGAACGCCTTCTTTCCCTGATAAATTTCCCTCGTTGCTACCTGTTCATCATTCTACATCAGTGTGACAGCGTGGAAAGAGACACTTATGACCTGTTTGAATAAGGTTTTTCGGAAAAACAACAAAAACTGGAAAAAAGAAGAAAAGATCTGCGCAGATGACAGCAAAGTTCTGGCGATGGTCTGGCCTCAGGCTATTTCAAATAAATAACAGACAAAACTAAAACAATCTGCAAATATTGTAATGAGCCTTATTGTAACTAGCCAATTAAATAAAGAAGTACAGAACAGATCTTTTGCCTCAATAATAACATAACTCTTCCTTGTTTTGTCGTTGCTGTGTTAAACGTACGGTAGCTGCGAGTTGTAGAGAAGATTTCATTCTGTCACTCCTGACAGGCAGCTACAGAGCCACTGTGGCAGGTAAAGGTACAAGACAGACATGCTCTGAATGCAGAGGAGAGTGACAGATCAGCAAATCCCAGACCCACTTACTCACTGGAATGAGACGCGTTTTCCTATACAGTCATGTTCAGACGGTGTACTCCACTTTGATACCTGTCACAGCGTCGCATATCCCACAAAACAAAAGGTAGTGTGCAGGAACTACAGCAGAGAGAGGGGGGGGAAATAAATAGATAAAAATGAGGAAATAAACAGGAGAGGATGAAATATTCATCAGCAGTATGCCTTTCGATTTAATCCTCAAATAGTTTACGCCAAGACAGAACCTAACTTGATAATTAGTCATTTTATATAACATTTTGGTCGAAGGTTGCTGCGAATACGTGCATCTTGAAGCTGCCCTGCAGCTTTCTATTTGGAACAGGATGGTAAAGCATATCATCTGCTGAAGCTCTGTAGACATCAAAATGATAAAACATTCATTGAGTCTAATGGATCTCAAAGAAGAGCTAAACTTTGGGCGGCGAGACTTCGGTCCAGCCGTGTGCCGTCCTTGATTCAACTCTTTTCGATAGAATCGCAGTTGCATGACAGGAAATCTTCAGTCGCATTTTAAAAAGACTGAATAATCCTATGATTTATGCTTTCATCAAAAGGTTAGGAAAATCTTATTTTGGAATCAGTTGCATTGAAATATACTCATTTGTGTTACACTATTAAAGAAAGAAATAATAAGCAGTTTAGTTATACATAATTGTGTATTACATAACAGCGGGAATGATTAAAAATACATTTTTCCTGCATTAATTCAGCGACTCTACAGGGGATAAAAAGGTGCACCACACAGGCGTATATTTTGATCTTGAGTCTTTTTTTAGCTTCTATAAATTTTTGCAAAAGGTAATAAAAAATGAAAGACATTTTGTGGTTACAACATGCACGCATGCACAAGTTAAGGTGATGTCTCGGACGGCGTCCACGCAACTTCTTTTCCTCCCCTCCAGCAACGGTCCTGCATGAATCTTTTATAAGCTCTCACTGAAGAGCAGGACAGATAAACTGGTAAATAATTATATAACTAAAAAAAAAAATCACCTTTTTCTGTAGGCAACAGAACGTAAGAGGCTCAGGCAACACTGGGCTTTGAAGAAAAGAGTAAACATAAAGAAAAAAAAAAACACTTATCAAGGTAGATTTGACTGAGTTGGGGTCTGAGTCGAGCCGCAGACAGGGTGATGAATATTAATGCGCAGGTCAGGAGGTTGAGTCTCAGGCCGATGCTGAGAATTGAATTCTGTTGGGTCGCAGCCTTGTGACCACGAGTCAATGCTGCTCAGGCTGACTTGCTTCGTTTCTGTATCGCCGCTGTTAAGAAAGTCTGCATGCCAGAGCTTAAATCATGTCACACTTTAGAAACTGGCCGATCCATACGGGAGCTTATAATTGCAAAATATTGATCGCTTAATACACTTCACATAAAATGCAAATGCTATTGTCTCAACGAGCCTTTTCAACGCCTGTATTTATTTCATGAGGTGCGTCTCTAAGCTGTTGCACAAGGGCAAAGGCAAATGTGAAATATTTGTGTTGCCTTGAATCGAAAGATTTTCTCTCATAAATTCCTGTCCCTCAGATTTAATCGTGCACATTAAGCACGAGCACATTATAACCAAGGTGTTGGCATCTGGTTGATCCCAATCTGTGTAATGAAATTCCAAATCTCCTTTCTGCTAATGAGGGCACGTTTACAACTGAGCTTTATCGGAGTGACACAGACTCCAAATCCTCGGGGCACTTTCAGACCTTCTAATGTCATAAGAGTGGAGAAAAATCACAATAACCAATATTTGCAAATACATGACTAAACACGAGAGCTGTGTAAGAGACGACAACGAAGTTGGTGCTCGGTAAACAGCAGTGTGTGCTCAGAATGGAGTGTGTACGCTCAAAGTGTAATGCATCAAGTTGTATTCTGCAGCACGGACTTTTTATTGCTATCAAGGCTGGATTAGCAAGTAAGCTCAAAACCTGTCATGTTATTGACTTTTCCTATGCACAATTAAATGTCCTGATGGTTTTCATCTTGTTTGTGTATTGTACGTTATACATTTCCAAACAGTTTCTCCTTTTCAGTCAGAGCACCCAACGCAAGCCTGTTTCATTCAGTCAGTGATAAACTAGAGCAATACTTGAGTTATCAGTGGATACTTGAGGAAAATATTTTGCCTGCCTCCATCTGCAACAGTCCTTAATGTTGCTTTGTCCTTGTTTAAAATAGCTGAAGTTGTTTCAAAGTGAGCTTAGGTATTAAGTATTAAGCAGGACTTGCTGTTTTACCTGCTGATTCCGGTGCAAGCTTGTGCTTTGACCCCTCTTGACTCCAGATCAGGAGTTTTCTGCTACTTAAAGTGAGATTTTCTAATGCAATAAAAAAAATGATTGCAGTTAACCGTCTGGACCCTTCCAAAAAGAAGCAGAACTGTTCATGTGCTTTCTAAATAATTTAAATTTACCTGCCATACATTTAGATTGCAGAGAGACCTTGTGCAATGCACAACACTTCCCTCCTTTTCTCACTGTCAGTATCTTCATTTCTCACTGTGCTGTAGTACAGCAGATGACTGCAAATTTCAGCAGAATCGTTCATTTCCAGAAAGAAGTAACCAAAACTGGCACACATACTCCTTGGGGAATGCTCTCTTGATAAAACCTGTTAGCCACCTAAAAATTCAAAAAAATGTTGGCCATCCGTTGAGTATAGAGGAAATACAGTCCTGTGATCCACTTGTCTATACGTTCCTGCAGTGGAAGTTTTTGATTTGTTCCTCCTGCAACCATCAAGTCGAGCAAGTTGAGTTCATCATTTGATGATGAACTCAACTTCCCGTTTGTTTCCTATAACTTTTTTGTCGCCAATTAACCTCATAGGCGTGTTTTTGTACTGCAGGAGGGACTGAGTGGTCACCGCGAACCCGGGATGTGGACAGTCCAGGCTTGGAAGGAAAACACCAAGGCGGAGATTCAGGTTCCTCAAAAAAAAACCAAGACCTTTATTTGGGAGTGTTCAGGACACAGGATTCACTTCCGGCTCACATCAAGCTGAAAACAGACTCTCAGGCAGTCTTTCTTCCCCCTTTGTCTTCTCCCAAACTGTCAGGCCTCCCAGTCAAGACAAAAAAAAAAAAACCCCAAAAAACCTCCCTACTGTTGGCCTCTATAAGACCAGCCCAAACCTAATTATTCAATCAGGACAGGCTTGGGCCGAACCAAACAGAAAGGGTAATTAGATGATATACATTAATTTTTAGTAACACTAAGCAAGTTATTTGGATATAAATAAAGAGACAGATATTCATATCTCAAATCCAAACAATAGATACTCTCAGCCGTGTGGAAATACCCCAAAAAAATATGCACATAAAGGAAAATATAAAAACAGTGTAATGGAATGTGCCCTTCACCAACGAAGCAGGCCAGGAAGTGTGTGTGATGAATCCTTCCAGGAGTGTTTCTTAAGTCCTGATCGATGCAGGGGGTAGTGGATACCGCACTACTGGCGCAGCATGTCAGTGCACGTGCTCACCGATGAGGGATGTTTAATTAAAGGTGGAAAGCGCACGAGGTCATTCACCTATACCTGCATGGGTGTCTCACAAGCATTCATGTAACAGTGGAAGTTGAGGTGTGCAAAAATCTAATTTTACAGAGTAGAGGGGAAATCACCTTCTCACAAGGAAACCAGAGTACCTGGAGGAAACCCATGCATGGGGAGAACATGCAAACTCCAGGCATGAAGGCCCAGTATTGAACCCATGACATTCTCACTGTGAGAGAGTGCGAACCACTGCTCCACCCGTACTTTTATATCTATAATTTTAATTAATTTCAGTACACTCATAACAAATCGAGGGACAAACAGGACTTTCTTTAAAATGCTGAATGGTTTTACGACCTTCTTCTGTTTTTGTAATTACAATTTCATCAGTTGCTGTCATTATGAGAAAATCCCTGGCAAATGAAGCAGGTTTGTTGGATTATCTCTTCTCAAAATTCACATTTATCATTTGGCTTTTACCTTTTGAAGTTCTTTTGTGATTTATATGTGTTTTCCATCCATTGTTTGAACTGATTTTTCTAATTTAATTGTCCTTTTGTCCTTTCCATCTACATTGTTAAGCACTTTATGGTTTTGAAAAGCTAATAAATGATCATATTAATATTATTAATTCTTCAAAAAAAAGAAAAGAAAGAAAGGATAGAAGCTTTCAAGAGAAAGTGCGTCTTTCCTGCTGTGTTCTAATCTTTGCAGTGGTTCAGATGTCTCCAGGCAGTCTGACGGATGTGACAGAAGGCGCTGCTTTAGTCTGCGGCAAAATGTTGAAGGTCACCGTAAACAAGCTGCTTGTTGCAGGTAATCGCTTTAAAACGCTTTTCAAACAATTTTTCTGCTTCAAACCAATACATAGAGGTGATGCTGAAGGACAGGTCCATTAATAGGCAGGTTACATAAAGATGCACTTCATCATAATCCTAAAGATTTTTTTGATTGGTATCTACAGAAAAATACACATGTTCACACTGTGCAGACAGTATATTAGTACATGCACAAATTAACAGCATAATTAGTGTAATATGTTCATATTGCTGTGATTTCAGAGAGCTTAATCAGTCACAAATTAAACATGAATTATGTAAAAGGATACCTGATTAAGTGGGACAGTGAATGCATGCGCAGCGTCTCGACGCAGCGTTACTCTCAATAATGCATGCTCACAGCCGCAGCGTCTTGAAAAATTTAACTTGGATTATAGACTCAAGCGCCTAATTGCTGCTTCCCCCCCCCCTCACTAACGGAGATCTGTGATTGATTTCCACTCACGGGGAACCTGAACCACAAACACAATCACGGCAATGAATATTGTTGGAGCAACAAGTGTCAGAAGATTCAGATATTCGTCATGTGAGCTGCTGAAACATTCCTGGCATTTGTCTTTAGTTTCCCTCACCCCGGTGCCTCAAAGGACTGATAAATCTCCTGCTGTTTCGCAGTGAACGAAAAACAAAAAAACTGCACAGCAGAATTCAAACTAAGAATGAGAAAACTAATATCTTTTATCCTAAATTACTTTGCCAGTCCTGAGATCGACTTGTTTGCTGTCACAGAGAGAGTTTCATGGAATATTGATATCAATTTCACTCAGAGCGCCGATTACTGCAGGAAGCATTAGATTGATGCAGGCGCAGGAGGGAGAAGGACGTGATGAGTCCTCAGCCAAAGAGGAAAATGAGCATTGCTGTAAACATTAACCGAGGTGTATCAGAAAGTCAGTGCACGAGTCAGAGAATTGGCTTCATGGAAGAAACGGCGGATCAGAATCTTCCTGACACTTTGTGCATGTCATCTTTCAGGAAGCCTCCGCATGCGGGCTGGCCGCCGAGACCTTTCAGCTGTCCAAATCAATATACTCAACACATCTGCCGCTGATACAGTTCGCACACCAACTTGCTGCCCTCGACACTTCCTGTGCGTGCCAAACCGCGGCACCGCCGTCTCAGAGTCTCCTAGCAACACGGCGCGAACATAAATTCCAATCAACATGTCAGGGACGTGGGAAACGCTTCAAGTTAGCCTGCGATAATGCAAATCGACAATAGGACAGGACAAACATGATTAGGGAAATAGACGAGCCGCTAGTGTCCAGACTGAGGAGAATTACCAGCTCTTATATCTGTCGTCCACCAGTCCAGCTGGGAGGACGCTATGCTGCACGGCCGGATTGGAAATCGAACCAACAACAGAAGTAAGACGACTTCTAATCCTAACTGAACCTCATTGATTGTAAGTAAATAAAACTGGCACAAAGTCAAAGGAAACACAGAGATAAAAATCAAGTGACAGCTCTGCTTTCCAGAGAGATATTTTCTTCAGCTGACCAAATTTCATCTAATTAATAATCAAGTTAGTGATTATCAAGTTAGCAGGAAAGTGACAAGCTAAACTAACAGACTGATAACGAAAAACTTCCTCCCCCACATTTTGGGTGTTCGTTTACATGACAGCGATGCTCGGAGACAAAGAAAGCACAACTTTTTAAAAATGCTCTGTCTTTGTTTCCGTGGAAACGGAGGAAAACGCAACTTTTCTGAAATGTTGCTACTGCACACACTGGCCACTAGTGGGTGCTGTTTTTCTCCACATGCATGCATGATAAAAAAGTTTGCCTCCTCCCAGTCCATATTCTCCAGACATCAGGTCTGAAAAACCTCAAGCATTTGACTGTAATCTTAAGTTTAATCTAAGTTGCAGATTTTAGTTTTATTTCATAACAAACATTTGGCAGTTTAACTCAAAACTTTTAGTCTCAATGTCAAATTCTGTGTTTATTGCACACAATATCACACTTTTATGTTTCATACTGTTTTGTAGTTTTAGATTTGTTTGTTCCACATACCATATTACCTTCACATAACACTCTGCCACACATCCGTATGTTTTATACAAACAATAGTTTCATCCTGCAGTTGAAGGTTATGAGATGGCATTCTGGGAAATAATACTCCAATAACTTTTCCAATCCTTTCTTTCCAATCTGATTGTCTTTATTACTGTCGTGCTGAGTTACACACACTTTTGATGTACGTTTCCTCGTTGGTAAACTCTCTTGTCAAATTGTTTTCTTCCTGAATGGTTTAGAACTACTTTTCTTAAACACACAGCTGACTATGATCACGATCATTATAAATGCTCAGTGTGTCTGTGGATATCTTTATGGTAAATTCATGAAATATCAAATTACTGTTGCTTTAGATACTTTATGTCTATTTTTGGTATTGGTTCTCATTGTTAAATACAAATTATTAGATTTTTGAAGGTTATTATTCCCATTATTCCTTTTTCTCCCGGTTTGCATGAATCCTTCCTGTTCCACGTGTAATTAGTGGCCTCAATAAGGCTGATCAAATGACCCAGACATGCTTATTGTTCAGAGTATGGCCGGTCGGAGCTGAACAGAATGATAAAGAACACTGGTTTCCTTGGTGTCTTTTTATCAGCTATAATTCAAAAGAAAATGCCTTCAGCTCCTCTCTGCTGCCATGAAAGCTCCGGGTTATCCTCACACGTCGGTATCAGACGAGAGACGAGATCAGAGGCGTCAGTAATGGATAAGAAGAAATTACACACCTCTATCGTGGTCTGTTATGACTGGGGTCATTACTCCATTACGTTAAAAGTAACAGCATAAATGACTGGATGTATCTCTTTTTTTTTTTAATTCAGTGTTTCTGCCATACAGTTAGGCTACAAAATAACAACAATCATGGTGATTTTTAAAGTTGTTAAAATAAAATGGAGTCAGAAAAGCTAAAAATGTGTTCACACTGTAATTTACAGCTATTTTTAAAATGATCGCTCTGTATTTGTTTGCATGATTTTTGAAATTATGTAACTGAACCTGAAAATGCTTGAAAAAATGTCAAAATTGAGGTGTCACTCATAACGTACTCCGAGCATCCCCGCACTAAAAGATCTGCCTCCAACCGCCGTGTAAAACACGGCGTGACATTTATATCGCGTTTAATCACAGACACTGTACATGTAGTGGTGCAATAAAATGTGCTGGCAGCAGCCCAAACATCCCCGCTAGATTAATAAAATGTTCCGTACACTGTAAGGGAAGTGACTGAGCGGAGCAGCCAACAAATGACAACCGTCTGCTGTCTCTTCCCTCCCGGAGGCAGAAACTTCGCTCCGTTTCATTCGCATGGATATGTGCCTACGCAGCCCAACCCAAAATATAATTTGCTCCCCACTAAGTGAGCAACTGATTGCAGTTTCGCTCCTATTTTGAGTAATGAGCAGAGCAAATACAGTACCAGTGCGGAACTTTGAAAAAAAAAAAAAAGAAAAAAAAAGAAAAAGTGGTTTGATTGATGGCCACAACGGTTCAATTACTACTTGTGCCTGACATCCCTTTAAAGAGTGTGTCGCTTTCATATCCCGACTCATTTCCACCACCTGAGTGTGCATCATGTATTACCAAAATGTCAAAGTCGAAACCCCAGAGGAGCTTATTCGGCAGCTAATCCCTCTCACTCCAAGACAAACACACGTGGCGTTTTACCCTCTATTTGCTCCTCCCCCCCCCTCCACTCTTCTTTTCTCTCACCGTCTCCTTCGCGGTGACTCATCCCGCTACCGACACGTTTCCACACACCTCCAGCAGTCACAGCTAACGGTGGAGGTGTCAAGCTCCACTTTATTTTTCCTCATTGAAGTTGCATCTTGCTCATGCGAGAGCGCTCCGGCCTCGGTGGGGTCCCTCCATGCTGAAGGCAGAAGAAAGGAGCGTGCAATTTCCCCCGAAAGGAAGAGCGCGCACCTTGTCACTTAATGATGAAAATGAGAACATATGACAGATTTGAATAAGGAGGCAGACCCATTTATTTATAGATCATATCGTGTATTTCTTTTTTTTTTTTTATTTAGCTTCTGGATGTGACTACAGGTTCAAAGACGGGCCTCATTTGAGGCAGTTCTTGGGAAACGTTGAGCTCGGCTGCTTAAAGAGTGCCGTATCGACCAGTCAAGACAGTAATGCAGACAGTTTGCTCATTAGTGCCTTTATCAAAGGGGAGGAAAAGAAAAAAGAAACATAGGAGTGCTGAAGACAAACCAGTCACACAAGCAAATGCTAGAAAGGACGTGGTCCATTGAGCAAGAAAAAAAAAAAGAATGAAAAGCTGATGACAAAATATTATAATCAAGTGCAGAAAACATTAATGTAGAGGAGCTGAAGGGCTGGGCAGCTGTATTTCACACTGGTGTAACTCTCTATAATCTGTAAAAACACACTTTAGGCATTTAAAACTTAGGCCCCAGTGAAGGTTAAAGGCTTATGAGAAGCAGAAGTTTGATAATCAATAATTTTGTGTGTAAAATTCAGGGATATACAAAAGATTTTGACTTGAAATTGGTTATAACATTAAAATAATACAATGTATAGATGATCTAAGTCCTTCTGTTTGTCAGCTGAGGAGCTTACATTTATACTCACTGTACGGATTTCATTATGTTACTTCATTGGCTTTAGCTTTTCTGAATGGACTCGACTCAGCGGTCTCAGAGTGTTTTACATTGTTAGCTAAATTCACCCGTTCACACACACTCGTGCACCGACGCCAAAACCACCCATGTTCACTAAAACTGTGCAACCCGCAGAGAATAAATTAGAGACAGCTGTTTCTTTTATGGGAAAAAATGTGAAAGTTAATGTTTCCTTTGTAGTTTTAACAGGCAGACTGGCGGTATGTTTGACACCCTCGACATAAAGGAAAGGCATCTTTGATCTTCCTTCCACCATCAACCTTCTTCAATCATTTAACATTCCTTTTTTTCTGACAGCTTCGCAAAAAGAGTCTCGAGGCTAGCTGGCGTTTTATTACCAGTGCCCATTCGACAAGGCCTGGGTGTAATTCGCTGTTTTCCCTCTTGAGCTCCTTCATACAGCAGCGTCTTTTTACAGCCGCATCCATGAATGCTTTGGAAAAAAAAATGTTTGATTGCTTCGTTGTTCCTTTTGAAGCACATGTTAACACCTTTGTGTCACGTCTATTCATCCGTTCTCACTTAACGCACGGAGGATCAATCACTGATCTGATTGTTCCTCATCTTGCTTGTCTTCTTTAACTACACTCTGTTTGTGCACACTTCCCTTCTTTGGTTTGTTAAAACTCTTTTGTCTCACATTATTTCTCTTGTTCAGCTTTACTCAGATTTCTTTTCATTCATTTTTTTTCCCGCCCAGAGTGAATCAGCTAAATGCAAAATACCTTAAAGAAGGATGTGAGCTGGAGCTGAAGCTCACACCTGCTCCACTGATGATTCACTGTAACGTAAACATCAAGGATACGTTCTGCATTTCGCACATGTTCAGATTTCTGTGTGGACGGCAGCTCAGAGTGGAGCGGACAGTTTACCGATCATCTCCAGGCCTGTGAGTGGTAATTCATAAAATTCAAGCTTTTATAGATGAAAATATGCAAAAATTGAACATTTTATTCCCTGAGGATCTGTTGAAAGATATATCTATACTTCAAATCAAGATGCATCAGTCCAATTATACAATCAGATATTTTGCAAATTGGTGTGAACTTAATCTAAATCACACATATTTCATTATAGATCAATGCCTTAATAAAACCATTTGGAGGATGTTTGAGAGTAAATTCACTTGTAATAGTTTTCATGGCTAAACAGACCTGTTATTCAAACACATCCTTCTTTTCCCTTTAAGATGATGTCTATCAGATATATTAGGTGAGAGCAGGATAGTGGTGTTCATGCAATATGTGGAAATACTGACTCCTATTCATTTTTTTCCCTTTGTACGGTTTCAATCTCATTTAATGCATGTAAAACCCTTATTTTAAAGCTCTTGTTTGTGCCTGCAATCACTGACGGTGTTGTTTTGTGTTGATCACATACAAAAGGCATCAAAACTAAAAAAAATACAATCTATTTGCATGAGCATCAAATATCATACTGGATCCAAGGTCTTTATAAATCAAGCCTATAGTGTTGAAAGATCTAAGAGGAAATGCTTGAATCAGACCTATCAAACTCGCTGGGGGTGTTTTTGGAACCGAACTCAGTTTGATGTGCGCTGTGTATGTAATGAATATCATTCCATCCGTCAGCAGGGCGCTGGAGCCGATCCCAGCTAACAACGGGTGATGGCACGATACATCCTGGACGGGAGTATCATACCGTCATGATCATCATTTTTTTCTTCTGTTCAAATGCATTTGAATCCAGCGAAGTGTGAAAGCGAGCCATGGAAGTTTCGAGACTGTCGCGGACCTGGAATAATTGTGAGAAGATGATGGACGAATCGAAATAAAGTCAAATGAAGTCTAATGAGGAAGGATCCCACCCGGACCTCTTCATACAGGTGGTTTCCCTCGCTGAATGGCGTCTGCTCACGCGGTCATTTATGCGAGGGTTTCCACATCAGCTATTCATAACATCAATCCGCCACTTTCCCATTTTTTTTCCACTCTCGTGCTATTGAATGTGCCGAGGTGCACAAGGAGATAAATGAAGTGTGACAGTGCTCAATAAATGTTTACTGCACCGCAGGTCACATTGAGCACTTAACAGTGCGATGCCATACTCTCCATCAGAGAACAGCGGAATGTGGCTGACCTGACATAACCCGGGCCGAACGCATTACTCCAGAGGAGTGTATCGCAGGCTCGCCCTCCGGTTCCTGTCTTTGATCCGCTCCTTCACCACACTGTGAGGATGAAATTGGACGGTGTGTCGAGGGTTGAGGGGAAATACGTCGCTGTGTATGGGTGAGTCGCCAGTCACCAGCTTATTTGGTATTATGAGGAGTGGTACCATGAGTGGATCTGTATCTTTGGCTGGCCTCGATTGGTTTCTGCTCCTAAAGCCAGACGACCTTCAGCACATCTCTGTCTGGCGACAGCTTCTCTGGTGCAATGACAAAAACACAAACAGAAAAAAAGAGGCAAAATAAGGACGGGTAGTGTAAGAGATTCCTGTTAGATTTGACAGGAAAAAAATAACATTCACCACAGTGACCACTCAATGGAGGTATTATATCGTTTCAACTGTAACATTTCAGAAAAGATTCAATGGAAAGTGAAGCCTCTTCCATGGACCTGTACACAGACTGTGGATGCACACGCACGCAATTCCATCCAAACTACATTTTGGGTTCATGCCAGCACGCCTTCCACGCATGCACATTGGTCCACACGTCTCTGTCGGCAAACAAGCTGCGAATATCCGCATCCATAATGAAAATAGCGTTCCAGCATATCCTTGAAAAACACTGCTTCTCCTACATCTCAGTCCATTCCGTACACACAAGCTTTCTTCAAATTCAGACCATTTTTGGTCTGCTTGCTGCATACACATGTGCTCAGGACTTTGATTAGTTCATCTCAAACATTATTTGTACAACTTTACAAGTGGTTGCTCAGTTTTAGCCAAATTTCTAATGCTTCACAGCAGCAGCGCTGAGCAGGTAGCCGGGAACCCAATCAGGGAGATTCCTTCATTAGAGGTTAAGGGAGTTTCAAGTTTTGTCATTAATATCAAGAATACGGACCGAGTGTCACCCCTCTGAGGCTCTCCCCGAGACATGCTGTTGTTGCTATTAGAGAAAGTGTCCAAGTGAAGAGGTTCCATCATGCTGTCGCACTATTGATGTTGGTGTCAGCCTCCTCTGGGGTTCCTCATCCAGCTTCAGGCCAGAGACAGTTGTGTTCCCTGCGTTCGCCTGTTAGTTTTGCTGTGTTTCTGAAGCTCATTTTACAGACGTGTGACATGCTGGTGAATCTGGCCGGTGCACCATAGTTATTATTTTATGTGCGAAGCTCTATTTCTCTGCTTTCTGGTTTGTGGGATTTTCTAAATATCATGAGTGATTTAGCATTTGGTTATGACTGAATCTTATCAGTGTTGACAGCACAGTATTGAAAGGGTTAAAAAGCTTTTATGAGAATCTAAATAACTTCAACACAGGTCAAACTTTCTCTGCCTGGGAGCTCGTTCCAAGGTTAGTGAGAGACAAGAGCAGCAAGTGCTTCAAGACATAACAGCGAGGATATAAATTCTCTACAGACGACACCATCCATCTTTACAGTCTTGTCAATTTTAATGCCTTTGTTGACTGCGTCTTCTGATGGATTTGGCCTTTGAATCGGGACACAGCTAAACACAGGAAGCAACAGGGGAAGAGTTAGCCTGCTTCTGTCTGAACGGAAAAAAGAAATCTGGCAGAAGTTCACAGAAGTCAGTTTTTTTACTGCTTCCTCCTGCCTTCGCTCTGTATCGGAAGCCAAATCCCCACTGACCCTGGAAGTGCAGTAGGAGTGTACAATGATGTGAGGTTTTTCTCTTCACTCTCACTAAAAAGGGCAAAGAAATTCATCGAAATGTTGGCTAAGTGTGGCGTGTCTCATTGAGGCGAAGAACAGTATTGACAAACCACAAAAAAAGAGAAAACATTCAGTCATTACAAACTTTTTAATTAAAAACACACTGAATTAGACAGTTTTGAACTTTTCAGATATTGACAATAAGCCTGTGTGCACAACAGTTGATTGCGAAACATCAAATACCAGAAAAAAAAACAAATACCTGGCATTTGCAAATGACTGTCAGGGTCAAATCCATTTTCCTTTGCAGATCTGCAGCACTATTAACTCACTCTGTATGAGAGCGATAAGGAAGGGAGATGATCAAATGATTGAGTCATAACTATTCAGCTCATAGCCTCAAGCTGGTTTTTCAGCATATCACTGATCTCCATTTGGACCGCGATGCACCAGTCACTCACTCCGCAGCTCTTCATTGATTCTCTGATGGAGGACCGTGGGGTCCGCCAGACAAGCTATCATGTCGCCTGACTTCTAATGAAATGGGGTCAGACGAGCGATGACAGTCACACCGAGAAAATAGGTGTGCGGCAGACTTTGATGGCACACTCTCCCACCTACTATCAGCCTGCTATGAGACATGGATCTCTGATCGTGCAAGCGCATGCTGCCGGGATTGTTAAGAGCGTATTATTTCATACACCGCTGTAGAGAAAGCGATAACGTCCAGTACTCCGAAGGTCATTTGATGACAAAGGGGCAGGTATGTGTATTAAAATTCTCTTACTTATGGCTTGATCATAATTCCAATTCCAGCACGACATCATGATCAGAAAAGCTAATGGAAAAAGACGCCAACAGCTTGACATTTATGTGTTTTAAACTAAAATCCACATTCAGGAAAATCTTTCTGAAGGAAAAAAAAATGAAGGCACACTGGGCTGTAAACGTCTACTGTCACACTGATGTGCTCGGTTGACCTTGAAATACTGCATTTATGCTCATAATATTCCTGTGTGCTTTGGGAATATTTGGGGACAATTCATGCTACAAATAAAATGGTTATATAACTTGGATAAACTTTTTACAGCTGTGACTCTGTGGCCTGGTTCCAGCGTTGGGCTTTGCGTTAAGCTGTCCTCTCGGCACAGGTAAAAAAGTATCCGCCGATCAGTGAGTCAGAGGGCAGCGTGCATTTTCCAGTGGTTAAATGCTTCTTTTCAAAGACACCAGTGGTTTATAAATTTTTATTTGTGTGCCTCCCAAGAGACAGAAGGAGAGTTTGAAATATTCAGCCGCATAGTTCACAGAAGTTGATACTGTGGTCTGAATAAAAAATAAAAGCAATTTACAATTCATCACAGGGAGCTGCAAAATTCTAAATGCTAATAACTTTAAGAAATAGATTCATCCGTTTAATTACTTATCTTCTAGTTCAGTCCAACTGAAGGTCTCAGGTGGGCCAAGCTTACATTAGTGGATTACCAATATACAGTCACCCTCCAGTTTATTGGGTATTCCTGTTTAATGACTGGAAACAGTATTCGGAAACAGCAATCAGCCATTTGTGTGGCAGCAACTCAGTGCATCAAAGACACGTGAAAGATGACCATAAGAAGTTCAAAAAAGGGGAAGACTATGAGATTTAAGTGTCTTTGAACATGGTGCTGATGTCTGGTGGGCTGAGTAGTCCAAGAAGTGGTGCTCTGCCAGGATTTCAACACAGGAATTACAGATAAGAGTCTGAAAAAGAGAAAATATCCAGTGAGCATCACTTTTCTCCAGCAGAATGTCTTGTTGAGGCCGAGTTCAGAGAAGAATAGACAGACTGATTGAAAATGATAGGAGCTGGGAAGAATAACTCAAATAACCACTTGTTATAACTAAGGTATGCAGATGACACAATCCTTTTCTTGACACATGCTGGGCTCCTCAGTATCAGTTGAATATTTCTGAAACACCACAGCCTGTCTAGCCTGTCTAATAATTGTTGCTGACCATGTCCATCCCTTCATCAGCAGTTTTCTGATGTTATTTCCAAGAAGATAACGCACCATGCAGAAAGCTCAGATCAACTTAAAGTGGTTTCCTTATTCAGTGTTTATTAAGGTATGCATTTATACAACATGTATGTTTTACGTCTTAAGCATTGCCAGGTTTTTCATGTATACATGATAAAGTTTGATTAGAAGAAAGTTGATCTCAGGCCGTTTGAAGTTGTGTTAATTTTTGTGTGTCCTAACTGAATACTTGTCGCTCTGCTTAACTTGTTCCAGAGGCAGATTTTTTTTTTTTTTTTTGCCAGTTACCAAACACTCTCACTGTGCTCTGGATGTGAGCGTAGCCAATTCATTTGCATGTAGCCCAAGAAAACCAAGACAGATTGCAATCCGATCCTTGATCTGCCCAGTGGTGATGCATATTTTATGTTTTGCCTCATGTAAACAAAACTGAATCAAAATGCATGGATTTCAGTCAGATATGGGGTAATTAATCAAGCTGGAAGCAGGAGAAATGAACTTTCCAGCTACTCTCACTCAGGCACTAACTGGTTTTGGAGGGAGACAAGGCGAGCACCTGTAGTTGTAGCCAAGAGCTAATATTACCACAGCGTAACGTGTGTACTTCCCTGCAAGGCAATAGATGGCTGAGCACACTGCACTGCTTTGAACTAATGAGGTCCCACCAGAGTCAGTGTGATCAACATTAAGACATAAAGCAACTGTATTACAATGCTCTCCGAGGAGGCATAAGCTCTCTTCCCTGTCTTCATTTTTTCTTTTTCTCACTTCACTTCTCCCTCTCCTCCTCCTTCCCCTTTTCCCTCTGTTTCCCCAATGCCCTCCTTTTTTTTATTTTTTTTATTTTGGTGAGCTCTTAATCAGCGGTCCATGTTTAGCTCCTCTTGTCACTGTTACACTTTGTCTTTGTCATGGGATCCATTTGATGTAGTTAGGCACAACGTGATTCCACTACATCTGGGTCAATTTTCTGTCTGAAGATTAATTTTACATGAACCTATTTCTGGAGCTCCCCAACTCACTTGTACACACACTCACACACACACACACACACACACACACACACAGGCTGCGCAAACACCGTATTCATCATGCAACCATCCCCCCATTGAGGACACACACACACAAACACACACATCAACACACACAAAGAGGACACCCTGATTTTCCTGTTTTAACATGCAGGCAAGAAAAGAAGCGAAAAGCATCATGGTTATGATCCTCCAGGAGCAGAATAATCTGCTGAGAAGGGGGAAGCGGGCGATTTGGATGTGTAGATAATTAAATCCCGGCCTGTGAGAGGACTAATGATGAGATTTTCTCAAAGCTGCTCGACCTTATCGTTTTCATCTGAGCCATGAAAACAGCACTGACTGCGAATCATGCTGGCACTTTTATTCATCACTCAGCAGTTCACTCCCTGGGAGGAACTCTTCTGAGACCGGGCAAAGCCTTGATATAACCCGGTCTGAACCTGATGCTCTGTCCCAGAGCCAGAGACAAAGATGGACCAGCCAGAACCGCCACCCTCAAATCAGACTCTAATTATGTGAACATAAGGCTTTCAGGCACTTTCGACAGATTCTTCAAGACTGTAATGGGACGAGAAGGAGGGGGGAGGGGTTAGAGGGGCATCGCAGAGGCTTGTCTTCATTATCTGTACATAGTTTCTATCAGGACGGAGGAAACTAAAACTTTGTTTCTTTCAGAAACAAGCCGTGAACATGACTTTTCTATTGTTCTTTTTTTATCATTTGCAGCAAAGTCAAGAGGTTACATTTGCTTTTGTCGCTTTACTCATTTATTCCACATAAAATTGAGATAAAGAATATTCAGTCCTCCACTCAAGATTTGCATCTTATTAGGGGAATTGTCTTTTTTCAGTCTTTGCCCTTTATACATTACTTGTTCAGGGTTTTGCAGTAAAGCAGCTCAAATTTTTAAATTAATGGATTATGGATTATGTAACTTGAAGTGTGGTGTTACATAAAAAAAAAATATACAACATTGAAATTAGCAGTATTTATAGGCTGAATCAAACGTAATGCCTCTGCTACAGGCTGACATTTCTTTTAGAGGAAGCGCTAAAGCCTCTTAGAGTGGTCCAAATATTTTGTCTTTTCCGTGGTTCAGAGGAGGATTAGGTTTCTCTTTCCTTGATTTCCACCACAGGGGGATGCCCTGCTGCAATTTCCTTGCAACTTTTTAAGATTGTTTTCAGTTTGGCAACATGATAGGGTGGGTTATTTTTATCTGGTGCCTATTGATCCCAGCTTTGCAAGGGTAGACGGATGGCAAAGTGGTAATTCTGGGCTGGCTGATCAATACCACAGAATTACATGATTTCTGAAGAACTCGTTTGTAGGAATGTCTTCTCCTTCCCCCTCTACTTTCTCAAGCCGTTAAGGTGTGTCGGCCTCATAGCAGGTGGCATTTTTCTGGGGCGAGGTGTTCTTGTGAGGAAGTGTTTCCTCATAACGGTAGCAGCTCAGCGAGTGTGTCGATACCAGATACTTGCTCAAATATGCCTGACCTGCCCACAATGACGGTGCTGAAATACCACTGAATTGCAAAGATTTAGCACATCTGTTAACATTAATGGTCGCTGTAGAACTACTAATGAATCATTAATTCATTTGTTAATAACCACTAATAATAAGGGGGGGGGAATCATTTGATTCTGCATAAAGGACAACATCATCTGCAAAAAGTAGAAAATATCCTTCCAGCTTTCTCTGTGAACCTTTTCACAGCGTTCTCATGAATGAGTCAAATATAAATGAAAGTTCAGTTCAGAGAGAACATTGCTTTATCTGTCGCACTTAAATTTTGAACAAGTAACTTCACTTGTGTCCAACTGATAAAATCCTTTGGGCAAACTAAATGAAATGAAAAGTAACATGCAGGATGATTTGCTGATATCATTTATGCACACTGTCTTTGCTCCTCTCATGTAACAAAAAAGAAAGACAAAAACCAGGCACAGTGTAAAGCACAGATTCAAAAAAAATACAACACTTAAAGCTCTCTTCTCGTATCTGCAGCACTATAATTTGAACAATTTATTGGGGCTCGGCTGTGAGAGATGAGTCCTCTGCGGCCCGGTGAAGTAAGCACACGGGCCACAGTGTTTAACCTGGCGACAATTGGCCTTTCAGACGTAATTGCAGGAGCGACAGAGCTGTGGTTAATAGCAGTAATACCTCTGGAAGGGAAATAATCACTGTCTCTTCAACACTGATTAACTTAAAAGATATAATGTCGTAGTTTTGTGCATTCACCGGGCGTCCGCCGAAGTCAGCCAAGAAGATGATTTATGGCTGTGATGAGACTCCGTCTAATGACTGCAGCTCCACCACTAAATGAAATGACATTTACGCTTTGTCAAACTTTTCAGGAGAACATTGACGCTAGGGAAAAACTGCTTCTGAAAACATCTTAGGAATAGAAATAGGCTTGAAATGTTTTTTTGTTTTTTAATTGAGCTTTAATACTTAAAAAAAAAAAAAACATGGTTTAGCTGTTAGATTAGTTTCCGAAATGCTAATTGAGAGTTTGAAGCAAAGTATAGGTTGTACTTCCAATATTACAGTAACGTGAAATCAGCAATTGTGCATCTTTTAAGCTTTGGAAGTTCCCATTTCCTGGTTTATACATGACAGTAACAAACAAAGCAACATGGCCGCCTCCAGTGCTGTTTTGCCATTATTGAGTCCAGACAAGAGGCTGACAGTCTCGTCACGCACAAGGACTGAACTCAAGCTCTTGCTAATGTTAGATTTTTACACGCTTTCTGTAGCGACTTGTCATATATTCTTTTTCACTATTGCTTTGAGGTAGTGTGCTTTATTAAAAACAAAAACATAACAAAACAAAAAAGGTGAAAATGACCTGATTGTGTGGAAATAAAAGCCTCCATGTCGAATCTGGTCACATCCTCTCAGAAAACACTCTCTTTCCCAGTGGGAAGCTTCCAGTTTAAACCATGATCAGATGCATTTTCCCCATTGGGAAGGAATATGTACAACTTTAAGATTCCAGTCTGAGGCGTTTCCAAAGTTTCTTACAATCACACCAACATTTCGAACAAAACAAATAGTTCCATATTTTATCTGGGAAGGTATAATCATCTTTTATGCTTAATAATGACCTCGACTCAACAGAATGGATTAAATTTATGTCAGTCATTGCTGTCAGCATGGAATTAAAAGTTATGAGGGCAATAACCAAAAGCAATTTAGAACTTCTTTGGATTTAATCCTCATAAGTTAAAAGAGCAAGGCCAAGAATTAGTAGAGGGGAAAACAAAAGTTCAGTTTATAGGAAACTATTTGGTGCAGACTTTTTTTTTTTTTTAAGCAATATGAATCCTAAAAACAGGCACTTTAGCCTCAGGATTGACAAAAAAAAAAACAGTTTTGTAATAATTCCTTTAACCCTGATATTCAACGGAATGTATTAACATTTAATGAAAAACTGTTTCATTTCAAGATGTTTTTTTTCCCTCTCTGTGTACCATCATGCAATGCAATGACAGCTAAACAGGCGGGTTGAGATGAGTCTGGAAAGTTTTTGATTCCACAACACAGATCACTTTCAAAAATAACCTCCACAGAAGGTGAGGCTCCACCATTACACTAATTACTGCCTCGACGCTGTCAGTTTGGGCACTCATTACGTCTTCTGCAGAGGAAAGGGTGTGAGCGGGAGACAGCCAGAAACAGAGGTGCAAAGGCTGCTGCTGCTGCTGCTGCTGCTGCAGCTTTCACCAGAAACCTCAGCACTCCATGCAACTCTCAACAAATAAAAAACAAAAGCACTGAAAAATGTCTGATATGCTCTGGTCATCTGTGCAGCCAGGCTGTGCTCTACGTTAAAAAAAAAAGGACATTAATGACTCGATTAACATGGAAAAGGTGGCGTTTCTAATGCCGGCGCTATAGGAGTGTGATACCGCATATTATTACGGTAACTTTATCAGAGAGGTCCCGTCCTAGATTTCATCCTCATATATATTTCTCCTTAATCTACCTTATTACAATGAAGGGAGAATTAAATCAGAGCTGGCAGCGGAGTGAGATAATGCAGGCTGTTAGTCCGCCGCAAGACCGGAGAGGAGAAAAGAAAGTGAATATTGTGCAGGAGATGAGGCCGGATTGGTTCAACAAAGAGAGGAGGACACAGTGTCGAGAAAGAGTGACCAGCAGAGGGAGAGAACACGACGGAGGTAAAACGAAGAAATGAAAGGCAGAGAGTAGACGGTGCAAAGAAGGAAGATGAGAGACGAGGAGGAGATTAGAGACGGCTTGGCTGCATGATTTGTTCCAGCTGCACTCGATCGATCCGTTCCAATAGTCGGTTTGTCCGTGTGCAATCGGGCATGTTGAAACACCGTGCAGTCTTCTCGCCGCCGTCTCTGCAAACCCTTCAGGCCTGGAAATGTCCAGTTAGTGCTGCTGCAGGTTATCTGCAGAATGTACGACTCGGCTCGCCCCAACGCCATCGCAGCGGTCCAGTTCAGATCAATACCTTCAGGCTCACATTTAAATAGCTGAACAGAAAAAGTAGTGCTTCTGAACTGTCTGGAGGTGATTTATCGATCAACACATTAAAGCACAGTATAATTTATATTAGTTTGTGTGTTGATATTTACTATCTGTGTTATGCGAACCGATGAAAATAAATCAAAGTTTTGGAGGCTTTTTCCTTCAGTTTTGAGAAAATCTATCGTCCATGAAAGGTCACTTAAAATAAGGTTATAATGTTAATTTTCACTCATGCAATTTTCTGCAAGAAATCACACAAAACCAAAACAATAAATATGTTTATTTTTTTAAGACACTGGAGCAACTCTTGAACTGTGAGGGTATCTGTTTTAGCCTGTGCATATTCTGATAGTTTTAATATGCAAATAGGCAGGAAAAGTGGAAGTTTTTAACAGTTGACAATGCAGAAAAAAACATGTTGATAACAAAATATTTTATGATAACTGTTGTCGGAGAAGACAAAGGCAAAGAAGAACCTTTAAAGCTCATTAGTTTATGATATTATTAGTATTAGAAGAGTGAATTCTAATCAATGACTTACTGGACAACAACAAAGTCCAGGGAATTTATACTAATTTCAGAAGATCGAAGCACCGTGATGGGCCGGTATCAACATCTCAGCTGACCTACAACCATCTCCCCTGATGATAAGATGACCCAGAGACTGTACCGGATGACTGTACAGCTCAAGATGAGATTCTGTTCTGAGTAGGAGCACAACTTGTGATTAGTCCAATCTCAAGATTTCCACTGCTTGTTAGCATTAGCCTCATTGTCAAAGGTCCTTTTTGGAATAACTGTTTGTATTAAAAAGTGCTTCATTTGAAAGGCTACGATCTGACATAAGTGGTTTGTGCAATTTAATTTTTCCCCAATTAAGTGTGAGCACACAAGATGAAAATGGATACAAAATCACCTCTTAAAGAACGCGCTCCATTACAGAATTAAAATTCTGCATTTTGATGGATAACATCTGCATGTGAAAACACATCAATCTGTACTATCTTCCACTTTAGGGCTTCACTTTGGCGTTGTGCTTTTGACTGTGATTCATTTTACCTTAAAACCTTGTCTCCATCACAGGTTACTGCAGAATAAAAAAAAAAAAAACAAGACAGTTTGACTTTCATGTATTGTAATTGACCTTACAGTCGGTCCCATGTGGTTGGAAGTCTTTGGATTGCGGCTTTGTGTTTTTCTTGCCAGCTATTGTAAACACATTAGAAGAGATTTTTTGCCCAGGAGCTAGCTCTGCAAGAAATTGTTGTTTTGCTGTCTTGAAGGAGCAAAAGAACACGAGATCGCTGTGCACCCTGTCAGCCTTTGAAAATATGCATCGTTTTCTCACATTGTAAATTGTGACACATCGGATCCATAATACGCGCTGTGTTTTTGGGCAGGTAATATAAATGAAAATCAGCTTCCTCCACCGTTATTCGGCGTATACCTCAAGTCGCGGTGGCCTTCCTTGCGTGAAGTACTTTATCTGCTTTTCCACGTCTGCAGCGGCGCTTTGCAGTACCGAAACGTACCCAAAACACTCTGTTTCAATAAGTAATTAAAGGCGACTCATTCATCAGCTGCATAAGCAAGCAGGTTTTTCAGAATGGAGATTTGTCATAATTACAACACATTTACGTGGCGGTGGCTGTTGAGGGGCTGCGGCGTTGTATTTTAAGCCTCCAGCGTGCACGTCAGGCCCGTGAAGGACCTCCGCTGCATGTAGGATTGTTGCCAGTGTGCATCTCAAACCTGATATATTGAATGAATGATTTTTCTTGCAGACCGGCACGTCGAGAGAGTATGCCTTTTGGGGAGTAACGAGAAAATAGCTGATGCGCGAACTCTGCTCTCCTCTGAAAATGAAAATATTCAGTCATTCAGAACTGAAGTTTCACATGTTTCACTTTTGATTCCTGACTCACAGCAGCACATTTCTCAAGAGCTAAATTTATGCGGCAACAAACAAAAAGCACACACATAAGATTTAGAGCCTACAGAGATTCATGCTATTTGCTGTGAATAGGTTTTGCCGGATCAGCTTTTTGTGACTAATATAGTAAAAGGGAATTACAATCACACACACACACACACACACACACACTCATCTTTTAGAGCCCGAGATTTATGCTGATCACCTCCTTTTGCGTATACCATGTAACGGCACCTCTTGATTCAAAAATCCACTGAAGATTTATAGGTAACGGCCCCTCTTAACCTCTGGATCTCACCTACATGCAGTCCTGCAACATGACGGCGCTCAGCGGAAAGAGGCGAGCGTCCGATCGGGCGGGGAAGAGGCCGACGCTGAAGCGATGCAGCTGGATCGTTGCACGGCCCACAGCTCCCTCTCTCCCCATCGATCAGAAAACAGCTATAATAACCTTTCGAGAGCTTCTGCCAGGGGAGAACGTGGGGAAAAAAAACAAACAAACACCTGGCTGTCAATAAGTCTCTAAATGATATCGCTGAGGCTGAATAGACAAATCCCTAAAGTTTTTTTCACTGGTTTTGGGTTTTTTTTTTTACAACAACTTAATGACTCATCCGTGTGGGTAAGGAATATATCAGCAAAATAAGTTAAATAAAGTGATTAACAGGCAAATAAGCAAATTAAAATGAACACAGTTTGACGAGAAAGCATACGGCTGGTAAATAGAATGACAACAAGATGTGCAAAACGACAAAGGCAATGCTTTTAAATACGGTTCCAGCGCCGGGGCTGATTTATACGTGTATTATGAAGGGCTGTGTTTCAAATCCATCTTTGTTGCTTTGATATGCATGAACTGTTGCTCGCCTCATCTCGAGCTCTCAATCAGGGCTCGCCGCTCCGGAATGTGGCTCGTCGGGATGTTTACAGATGGTCGGGAAGAAAGAGAGAGAGAGAGAGAGAAAGAGAGAGAGAGATGTCAAATACAAAGACGATGTCAGTGGAACAAAGAGGGTTTCAACCAAACACAAATATGTCAAAGCGCCCACGACAGAAGTGATAAAGCAGCTCGTGACCTGATATGGCTCCGCTCCAACACTACTGAGAGATGCAAAAGCTCAAAGCAACTAAATTCATCTCTTCTTTAAAAAAAAAACAAAAAACTGCTGCAGTTAATTCCATCAGCGGAGTGAGGGGGGGGTAAAAAAGAAATCAGCGTAAACACACTGAGCACTGGCAGAAATTGATCAAATAGTTGTGTTGATTCCAGGAAGAACCATTATTTTCCATTTAGAAGAAACTAATGGTCAACTGCTCATTTACTAATGGACCCTGCCAACACACACAAACAGACACGAGGGTGGGGTAAACACATTTGTTCCAGTGTGTTTGCACTCGCCAACCGGCAGCTCTTTGAAGATGCACAAGAGCTGCTTAGAGCCTGAAAGGAAAAAAAAAATAAAGTAACATGATAATAATAATAATAAAAAACCTGCTTCTGTAACCTTTCCTGGTGGGAGTTGAGACCTGCCAAAGGGTTGCTTCTCCAAAACCGTCCATGGGCGGATATAAATATCGCAGTGCGGGGAACGCTGTGCGAGATTCGCCTGTAACGCTTACTTTCCGGCACACGTGAGACGCCACACTCGTGAGAGAAAAGGAACGGGAGAGGAATTAGGTGGCAAATTGCATTAGAGGGAATGAGTTTTTTTCCTAGGTCGGCAGATTTCTTTTTCTTTCTACCACTCGCTCTTGCTCATGCAGTGTCAAAACAGCCAATTTTCCAATCAAAGCAGTTTGCAGTGTGATTAAATATGAAATGTGATTAGACACTGCTGAGAAAACGACGTGTTTATGAATGCATGCCTACGCACTCGCCCAGCGTGCGCCGACATGGGCGTAGATTTCCTCTCAAGCCCTGTCCTACTTCCAGTCCCGTGACACAGCGAAGAGAGAGAGAAGTCTCGTCCCGCCTGGATCTCAGAACAATGACTTCCAGCTCATTACAGTTTCATACATTTCACGGGGCTCGTCATATTAGACCACGTAATTGCCATACGGCCTTTCTTTGACTCGGTAATTGTTTTCTTCTGCATATTACCACCGCCGTCTGGAGGTCAGACCCACTCGCGGCTTTGATAAACAACGACCCAGAAACTTTAGACCTGCATGGAACCGTTGCTGAGACCTTTAAACTTGCTGAAAAGGTCAATGCAAGTCTGTTTTGAAATTATTGCAAGTAATGCATATCTGAACCACCTTTACTTTTACCTGCAATGACTATATAGAAATGAGCAAGTTTCATCTTTATTATTTCTTCTGTTAAAGTTACAAAGCTGGATGTTTTCTCTGTCCTGTTTAATGAGCTTAAGCAACAGCTTTACCATCAAGTCTTGCATCTCTGTTATCATTCAGCTAAACTGGTGCTCCACTGCCTGATCAATCCTGAATGTCGCATTTAAAGCAACAGTGAATAAGTTAATGGAAATAACATTATTATGGGATGACTCGGCATGAACTCATTTGCTTTTGTTTTGTTCAACTCATCACGTAGTTACAGTATTTCACTTTTAACCAGTCACACTCACTCTAAGACTGGTTTTCGCAGGTTTTAAGACCCACACAGTAATTATTTACCCACCTCATGCCAGGAGTCTATCAGTAAACACATTACTTGTGCATATTTGTGCAGTCCTGCATGCACTGATCTGGAAATGTGCAGTCGGGAACATCGGCGGTGCACTGCTGCATCCAGACAATGGAAACCAATTGCACGACTGACTAACTTCAAACGGATCTGAAGGAAATTCTGCAGTGTTTTCCAGGTGGACAAAAACAACCGCAGCCAAATCTCTCGGTACATCTCCAAATGTTTTCATGTGACAGCTCCACCGTCATTATTTGCTTATATCTGACATGAGGATGCGATGGGTCAAGATCTGACAGCGGAAGATTCTGGGTATTTTCATTTATCTCAGACAGGTGAGCCATCATAAAACAAAAAAAACCCCAACTATATTTGTATTTGTTATACAGCAGCAGTCCACAGTACGGAGCACCTGCTGTTACTTTTATTTCTGTGAAAAACAACTCACAATACTTTCTTACAGCATTACTTAAAACATATTGTTTATCCGATATAGAGAATTTGTAGATTTAGATGTAATTGCATATTCTATATTTCAATCTCTTACTTTAGTTAGACTATGGTTATAAATAGAATAACCTCTCAAAGCCGTGCACGCAGACCATTAGCCTTAATAAGAGCAGAAGTGGACTTAGGCTCACCAGAATGCACTGAGCTTAAGCTTGTGAGCTTCACACTGTTAGAATTGGGCCCAGGGTGTAATACATGGATCATTATCCTTTATTTTGCGAAGCGGCGTTGCTTTCCTCAAATCCGTCTCCCACTCGTCTCGCATTTCAGCTTTTGTTGCTGCACTGACCCACACACCCTCGATCCGAGCCGCTTCAGCTATTATGCTCGATATGAGGAAAATAGTGTATATCCATATTAGAGCAGCAGAATTATTCATAAAAACTGACCTATTGTTATTATAATTCCCATCCCGCCCGCTCCCGTTGACTTTTTGATGAATAGTTATGAATAATGAAAGAAACTCCCATCCAGTGACCCACAAAAAGGAAAAAAAAACCCCTCAACCTCTTCTGTTCACGTGTTCTGTTTTCATCAGATGCTCTCATTGGGATGATGATCTAGAAGAGATCGATAAGCAATTGCAGCTTCAAGTGTGTGTGTGTGTGTGTGTGTGTGTGTGTGTGTGTGTGTGTGTGTTCGCGTGATAGAAAGCGGTCAGGGTCGCGGCTGAAAGCTGCAGCAGTCCACTTATGCCGTCTGCATCGGTTGTACATAAATCCCAAGGCTGCCCGAAAACGTCCATCGGATCTGAACGTCCCCAGTGACAGCGATGACAAATAGTGGGTGAATAGTAGGTCAATAAAATGAGCTGCTGCTCGTCCCTCAGTGTTGATCACCAGTGCTGCTGGACTTAAAAGCCAATCAATTACTCATTACCTAACAAATTTCATTACTAATTACTCGGAAGCTCCACGTCACTTGCTACTTGTCGTGCAGGAAGTGCTAGAAAAAAAAAAAAAAAAGCAAGAACAAGCTTGAATTTAAAGTGCGCACTGAAGAAACGGTGGTTTTCCAAGAGTGCAGCGCTAAAGTCTGTAGGGATTAAATGTTCATCCATTAGCTTCGCCCCTGAGACCACTCACAATTTCACTAAGAAATGCACATTAAAGTTCTGCTGCTTCACCCAGTCTCAAGTCAAATTACCACCTCCCCAACTGGCAAGTCTACTGACCTCAAAACGACACGATCACTCACAAAATAAAGGCTTGTTTTAGGTTCTAAAAAATGGCTCATTAAATTTGACTAAATTGCTGTGCTTTATACCACAAGGGAAGGGCGGCAAGGTTGTGCTGAGGACGATAGCAGCGGGAGTGACGGTCATTCATTTGTGATGTGCACGCTGTGAGTTGTGAACTGGGCGACACGGTGGGGCGGTTGTAGAGATGTTACCTTCCCGGATGAGTCTGGGTTTAGAGCCCTGTCTGGGTGGGGTTTGCATGTTCTCACTGTGCATATGCACGACTTCTTGTAGTACTTCTAAAAAGAAACAAGCATGCATTCAAGGTCATTTGTTCATTTTGCACAGTCTCTGCACCATGATTGCAGTTACTAGTTTGTTTTTTTTTTGCACATATGGCTACGGCCACATTCAAGTGGAAGCACATCTTTTTTGCATTTTTGTGTCAGAAAAGTTTCAAGTATATAAGGCAACATTTTGAAAACAATGTCCGTTTCCGCAAAAACAGCAGAAACGCTGGTGGGTGGCCCGACACTTGCTTTGAAATCCATTGTTGTTGTTGTTGTTGATGTGCTCAGAGAAACTGAAAACGCAACATTTCCAGAGTGTTTTAGACAGATTTCATTTATGCAGCAGATACTGACCAACAGGGCCAGCTAAAAGGAGCTTTAATGTTTACATCCCATCGATCCCTGAGTGCTTGCATGTACAGTTGGCAGCAATGATAAGACTAACGTCTGGCACTCACCATTGCAGATACTTCTTCAGCTTTTCCTATCTGTCGCACACAAACCACTCCAGTCTGGACGTGTGTGTTTGTCGTTGGCTGAAGTCTTAATCTTCTGATCTCAGGTATTCATTCCTCCATCTCCACAGTTCCCCACTGGGGTGATACTACACCGACAGATTGTGGAGTGGTGGTGGAGTTGGCGGCTGTGGTCCCGGCTGTGTGTTGTTTGTGTCTCGCTGGTCAGCAGGTGGCCCGTTGCTGCGGAGGGGTTTGTTAAGTACAAAGGAACGCTCACAGACTGCCACCTCCAGATGGAAGGGATGTCCAACGGCGCTCGCGCCATCGGCTTTGGTCTCCTCGTCTATCTTGTCTCTCGCAACTTGATCCCTTCTCAAATATCTACACTCATTTCTTAAACATCTCTCACCTACATTTATTGTTTTTATGCATTCATCTTTGAAAATCACCTTATATTGTTTCACAAACTGAATTATTTTCAAGAAGAAGTGGTACATCCTTTGCTGAACTATTCTGGTTTTTGGATATCTTGCAGAGAGTTACATAACAGCTTTCTTCTCCATCTACATATTTGCTTCAAGGATGCTAATAGATTTTTTTTCTTTCTTTCTTTTTTTTTTTTTTTTTAAATGAGGAGAGCCAAGCAAGCTTTTTCTCCCTCCTGAATCTGATCTTCACTGTAAACTAAGCTGATTGCCTTGTGGCCTCATCTCAAGACTTATACGAGAGTGGTATTGATCTTTACATAAATCTTCTCATGTGTTTTCAGCTTCTTGGCAGGGGAATCAGTACACATATCAACTAAAACGCCAAGCCATTCTTATCAGCTGTAATTCAAATCTAAATAAATTAAGTGTTTAGTTTTGGTGCAGCATTAACATGAAGTTAAGTGAAAGTGTGGTTGAATGCATTTTAATCAAATACCTTTTCTTCAGGGCATATCTTTTGTTGCTTCTTACCATTTAGTGGCCTGCCAATACAGAAAGCCTGGTGAAAAATGCAAATGAACACACGGAAGTGCCGAGTCAGCAAACCTAACAGAGGTTTGACTTCATTGCATGGTCATTTCTTCTTCATCATCTTCTTTTTTTGGAACAGGCATGTCATGATAAGAATATAGATGATGGTTATTTCCATTCTTCACACATTTTCATCCCTTCCCTCTTCTTCTTCTTCTTGAGCTTACATCCTCTTCGCTATCATCATCGTCAGTCATCTCTGATTTTCAGCGTTTTCATTCCTCTCCGGTGACATTACTGCATTCCTCACTCTGGAGGCCGCATATTAAACCTCGCCTCGCCATCGATCTCCCATAAACACATTATGTTCCATCTCAAGCACAAAATGCAATTCTCATTCCACAGTAATGACGCAGTGCACTGGGACAAAAGCAAAAAAAAAAAATAATAACGGAGCGTGGTCACGTCCAAAAGGTTTCCCCATTCAGGTTGTGGTTCTAAACATTGCGTGTGTTAAACTGGCAAGGCCAGCGCAAACTGAAATAATGATGCACATGCCGATGGCAGTCCCAGTTTAGCATTTTCATTTTTAATTTTTTTCCGAATACATCTAAGGCGATGCGCTGTACAAGGTGCTTTATGTTAATTACCAAGCATGTGGCTTTAAAGGTTAGCCAAGATGAGGGAGACCTCCATCCTCAAAGCCAGCTGGAACCTTGGAGTCAGATCAAAGTTACTGGTTGCAGACGGTGGAAATGTACCCTCAGCGAGCCAGGCATTAAGTAATTCCCAAATACATGCAAAGATGCAATATGCGCGTCCATGTGTTGATTGCGCATACGTTCGCACGCGCTCACCCGGCCGAATGAGATGGTTCGACGGCACAATGACTAACCGGGAATGATCTTCCGAGATCTGAAATTCTGTTTCATCTGAGAGCTACATGTGTGCGCGCTAACCTCGCCGTCGTGTTTGTGTGTTTGTTGATGGCATGTGCATGTTGTTTTGGTTGGTTGGCAAGCTGAAGGCCTGCAGCCCCATTTCCACAGTTTGCATCCAGAGAGCGTTTGATCTAAATCCAAGGTTGTGGGTTTCTCTGTTGGCCGTGGGGATGAAGGCCTCGGTGTCCCCAGACCCTTGATTCGTTGGCCATAAACACAGATTCTACACAGATGACAGCTGTTGGGTTGAAAATTGTAAAATTTTTGCCTAAGATGGCTTGAATATGAATGAACCGGACTCTTAAGTGGATTAGCAGTATTCGCAGGACACAGGAAATGTCGTGTGCCTGTCAAAACCGAAGACAAAGACCCAGTATGGCAGCGATGATCTATAGATCACATACTGGTTGACTTCAGTCCGGGCTTGAAAATCTCATCGGGCACCATCTCAGTGACTTAACCCCATCACAGCTGGCACATCCGTGTCTGCATTTGGCTGCACAAGCACCAGGTAGCTGGGTAATAACAGCCAAGTCACATACCCACCATAAATCATGGAGGTTTAGCAACAGATTTATCTCGAGATTTTCAAAATGATATTCAAAGTCACCAGAAGCCCCACAACAATCAATATGTGGTGTCCTTGCTGCAGGAGCTAAAACAGAGGTTGAAAAAAAAAAAAAAACAGATGTGAGGGTGAATTTATGACACACGGGTGACAAATTTAGAAAGACATAAACACTGGGAAATTTAAAGCAGGCTTGGAGCAAAGCACCAAAAAGCCTGTGGCTTGTGTGAGCCTCTCAGTCTTAAATGGAAAGATTCATAATCTCTTTACACTCGGGGCATTTAGGGATGAAACATATCAGTAAAGGTATTATGCTGTTTAATTGTTCAGATATGTTCAGCTTACTGTCAGAAATCAACTGTTTTAACGGTAATATGGTTAAAGAATATCTTCCATCTGTGTCTCTGTTGCTTTTCTCCCTAAATTTGCCGTCTCACCATCAGTGGAGGGAAATCCTTCACTGTCCTCTCGGTGTTCAAGGTGGGAACAACGATCTTTGTGCTCAGTTATACAACAAAACGATGGTATAAAATTATACTTGGAAAACATTTGCTTTGTTTGCCGGGGTTTTGTGTTTGATCAATATCTATACTGTTGTGCACATTTTGTTCTGTTGCTCTCAGTCTGCGTTTCCTGGCTGCGTACAGTAAAAGGTGAAGAGGCTAAGGTTGCCTACAGAAGAAAAATATAGACAAACACTGGAAAAGAACAGCAAGCAGAAATAAAGTGGTGTTGTCCTTACAGCACAGTTAGAAGCCAGGGCGCATACTTTTGAAGATGTTTTCGAAGACATAATTAAAATCCAGTATATCATATTATAAAACTTTATTTTCATGCTCCAGTGAGATTTTTCCTGAATAAATTGAATTGCAATCTCATAAAACAAACATTTATAAATCCCACAAGGAAGAAATTTGCAAAGCCAGTGGAGAAAACAATCAATTACTTTAATATCAGTATGGAATTTTAATATTTGGTACATACTGAATAATTTCAGTCTTGTGTTTGTATATTCTGCAAATGCTCCAACTTTGAACTTCATTTGATTGCTCTGCTCCTCACATTGTAAAGACAAGGCCTGTTTATTACAAACCTCCACCAGCAGCCACAAGGTGACCCTGCTGGGACTCCTCTCTCCCTCTCAGCCCACTCGTCAGGGAATTCATAGTCATATTGCAACAGAGCAAATTTAATGTAAGGCCCGGGGTGAGAGAAAGAAAGATAGCGGTGCCTCGTAGTTTTCCAGCTGCTCTTATTTGTTGCAGATTGAAGCAAGGCCAGCTGTGAGAGGAAGGAGGTAATTTAAGCACCTGGGGTGGATTGAAGACCTCTTGTTCCACTTCCATCATCCTCTCTTTTTCTCCCCCCTCGTCTTATTGCTCCTGCTCCCCTCCTTCGCTGTTTCCCCCTGCAGTGGTTATTCCTGTCCCTGTCTAACACAACAATTCCCATCTCACGAGCCGAAACGATACGTACCTTCATATATAGCAAAGCATAAGTAAATAGAAACTCGGTCCCAGCGTGGAGAAGGCGCCACGGCGTGTTCCAGAACCATTTCCCGCTCCTGTCCGCGGGGACGGAGGAAATAAGAAATGTTTGAAATATCGTCCTTTGCCTTTTGCAAGCTGAATTCAATCTGTGGCCCAAAACTTTCTGCTTTGCTGCGTGTCAGACGAAGAAAAGCAGAGCGCGAGTAGCCGTGAGAGGCTTAAGTGACTGACACAGCCAGAGTGCCGCCGAGTGCTCACGCTTTGACGCTGATATAATGTGGGAGTATGAAAGTCGACGGGAGTATCAGAGAAGGACAATGACAGTGGAAGAAAGTGCAAAAAAAAAAAAAAAAATCTCTGTTCTTGTGCATGTGCAGTGTGTATGTTTTTGCACGTGAGAGTGCACCTGTTCAGTTCCTTGGGCGTTACTGTTAATGTATGCACACGCATGGATACCACTAAAGCCTCCACATGATTAATGATGAATACAATGTGCAGCTTGTCTTTTTTTAATACAATACTTTTCCAGGAGAAAAATGAGTTATTGCACATAATCATCTCAAGAAGGAAACATTATCGTGTGAATTAGGACTTCTAGGAAATTTAGAGGCAGATAATGCTTTATGGTCCATGCACTGAGGGAAAACAATCCCAAACAGATTACATTATATGGATTTGAATAGTATTTCACCAAGATGTGCCGTGTTTCAGTTCTGGAAGGCATATTTTATACCCGGTCCAGAAGTTAGAGAAATAAATGATTAAATCTATGTGTCATCTCTCCCAGACAGCGTCCATCTGTGCTTCGATGGGTAACATTACATCCGTGAGTGCGTGTCAGTGGAGTCTGCTGTGTCTGTATTTGAGCGAGCGGGAGAAAGAGAGGGCACAAGAAAGGAAAAGCAAGGCCGGAACATACTGCCAGCGAGCATGCACAGCTTGAGTATATTTTTTTTGCAGGCTTCCCTTAACAGGAAAGAAGTGTGGATGCTGCTGGGTGTAAGTCGTGTCATTAAAAGTTTCGCAGGCATACTGGATAGCTGTCAGAGCCCATGCCAATTAGTGCCACTTTAGGTGTCAGTCTGGTAGGCAGAGACGAAAGACGAGGAGGCTGAGAGGAGCACCGCGAGAACCCTGCTGACTGAGCCTTCCTGCTCCACTGAGCGTCCTACAAAGCTTCGGCTTGGCTTGATACAAACAGCACCAGCCTTTGTGTTTTGTTTTGTTTTTTTCTTACACGCCACAATTTCCATTTCCATTCATATAAATCTATAAGTCTAACCCCGAACCCAGACAATCCTCTCCCTCATTCTCCAGCTTTGAGATGCTCCTGTTTTCTCCCTGGTGAGCATTCGGCATCATGTTATCATGCTTTCCGTTTGATCTGAACAGACTCTTCTCACAGTCAAAACCACAACAGCAGCTGATGAATCAATCGTGTGAATTTCTTTTTTTGCATGGAAAATAAAATCTAGTGGTAGGGAAGCGTATGGAGTTGTGTGATAGATATGCGGCATGAAACGCAAGTAACCCAAACAGAAGACTTTCACCGATCCATCCGGGTTAGGCCTCGAGGCAGAGTCACCAAGAGCCGCAAATGCATGTTTTTGGACAGTGGGATGAAACCAGAGGGAAAACATTCAACCTCCACACAGAAAGCATCCCCATCACCCATTTATATGAAAAAGCAAGTGCCATCTACATCGAACCAAGGCTCTTCCTTTAAAGTGTGCAAAGTGCAAAATCAGCAGTCTTGTCTCTGAATACATATTTGCTTAAATTCTGTGAGAAGAATCACACTATTATCCAGCGTTCCCGTCTACGTGTGCGTCCCCGCCGTTCGCCTCTCCTCCTTTGTCATGTTGGGTTTTTCACTGGAAACAGAGTGATGACAATCTCACTTTCAGAGTGTCGTCTCACGTCCCTGAGTTAAGGTCGTGTTTCTGTTGTTAAGCACATTCAGCCAGTCCTGTGTGTATTTACCCTCTCCTCTTGTTTCCCCGAGTGAAGGTCATGTTTTCACTGTGAGGCACGTTCTCTTTTTCCTGTTTTATTTTCTGTCTGTGCGTGTGTGTCTGTGTGTGTGTGTGTGTTTGCCTTCTCCTCTTGTTTCAGGTGTCTTGACTTCCTGCCCTCCTGTTGTACCTGTATGCTGATTACAGCTGCTGCCCACATTGTCTCCATCTGTGTCTTGTTAACCTTCCCTTCCCTAATGCATTTATTGTATTTATTGTTTTTCGATGCATTTTAAGTGATTAGCTCTGTGTTTTCATCAAGGCTGTTCAACATAGTTCTTCAGTTTTAGGATTCATGAGTTGCTCCTAACAGGTTCATGAAACAGAAAGGATACATCCCGAACCGTTCAGTGCGCTTTTTTCATTTTTTTTAATGTCTCTGAACTCGATTAGGTTTTTCGACCCTTCGTGTAAGAGCTTCTTTTTTCTGTTGTTACTGCTGAATGAGGCCGAACCGCCTCATTTATCTGCGGTTCAGGTGGTGAAACAGGTTTTCCTCCAAACTGACAGTCGGCAGTTCAGATCCCGTCTTCATGTCTCCTTTTACCGAAGCAGGTTCCTTTCAGTGGTGAATTAACCCTCTCTAAAGATACTGCCTTGTATACGTCTTTCACTGCTTTCAGCGGTCGGCGCCTCCTGAATATACACATTAAAATTACAAAATGTGGACAAAATATGTCAGAACATGTGAATAAATCCATAAAATTAAGAATAAATACGCACACATAGAACCAGAGTGCCACTGTTTCCCAACATTTACTGTTTCTCAGTGGTTTCCATTCTGACAGCAGTGGGGCAGAGGTGGCCCAGTGGTAATTGGAGACTTGCTGGTTTGAATCCCATTATCGATGGGTCTTCACTGCGGGTTGCCGAGCAGGGTCTTTAATCCCAAACTGATCAGTTTGCATCTGGAAAGGTGTTAGACCTTTATCAGAGCTGTTGTAGAGGTACCTGGAAACAAATGGTAAAATGGTCAAATACTATGACTTGGGCTTACATATTCAAGAGAAGCACAAATCTTTTTTTTTTTCCAGTCAATGGAAATCACGTCATTGAAGACGTTTCACTTATAAACATGGTGCATTTGAGTTTTAAGCCTTGTATTAGGAAACTGAAGGATTACACCAGTAACAGAAGAAAGCGTGGTGCGACACTGACTTCTTACAGATGTTCAGATTCATAGAAGTGACCTTATTATTTCCTGAGAAGAAAGAAATTGTTGCAAAGAAAGGAAGGTGGGCTTGAGATTTCTAGATTTACAACATATTGGAGTACATCTTGAGGTCAAACAAGGTTTGATGAGAAAGACAAGCTGACAACAGTTTAGAGTAAATATCTAAAAGCTGTGAAACATCCCATTAAATGTTTATTTGCACGCTGAAAATTAGTGATTCACACTTAGATACGACCACGGTCATGGGTTTTTCAACATGTATAAATACTCAGGCAGAGAAACATTCAGAGTCGAGCTAAAATATTAACACAATATACTCCATGAGGTGCTTGCTGGATTATTTCCCACTGTGCCTTGGACCGAAGGCAAGGAAACATTACACAGCGTACGTCCAGGAAGGCGTATAAATCTTGACAATGGAGGAAATTTCATTCTGAGATGTTGTTCTCAGATGGTCAGATGTTATCAATAATTCATACAGTGTCAATCACAGCAGAAGATCAGCCATCCCACTCATGTCTGCTTGAAATCCACTACACATGTCCACCGCCTGGCCACACACCGGTTTGCTTTTAACCTGAACGTTCCAGTACATCGGTATTCAGATGAGGCGTTTGTGTGCATCAGACTGTTGGAAACTGCATCACTTCCTTGTTTGTGTGCCTGAGTTCACCATGGAGTGATTGCAAAGAGTCCCGGGAACCCGCCAGCACAGAAATGTGGAGTTGGATGTGTTCGTAGATGAAGTTATTGATTATATCAGAGTGTTAGAGCAAATATATCTGAGTTTGGAAGGAAGAAAAATGCAGTGTGGGAGATGGTAGAATTCAAGGTACAACCCAGAAAATATCTCATATTAATAAAGTCTGTGAATTAAAGCTGTGGTGAGCCAGCTGAGGAAATGACTGACAAACACTGATGCATATTTAAGAAAGAAGAAGAAGGGAAATGTCACTTAAAACTGACGAAGCAGGAACTATTTTGGTTAGAATATAGATGATGACTAAGACATTTCAAGTTTGTGCATTATGTTGTGTTTATGATTAAAAAACCGGGAAGTTTCTTAATATTTGGCAAGGAGATAAATAATGGTGTATTTGGAAATCAAAGTAACATGTCCCACAAAGAAAAGGACAGAATTCTAAACAATACAAAATGTCTTTATAGGTAGTGAATCACAATGTGTGTTACTGATGAACTCAAACATTTAGTTTAAACTCTTCTCAGTGTAACTATATGCATTGAATTCCACATTAAGCTTTGGTACATCTGGCTCCTTGTTATATTTGGACAAACTGAATCTGAAACTGATCCTGAGCAGAGGAGACAAAAGTTTTATATGAGGGTAAAAAAAAAAAAAAAAGAAAAAAAGTTTGCTTCAGTCAAACATAAAATCATGAGACAGAATATTACCACAAATAATAATCACTGCCAAAATGCTGCTCGGGTCACTGAAATATTTATCAGTAGACTCTATGATTTTTTAAACACTGCACATCGTGTCCTTCTGACTACAGTAACAAGGTGTACGATGAAACTCTGCTGTTCTACCAAATGCCCTATTTTGTTCTTCCTCTTGATGAGAGAGAAATATCTCACACGTGTCCACTGGAAGAAGGAAACTTAAGCGGCAAAACAAAAGATTTATTGTTAGAATAAACTTTAAGGGTCAAGCAGTCTTAACTTTCCACAGCAAATATGTTTTTCTTTTCCGGGTAGATAAGATGTTTGCAGCGACGGAGAGGATGTAGAGGATGAACAAAAGATTCCACTAAACTGTCATTGTGTGTGACAGCTCTCCTGTCACCAGTGAGATGATACAGAATATTATCCACGGTTAAAGCCCGTCTCAGCATGAAGATAATTAAATATTTACGTTGTTTTTGTTGTTGTGCAACAGCAGTAAAAGTCCCAGTTTTTCTTCCACCTTGAAGAATATCACATAGTTTTTGCAATTCTGCGACATCTGTCCGTATTTGATCAGGCTCGACTCTCAAATCCACCTAAGAGCCAAAAACAAACCCTTATCTATAACCTGAGTTTATTTAAGGATCTCAAGAAACTCTAATTAACATCAGTGGCGTGAGGAGGTGCCCCTGCTGACCTTATTATTTCCACCACCTTACAGGCTTCAGCTTAATCTCTTAATCCTCTAAGATGTATTTTTATGGGCGTCTCGATTGCTAAAGGTAAAATCGTGTCAGGTGAAACAGTAAATTGGATCTGGTACGGACTAATAATCATATATAAGAAGGGTAATGTGGCTCACTTTTACTACAGTGAATAACAGTATAAGTTGTTGGTGATTTTCATGATAATATCTGAGATATATGAGAATATCTTAAAGTGACCTGCTCCTGAAGGCCACTACTCGTCACTTTACAATGAAGACAGTGAAGGCGTTTCAGTCACTGTGTGATGGTTTATGCTTCTGAGACTTTGGTTTCATTATGTTGGGAACTGAAAGAAAAAAAGTCCTACGCCTTATTGAATGACTGCATTTTTTAACACACCATTTTTCCATTAGTTAAATAATTGACATTGCCTAATTGAATTCCTGTTAAAAAAAAAAAAAAGAAACTTGTATCGTACTGGAATCTAAACACCCATCTAATCTTGCTGGATTTTAAATGGAGGTGTTGCATTAATAATTTAAAGCCGCAGCCTCGGGGAAATGTTTGAGAAAACTCACGAAGAACTTCCAGCAGCAAACACTGGAGCCGTTTCCTCTCCGGGCGAAAGAACCTCAGAGCCTGCCTTGTGGAGAAAGGTTACGAAACCCAGACACTGCTGGGATCAGCGGAGCATTGTCTTTATTCTAATTACGCCAGGCCTTCTGGAGGTGTCACACAGATTTGTCCACAGGCTGCGTTGGTTAATTTGTGCTCTACAGTTTGTGATACGATAAGAGACAAACTGAAACTGTGAGCGGTCTCATTAATTAAACTGCTTTCCAGCTGTCCACTCGCCTCAGAAGTTTCTTTGTACGGCAAAACAGAGCAGTCTATAGCAATGTGGCTCAAAACACAAAGTATCCTTCTGTCAGGTTTTTGTTTTGTTTTGTTTTTCCCCATAAATCGTGTCAAGTCATTCATCTCTCACTCAAGTGTAATTTGGGTTTTCATATATTTCCATTGATTTCTTTTGTCTACTCTGTGTGTGGAGCTGTACTCTTTATTTCTGTTCTTTTAAGAATACAGTACTATGCTAACCAGCCATCATAATATTATATCCTTGTGCACACAACAGCAGTTTCCTTTCTGAGGACCAAACTGTGTATCTTGAATGTAGATCACTGCAGGTGCAATAATCAATTGCTGCCGTTAGAAACAGCACACACACACCTGTTTTAAAAACACAACCAGCTCACTCCAAATTGCTTCTTTTAAACCGCAAGAGTCCGAACACCTTTTGAAGACATCCCATCAATACCACTGAAATATTCATCCTAACATCAACAGCCATCAGAGACACTTTCGAAGTGATGCATTTGTTTTCACATTCATTGAAATGGATTTAAAGGAGGAAACTGATGCAGGTTTTCTTGTTGTTGATGAACAAAAGTCATCAAAGTGTGAGCATATTTGCCAGAAAGTGAAGTTTAATCTACACTGTGTTCTCAAGTCAAGTCTGAGGTGCTCGTACAGAAACGCTCCACAGTTAATCCTGCCAATAAGCTACATGTTATGCCAATAAGTTATGTATGACTGTTCCAAAGGTTTTTCCTCTCAGACAGAAACCATGCTGCGACTGGCGTTTTCCTGATGTTTACTTTCAGCTTTGACAAGCAAGATCTGTCAAACCAAACCAGCAATACTACTGAAAAACTGAAATGAATGGTCGCAAACAGTGGCATATCATCGGTGTAAAAACAAACTACATCTAGAAGCCTTCTCTGGACAAATTAAGATGCACACAGTGTGTAATGTCTGTCCAGAAATGTAGGAGTTGTAACAATTCAGTCAGTGTAACTTTTCAGTGCAGATTCCTCTACAATCTTATTTGCAATCCAGCATATGTTGTCCAGTACTTCCTCTAAAATAAAAGTCTACTTCAAAAAAATGATCCCCATGTACTGAATCATCACATGACACCCAAGGAAAACAAGACACATATCTCCTGTAATGAAAATATTTTCTACAAAAGCAATATTATGCTGTTTTTTTTAAAGTAGTTTGACTTTACAGCATGCTCAATTAAGTCAATTAAATCCTTGAAATATGGTTTGCTGAAATGAAAAGTTTCTGCTAAACTGATACTGTTTCAGAGCTGCATCTCTTGGACTTACAGTCATTTGGACCATTTCTTGCAGCTACTGAAAAGTTTTGTTTGGGAGTTAAGGAGTTATGAAGTTTTTTTTTAAAATTTAGGGCATATTGCCCAGGCACAATAGTCTGGCTGTCTGTTTTGAGTTGGTCTGGTTCTCTGGTCGTGAGGACAAATGGTCAACATCCGTATCTTCCAGTAAAGAAGCCCTGCTGCTCTGCAGCAAAGTGTGGAGACACAGTATTGATTTCAGATATTAAATGTGAGGACCTACAGTCAATACAACATTTTGTGCATTTCATTTGTACTGTGTGGACACTGCGCATCAATACCAGCCCTGCCTACGCGCCTAAATATCATAGCGATATGTGCAAATAATTGCCCCTCTGTAAGTTGCAATCATTGGGTTTCCGCTTCTCCTTTGATACAATAATCACTTTATCAGTTTCATTGAAAAAGCTCACTTGCTGACTCAGACTTTCCATGTTCATATGATTGGATTGTATGCGTTATTGATCAGTTCTGTATTTGCCTTTGGCTGCGTCGTCAGCGCGAAGGAAGGCCGCGCTGTGCCGCAGTCAGATTGAACATATGCGACCGGTTTTATGTTCCTCCATCTGGCTGTTGCGGCGACGAATGGATGGTAATTTTTGAACTTTATCAAACTCGCACATAAAATCCAGACACTGCGAAGGTCTCTGAGCATTTGCGCTTCATTTGAAGTCACGTTGCATTAATGATAAACTGGAGCAGTGTCACTGAAGTGACCTCCTTTGTGGATCGCTGTCGTTGGCCGTGGAGCGGCGAGGTTAACAGGACAACCTCTATTAAAACACTAAAGGACGCTGAATTAAACATAACAGATAGTTCATTACCATGAACACTGCTGAAAGTCATTAACTCTGAGCCGCTTAGCGTCACATTTTTTTTTAAAAAAAATGTCCTTCTGTCTGATGTGTTGTTTGTTATTTGTCAGTTTGAAAATCTCTTGGGTGTAAACATGAAGATGAAAACCACGACACCCTTCGTGAGGAAATTTAGCCCGCATGTTAGCTTCAAATGGGAGGGGGTGGAGCACCAAAACAGCGATTAGAGCTTAATTAGAAATTAAGTGAGAACAATATACTGTACGCACTGCCGGCGAAACGAAGCCGCGCTCGAATCAAGTCATGCTTGCAAATGGCAGTGACTAACTGAGCGTTATCCATAAATCAGTGAGGGAGCAACCGAGGAGAAGTTTGCGCGTTAACTGTGCGAGGATGACTCAGGGACTGTGAATGATTGTTCAATGGATTTGCGCTCGTGTTTTATTTGAATTAATGGTTTCATCCGTGTCGTTAAATAATCGGCGAGCGCTCGCACAATATGTTCGTTATCAGGTTTTTGCAGCTTTCGAGATAACCTAATGAGGAACATTTCCTCGTGTTAATGGAAAACATTATCTGGTCTGCATTGCTGTTACGTCAAAATGTATTGGCTTTTGTATATTTAAAAAAAACAAACAAACTCCGCACTATATCATTTCTCAGTAAAATTGAAACTGTTGGCAGTTTTCTTAAAAACCCTAACATTGCTGGTTCGATCAGTTTCTCCAAATATTGCATCCAAGCATGTTTGATAGGCGAGTCACTGTGAATGCGACTGAAGGATTTTACTGCCTTTATTTCCATTTTTATTTGAATTTAGCAGTTTTTCAGCTGGCTTCTCCATTTGAAGAGGATTTTATTAACTTGGATGGCAAAAACTTCCACTGCACGATGTCGCTCTCCACTGAATTACAGGTGACGACCACTATGGTGTTCTTCATGATGACATTTTGTGAGACAGCTCAACTCTGTCTTAATCGGAAAGAACATTAACTAAGGAAAATAGGAATGCTGCACAGGACAGCACAGAGACAATGTGCAATACAACAATGAAATAGTGGATACTGTATCTAACAGTAAAAGTGTAATCACAAAAATATAACAAGTGTGAATTGCAGACAGTCACACATCATCCAAACCGTTTAAAAAAGCTGTGGAGATGATGTGCTGGGAAAGAGTTAGGTGCTCAAAATAGACAGTGAAAGTTGTCTCACTCCTACTTTTCGCCTCTTCTGAAATCTGCATGAGCATTACTGCAGTGACGTGTTGCTTCGATCGCGGAACCATTTCCTGTCATGATTCCTGTCATCATGGAAGCTTCATGTGTGTTTTCACAAAAAGGAAGCCCATTTTCAGCTCGAGGGCAGAAGATGTTGATGTTGCTGCTTTTTCATTCAGCACAGGTTTGTTGTGTAACAGGAGAGGTAAAGAGCAAGTGAGGGAGAAAAACCTGGTATTGTACAGCATCGACGTATAAACCAATTATACCAAAGCTATACTCCAGTCATATTGAGGTGCGTTGCTGAGGGCAGTTTCTCCACGGCTTTGTCCGCTTTGCTACAAATCAAGGAAACCTAAAGCGCCAACGGTTGAAAGGACATTCAAGGTTAAAATGAATGCGCCTGTGTTGGTTGTTTTGTGGTCTACAAGGCCACTCCTGAATGGAAAATCGACTTTTCTCTCTGCGTTTTTGACCAGATTCATACAGGTACATTCAGCATTAACAAAAGATGCATCCTTTCTTTTCTTTTTTTTCATTTTCAATTCCATTTGTCATTGTTTGACAAGCAGAGATGACATTGAAACCCCACAACCTTAAGTCCATAATACTGACGCTAAAGCACTATGCAGCCGGTACACGATCTCCCTTACTTTATTTATCCCTTTATCTTAAATTATGTCTCAGGACTGGCAGGAGTGAAGACGAGCTCTGCACACCAACATGTTCCTCCACATAGGCTCGTGCCATCCATTGTCAGATAAAGAAAGTAAATGCATTTGATGCACTGTGACAGAATGAAAAGCACACCAGGAGGAAGGATTAGGCTGATCCGCACCAACAAGAAAATGCAATGATCACAGGCATGGAAATCAAATACAGAGCAGAAATCCCTTCTCCCCCCCCTCAAGGCAAAACACACATTCACACACAACCATAACCTACCGGCTTATTGGTTACAACTAATGTGGACCATGATGCTTGTGAAGCTGCATTTTCTGCACTGTGAGAAGAACAAGCACCCTGTAGGACAAAAAAGGAGAGGGAGGCCATTTTGCTGCTGCCTGCTGGTCGTCTTTGCACTTTCAGCTCATCCTCCTCCAGACACGGTAGCCTTAATAACCTCTTAGATGCTATGTAACAGCTCCTCCCTTGAGAAATGACTGCCAGTTCGACTTGTGTGTGGGGGGGAGAGGGGAAAGGCCAGCAAATGTGTTCAGAGCGGCGATGCACAGTACAGCAAAGACTTCTCTTTTGCAGGGAATATTGAAAGAAGCATCGGAACTAAGCTACATTACTGCATTATCAATCTTTCTCACTCACCGAGCTCAATTTTGTCGCAGGAAAAACAAGGGGGAAATGATAGTTATTGTAAGCCATTCCCGTTTTGGATACACATTGATCATAATGATACGGATCCGCCACACTCCAGCTAATGCACACACTTCACCACCACTTCTGACTTCAAAAAGAGCCGCTTCACACCCCCCTGCAACCTCTCAATAATGGACCGGGGCCCCTTAAGTGATCTCTAATGGAAGCTCTTAGGGGAGGAGACATTCATTCATATTCCATATTTCAGCCTGCAATACCACCACTGTTGCAAATGGGTCAAAGAAAATGCCATTGCAGACCGGCTTTTGACTCTCCAGGGAATTGCCATGGCCAGAGGGGATGAGTCCGCTCATAATCCAGATTATATTGGGAGCCCCCACCACCCCCCACCCTCACCCAATGTTTCCTTTCCTAATCTTTATTAATCCAAAACAAGCAGTGTGTGTGGTTTAAGAACACACCAGGCCATATGTGATAGATGTCGATGCCAGATGAGAAAATCTGGATAGTTTGGACATTTGTAAATATGCTTCAGTCGTACCTCATGTTCACTCATAGCCAGACGCTCTGCCAGCGCCGATCCATGCCGTTTGAGCGTTATGCAAATGCTTTTTGTCGCAGCCTCCGCCGTAGTTTCTGATGGAATCAATCAACGCGGTTAGGGTGCAGTTAAAAGGAGCTCATGGAGAATTATGATGCTGGAATGAGGGATCAGGAAGAGGAAAAAAAAAAAAGAGCATGCTTCGCCAATTAGCCACCTGCAAACAGGCGCGCTGCTGATCATTGTGTTATCGTTTGTACAATGCTGCAACTTGTTTCCTCCATTAAACAGCGAGCTCGAGCCTAATGCCTCATAATAAACTAAACCGCAGCGGCTGTTAGGCCAACATGAGTGCCGTTTGCCAATGTCACAGGAATACAAAATATCAGAAAGGGAGACGGAAAGCGCATCAATATTTGATGTGCTTTACGACAACATCTGCTGTATGCCGTTTATGAAATATTCAGGGATACACACAGAGAACGGGAAGATACATGGTGGTTTGTCATGGTCCGGGCGCTCCATATCTTACAGTATATGTGCTGAGCTGCGGAACAGAGCATGAAGACGGGAAGGGGAAAAAAGAAAATGGAGAAGAAGGAAAGGGGAGTGTTGAAAATCCTCTTATGGCACAATAAATGCTGGGTGTCAGTGGCGAGCGAGAACAGAAACAAAAGCAGTTAACTGACAGAAGCAATTCCAACCCGGAGAGTTGGCATTTCATCTGCACATTAATGCGCCAATCCATCATCAAATCCAAGCATCCATCTTTCTATCTATCCAAGCATCCATCCATCCATTTGACTCCACCCTTTTCCCACGTTATCTCCGCCGACCCGCTGTCTCCCTCGACCCCTGCCTGCCTTCCTCCGTCTCCCCTCTCCTCCCCTTCCCCTCCGAGAGTGTTCTGGGACCGACTAATTCAAAGAGCGAGCGGCACCTCATATCTGCGATCAGTCGGGTTTAACCAAACTCCCTTAGCCTGTCGACACATCCCAAGTTCAAAGAAGACAAAAGGAAAAGTGGCTGCGGGAAGAGTCCCCCCACCCTCCCCTTCAACTCCCATAAATCTTTTAATCATGACACTGACAGAAACTATTTCTTTCCCTTCTATCTCCCTTGATATGCCAGTATTTTCTGTTCCCCTTCCCTTTCTTCTCTGTATTTAACATCTCCCCTGTTCTCTTCTGCTTCCTCTCCTCCCGGCCGTCTCACCAAATAGCCAATTCTTCTTTTTTTCCCCCCCTCTCCCTCTCCATTTGACAGCACTCTCCCTTCCACTCCACCACACCCTCTTCCCCCTCGTAGAGCCTTAATGAGTACACTGGCAAGGTCTGTAAATTATTCAATAACTGGGAGAAGAATCTCAGATCCCCCCCCCCCCCTTGTTATTCCAAAAATAGATTTTCTTATGTTGGCAGTGAATCATTCACAGCTATTAGAAATTGAGATGCTCATTGTTCAGGCTTGATGGAGTTGAGAGCGCCACGGTTGACACGGCGCTGTGAAATATTGGGACAATTATGATTCTATTACTTTGTGTTTGTTGGCATCGCCGTACGAGGAGAGGATAAAGACGTCATTTTATGCAGAGGATGCATCGAAAGGCGTCTTGAATCTTTTAGCATTCGAGTACACCCAGAACAAAGATCACACCTTCAAGTAGGTTTAAAATTAATGAAAAAAAAATGTAGTTGAAAAGACAGATGGGCGATTTCCATAACAACATTTGTTTGGACTAACACAGTGCAGGTTGTATAGTCGTGGTATTTCCACCAACAGCTCATAAAGGCATGAAAACATAGTGCACAGCAGTTATGATCGTACTACGGCTGTACAGTGACGTAGTTTTTGGCTCCAGTCTTACACTCCCTCTTTACACGAACCCATGCATATGCATGCGGAGAACAATGTGCCGTAAACGTCAACAGCACATGGACATTTGTGTAGCCGGACAACAACGTTGGACTGCTTTTATGAGCGACTCTCACCTATAAAGTCACGTGTCCTGCCCGTCTGCCTGTCTGCCTGCCCTGTGATGGATTGGTGACCTGTCCTGTGTGAACCCGCCCTGCCCCCGCCCACTCGGCAGGGACAGGCTCCAGCAGCCCGGATGAAGTAAAGCGGTACAGAAGATGGATGGAGGCTGCACGTCTCTGAAACTTTTCCTTCTCCATTGCTTAATTACAGCGGCCCCTCCTTAAGAAGATTTGATTTCACCGCACACAGACATGCACGTAACCTTGTTTGTCGCCACGGCAACGCTTGCTTTTATCCTCATTGGTAAACAAATGATTTTTCAGGCCTAATCAGTGATTATATGAATGCAATAATTTTCACTGTAATTATTTCAGCATTAAAAGACTTAATAGTAAGAAAAAAGCTTTTTCCGTTCGTTGCCCTCCCCTGTATGCTTTGTTAAAAGCTTTGCGATGCCAGTTGAGCTGTTCATTGCTCTGAAAATAATCAATATTGTCATCTAAACCCCATTTGAAATCCTTGGCAAGGCATTAAGAGTGCAAGATGTCTGACCTCTTTGTTTAATTAAAAAGCCAGCTGAACGAAAATTTGCCAGGAGTTCAATAATTTTTCACTGGGCACGGGAAAAGAAAGGCTTCTCATGCTTTCATTTTCAGACACTGTTATGAAGCTAAACACCATTTTACATGAATTCAAATAAATTACATCTGCTTTTCTTTCAACTGTCACACCTGAAGTAAGTGCAAAGCAAACACAAGAGAATGAGGCAAGAGGTCAAAACAAAATGCTTCCTCTTCTCAGTTTGAAGATAACAAGCAAACATGAGGAACAGGCATAATTGCAAGGACAGGGAACTAAGTTAAAAATAATTTTGAAAAAAACAAAAAGTGTTGTCAGGCTGAAACGTAATGCTCACATTTAGATAAAACAAAAACAATCTAGCAGGGTAACACGACAAACACCGGGGCTTGTTACTAATTAGTGAAACCGGGGTCACGTTGTTGAGGACCAAAGCGTGCGGCTAATGAAGGTGTGAAGCGAGCAGCAGCAGGAACAAAGCAGATTAGTCAATTAAAATGAAGCCGGAACAATCTAAGGCCTCCGTTTACACGACTACATTTTGAAGGGAAAATAGAAAACCTTTGCTGGGTTTTGGGTGTTTGTTTACATGGCCACAGCTGCTCGAATCAGCTGAAAATGCAACATTTTGAAAGCGGTTTACCAGGTGAAGCTTCTTGAAAAGATGATCAGCCTCTTTCTATAAACGGGTTAAAATACAGCTTTTCTGAAACGGTGCTACAGTGCGCAAATTGTTCTCCTGCGTTTGGTTCAAGGGTGTGTAAAGCTTTGATGCCCCTGAACTGATTGTTTGGGAGGCAAAATAAACCACAAGCTTCAGTATTTGCTGAAGGATTTTAGTTGATAAAAGCTCACAGCTCTTTGAAGCAAATCAGGCAAATGCATGAATAGCATCCACTGCATGCAGACATGGACAAGATAATTTACCAAGTGCAGCATCTGAAAGGAAAATAATGGCAATCTCGCTAAATTGCCATTATTTTCCTTTCTCTGTCTTTTCAGAGGAGCTGGCGTACGATCAGTGTTCAAAGTACTAATCTTCCTACTTGAAGGAAGACAGCTGTCTGAAAAGAAGAAAATATCCAGGAAGTTACTTTTATTCTGAACGTCTTGCTGAAGATAGAGGTCAGACAAGACGAGCCAGATTGGTTTGAGATAATAAATTACCCATAATTCAAATGATGGCCAACATGTGCAAATGACACAACAGTGGGTGAGACTCTATTTGCATGGAGTCTTAAATACTCAAAACATTCAGAAACGCTGCCTGATGAGTCTTAATCCCAGCTGTGGCTGCATAATGACTTAAAATCGTGAGCACATCCTCGTTTCCATCCACACTTCAGGTCGGCGGTGTTGCAATCGTGTGGCACATTTCTACTTCCGAACGCATTCACTTCCAGTAGATCTATTTTCAACGCCATGCTACAACGCTTCAGTAATCTCAGATTACTTTTTTTTGAAGGTGAAAATGACACCGAAAGGCTCTTAAGTTCACTTTTGAAAGCGGAGATTTGTGGATATGCTTTAAAAACACATCTGCAGTCGTAACACTTCAGCAGTTTGAATCAACATCCCTGATCCCTGGTCGAAGATGTGTCATCTGTTCATGCAGCTCTGGGGAAAAATGGGAAAGGGCTTTGCTGGAAAATGCATCTGATGCTTTCGCCGTTGAGGTTTAAGTGAAATTAAATTAATTTGTGAGGAAAAAAAGGAAAATATTAGTCATATTGATTTCCACGTCTGTGTGTCGTACTGCACTGAGGTCAGGAAGTTAACCAGCTACTTCCTGTCTGTCCAGGCTGCTAAATACTCTGGAGAGAAGAATAACAGACTGAAGAGTAAATGCAAGAAGAGTTTATGAAAAAAAAAAACATCTAATACACCATAGTGGCAAAAATGCATTTTTTTTTTTTTATGCCCCATAAAATTTATCTTACTTAAAGAGTCAGCAAGATTATTTTTCCAACATCAGTTCACTTCCAGACTCGGTTTAATCAGTAAAGATATCTGAATTATTGTTAAGGAGAAGGATGATCTCTTGCTTTTGATCTCGCAGGTTCAGTGCCAGCCTCGGTGAAACTTTACGAGCCTTTGACAGCGAGTTGGACTCGGCGGTGATGCCAACAGTCTGGCATTTTTGGAGCGCAGACATGTCAGTAAATCAACTAAGAGACGGAATTACATTAACATGTAGGCTGTAACGCCGCAGCTGTCCACTTGAAGGACCAATCCTTGACTGTGCAGCACAAATACATCAGTCAATGTCTGCATTGAAATGCAACCTGCAGCCTGGGCTCTGATAATTGGCCTGACTCACTTTAAAAATTCATGTAATGAAATTCGGATTGCGAGATATCTTTTGTAGCCGCCCACTTGGCCAATTGCTCATTCAAATTATATTCCTATGCACTGCGTTTGCTTATTTTGTGTACCTCACTTTTCTAATTTGCAGCAATGGCTTCTTCTTAATTGCAAACTCCATGCATGAAGCAAACAATATTTGAGAAATCCTTTTAATTCACATTAAAAACGAGCCTCTTTTAGGTCTGTTTAAAATGCAGAAAAAGAAACGTTTCTGTCATTGTTTCAGATCTCAGACGAGTTGTATCACAACCCTTGAAGTGAGGCCATGACAAAGCTCTGAGGCAAACCATTTTTCACTTCAAATAATTTAACAGACGTATTAATTTAACACAAAAAGCCTGTGGAGTGTTGAGATGATTCAGATAGGTGGGCTGGAGGGTGTGAGTGAGGGTGGTGATAGTGTGTCGGTGCTGTGTAGGAGCGCGAAACAAAACCGCCAAGGAAACATTAAGACTGCAACATAACAAGACACCCAGAGGGCATTCGCTTTCCAGAGGGTGGAGAAAAGGAGTACAGATGAGGAAAAACTTCAGAGGAGTTCTGTGCTGGAGGAAAACAGGCTCATATAACCTTCTATACAGGTGAGGCCAATGCTGTGATTGAATGGGAGGGACCGAGCAATCAGCAGCCCAAAGCGCATTTCCACACAGGGACAAAATGAGACTGGGAGTGGCTACAAGAACAGGAGCACATGACAAAAAACCTCACAGAGCGGTTCCTAACGATCTGTCCCGTGATCATTTCACAATAAAATACACCCCATTTTCCTAAAGTTCGCAGTTTTATTGCGACGCTTCAGCAGTAAAAACTGCTGACTAAGCATGATCAGTAACTGCTGGAGCCACGAAGAAGTGAAAAAAGAGAAAGGATGGGCTGTTGATCATGTCTATGCATATGTTGGAATTTTAAAGGGACACCATTATGTTTTAAAATAAAAAAATATATATAAAAATGCATATTAATTGAATTTGGTGTCTGAATGAGTGTGGGTGCTGGCGTGTGTCTTTTAGTTTTCCTGGATACACTGCTGCATTTCAGTCTATTAGTCACTGATGTTGCATTAATGCATCTGGAAAATCATAAAGTTGCCGCCTCCGGCAGTAATTCTCCAGAACAAAAGATTAACGAGCTCATCAACATGTACATCAACCTGGACATACTGTATTATGTTACAATATGGTTTTATACCATTTGTCTTTTTTTTTTTTTCTTCCAGCATTATTGTATTTCTATCAGAAACTGACTTCAGTGTTACTGTATAATAGTAAAATTCTAGTAGTGACCTTCTGGTGAGAAGCTAAATGTCACCACTATTGTAAAAAGTCTTCAAAATGCAACACTTTTCACAATTTGGCTTTGGGAAAACCTCCTATCGTGGTTCAAAATCTAATATAGATGTCACTTTTTATGCATTTAAATGTCGCTCAATGCTTCCTCCAATGGAAATCTTTAGGTTTTTCTTATATGAAACAAATCATCCCACCGTCAGGAAAAAGCAATGCCTTCCAGAAAATGACGGCATTAAAGATCACCGAGAGAACTGACATTTGTCGGCGCTCATCATCCCAACCATCCAGCGGTTATTGTACATACACACAAGCAGACAGACACACCTCCCCCAGAACAAAACACTCCATCATACGAGGTGTGTGCGGAAGATCAAGAGATGATGAAACGGCTCCGTGTGGCGTATAAGACACCGTGCTTTGGAGCCGATCCCCGACCCCCCCCCCCCCCCCCTCTCCCCCCCACCTCCTCCCTCTCCTGCTGCTTCCCTCCTATTTCTCAGCTGATGTGGGGAGGAAATGTGCCTATGAAAATGAAATAGAACAAACAAATGAGACTGGGTGTGTTGACCTCACTTTGTAATCCCCCATGAAATATGACTTCTAATGCAGGCAGGGTGTTAAAATAGATCCACTCTATGCACACAGAGCAGTCCATCTCCCAGTTTATTTGGCGTGTGAAGCGGTCTCATCGCGGTCCGGAGAAGAAAGAAACTCATAATTCAAGGGTAAAACGTGTGACCTGATTAATTAGTAGATAGAGCTGAGAGCGCAGAGACAGAAGATGGAGATGTAAGAGTTCCAAAAGGAGGCAGAATGTAATAATGAAGAAGATTAATAAAAGCTTGGACGCATGTGGAAGGTGAAACAATACGGCTCTTTTGTACTTTAATCTACATTTCACATGTGCATCACAATGAAATATTGTCGGCTTCATCAAAGGAGCACGATCACTCGCTTCTGAAATTGAGCTTCTTCCCATGATACAGTGGATGATATTTGCCGTTTCTCAAACAAAGCTTAGTCAACAAGGTGTTGTTGGTTTTGAGGATTTTGTGATTTGTCCAAGACTTTTCAGTTTGAACAGTGTTCAGTCGATTTATTTTGAGTTTATAATCCAGAACAAAATGAGGCACTCTTTGTTTAGTTTTGTTTTTCTATACTGCGTACACCTTCATTATTATTTATTTTTTATTTTTTTTGCAAAGCAGGTGCAGTGAATGCTGGAACAAGGCTTGTGAAAACCCCCGAGCTCAGATCACGTATACACTCTGTTTTCTCTACAAATGGAAAAAGATATACAGTACAAACCCCAAAAAAAAAGTAGCACAAGCCTGCAGCTGCTGTAGCTCTGTTATGCACTGAATAGCATATGACCGCACGGCTCTGCAATGCAACGTAAAGCTGCTTTCACATATTCCTATTGTGATGTGAGTGATCTATTCCAGCATCCATTTAACGTGCGTAATGGGTCACTGAAACGTCACTCTCCACCTTCATCATCAATACATTAAAATATCCTGTACGAAGGTTGTGTTCGTCTGCCCAACCGACGTCAGTGAAGCTCATTTCCAGTGCGGGACGGCCTGTCTGTCTCTTCTCTGTGATAATCTGACACCTGTCTTCATGAGCAGGAAGGGATTACCATGTGTCACATCCATTCATCTGCCTATTTTAGCGGCTTGATCCACTCTAAGTTCACAGGGAGGTCACAGGTCAATCAGAGAGCTAAAACAGACAGACTTTAAAAAATAGACATTCACGCCAGTCGTCACCAATTTATGTGAACTGTAAGCACCGCTCAACTTTATCTTCCTCAAGGACATTCTGCTATGGGAGATCAAACTACCAACTTAAATTTTGTAAAATTTGTAATTCTTTTGGATTCGTCCACACTTTCAGCAATTTTATTCCAATCAAATTAGCAAAACAACACTTTTTGTGTGATTGCAAGAACTATGAATCAATGCTGTGTTAAAATATACAGAAATATGGTTCCTCGAGTTTTATTTTCCTTCTTCTTTCCCCTCTGGCTCGGAGTTGGCGAGGGACTTTTCAGGATGAAGTATCTCTCGGTTTACCGATCAGAACTGTGTGATATTCCAATTAAGTCTGATGAGGCACATGGGGTTTAAGGCCATCGTTATTAAGACTTGATCAAATCACACTTAAGTGCTTCTGATGAAGCACGTCAGCTGTATTTTTGATTAATATTTGACACCACGCATACATCTTTTAAAACTTTGCCGCATATCTCACCATGAATATTTAGTATTATTGAGGGAAGAAAGGCCCTTAACAGACAATTTAAAAGGAACTTTGATGAATAATCCCTCAGGATGTTTTTTAAATCATTGAGACGGCTTCTTATTTAGACATTAGAATTTATATATTGACATTTAAGAATTCAATTCCTTTCGTTTCCGGAGCTTTAAGGTCAGACGAGTGGGAATGGATGTAATCAACAAAAGATTCTCACAAAAGATAAAAGTTTCTGTCCCTGTCAGTTCAAATAGATCATTTCTGTGGTATTCTATTTTATTTTATTATCCTCTTTAATCTGCTTCGCTCTCTGGACTGAAACTGAAAAATAAAATAATAATAAAACTCTGACATTTATAACTTGCCAGGCTTTGATGAATTTGCCAGTATAAATGTGATTTATATCCAAAGCTGTGCCGTGTTTCAAGCCGCTGTCTCTCGGATGAGACGGGCAAATCAGTATAACCGGTCGCTCCTCCCCTCTGTGCAAAGAAACACAGACGTTCCATTTCCGAACAGAAAACATGACCTTGTCGCGCCACCGCCCGCTATTTGTCAGCTGCTTTGTGTATCTATCATTATGCCGTTCCAGGTCCCTGCGTCAGAAACCCGCGCCCCGATGTTGGATCTGACAAGGACGTGACGCCACGGAGCAGAAAACTTGACGTCTGCCACAGCGAAGATTCTCCATGACATCAAAGCATTTCATTTCACTCCGAAAGTGGAACGGAGTTTGAAACTGGACTCGCATCTGCTACTCTCTTTCAACCCCGAGAAATCTCACAATAAAAGGGCAATTTAGATTATTCTCCTTATTAAGAATTTGCATACCAGAGCAGATCTGATGTCTATTAATGGGAAGATGAAATGTAGATTCCGGGATTTATGAGCTGCTGATGAAAGTGGAAGGAATGAAAGGAGAGAAATGAAGCAAAGGCAGAAGAAATGATGATTGTTCCGCTTTGTGTGGATCTCCGATTGAGGCAAAAGGAAAAGAGATTTTTCTTCATGATCTCATTGTTAGCCTGAGAATGTGAGAAAAGAAACTGATCTTACGAGAGTGATGTTTTCATATCTGAGGAGCCGAGTCGGGAAATACGCATGGATCTGAGTTGCTTCAGGCTTTCAACCCATCTGCAGGCATGAAGGGGGGGAAAAAAAGTTCTTGGTACAGATATTTGTGTAAAAAATACAGATTCAACTTCTTTACTTAAGCAAAATAAAAAAAAAATAAAAAAAATCTGGGTTCTACATGCAAGTAGTCATTGCAGTTGGTTGGGCGTCTGTATCATCAACAATGACAGATCATCAGCCAGCAAACAAAAACATGAAATAACCTGACCACACTGAAATCTTTTCATTTTAAAGGGACTGTTATCTCTGAAGAGGAAAGCGTTTGCATGTATGGAGTTGAAATTGCAGATATTTGTGTTAATAAAGTAATTCAAGTACAGATACATGATAAATCTGCCTTGGTTCAGTAACGAAGAGCAGATATTTCATCACATCTGTCTTTCTGTATCGTGCTGTTTGCTCTGTTTTTGCTCATACTATGTTGAAAATGCTCCCTGATTCCTGCCTGGGCTCATTGGCTCAGTTTTAACAGAGACTTTGCATTTGTTGTACCTCTTTCGTTGAGATCAGACCTGCCTCAGGAAAGGGCTGATGCTCATGTGACAAAAAAAAAAAAAAAATAAGGAAACAAAGGGAACAACATTCACAGAATAAGTATGACGCTTGTAAAACACTAAATGGTTTGTTTCACAATTAAACCTGTGCACGGCAGCATTCATGGGAAGTGGGAATTAAACAGTGAAGTGCATCTCATCAGCTCATTCCGCATGCAAATCCCCCGAGGCGGTCTCAGTTTTCACACGTCAGTGTTGAGCTGTCGCTTTTTCACTTTCTTTCCTGAACAGATCTGCTGCAGCAAAAGATATGCGACACCACCGATGACGTTCCCATTCCAATACTGAGACGATACTGTTGACACTAATGCGACATCGATACAGTATGTTAAAAAAATAGCTGATGTTTGTTTTTTTTTTGTTTGTTTTTTTGCATATCTTTGTCAATTTTCCTCAACGTGCTTTGATTCCACTGAGCATTAGTCTCAAACCACACCGTCAGAGATATGGACGTTTTCATCTCGAATACTCTGCGTCACAACAGAGAAAACCTTTAAAAGTTTAAATTTAAAAGTTATTATGGCACTATTTTACCGGTCCGCCACACTCAAAATGACACTCCGGACTGGGATTAATTGATCGCTGTCACTTGGAGCTTTTTGAAAATCTCCCGTTTCACCTAATTCCAGGCTTTTTCACTCAGAGGCAGTAAGTTCATCACAGAGAAGACAAACTGTGCCACTCCGAGGCGCCGACAGGAGATTAATGGCCACAAAGCCACTCAGATTTGATGAGTCCCTTTCATGTCCTTCCTTCCTTCACATCAATCTCATCTGTATTCCACCTGTTTTCGCTCTGTTTTTACCTTCTTTGTGAGGCTGTTCTCACAAGATCAGCTCCAATTGTTACAGCAAGTCTTCTGTGTCCTCTCCATTACGTGTGCGGCACAATAATTCCGAATTCTTTCCAGGAATTTCCAGAACTACTTCAATTTCATTTTCTCTTGCTTTTTTGACACTGCTGTAAATAACAAACATGCATGGAGAAATTTTCTCCTGACTTTTTGTGCATGTACACATAAAATATATGTTGACTGTATATTTGCTTCATCAGTCAATGACAAACTTTCTTGCAAGGGATTAAGGGTTTAGGGACGTTTGAGCATATGGACAAAGTCAGGTAAGAAATCAGTGTTGTGATGCTGAAACATCAACAATTAGTTTAAATTCAACTTTTGAACGGATGGTTTGGACTGATGAACGCTTTACGTTATGGGCTGAAAAACCTGCCTTCTAATGCAAAACAACAGAATTTTAAAAATGCAATTCAAAGTGCGATTAAGCGTGATTAACTGTGGAACTAGGGCGATTAATCGGAATTTTAAAAATCAATCTTTTGACAACCATAATTGTAAGACAACTTTTTCACCCAGTCAAGCCGGCACAAGTTAGATTGATTTTTTTTTTTGGTCTTGTAAACCACCTGTCAGGAACACGTGTCCTCCCGATGTGAATGATCCTTCAACTCATAGGTTAAGACTGTGGCAGTTCCCATTATCTATTTAATCGGGAAGATAAGGAGTGTGTGCTTCTGCTCCTTTTCAGGTTTTATCAAATCCAAAAGTGTGTGTATGTGGAAGCTTTCTTAAAAAAAAAAAAAAAAAGTAGTGTTAGGGATCAGGTCTTACAGTAATTAGGCACTGTAGCAACACACTAAGCAGGCACTGAGAGAGCAATGGTTAGATGTTAGCAAGATGTCAACTTGTATCATGCAAAGTAGCTCCCAAAAGGGCAATTTGTTGTTTCGGAATATGTAACAGGTTTCTTTAAATAATGAACTGTTTATACCGGGAGAGGAGCAGAGTTATTAAAGCAGAAAAGGGGGCCTCTTATCACCAGGTGCTCCGCGATGTGGCTCTGCCTGCAGGGTGAGAGTCGAGCCCTGCATTCCTGTTCAATCATACAGCAACAGCGGCTGCGGTGACATGCTGTTTATTAAATCAGGATTGGTTTATTCCAAATTAAAGTGTTCTCCTTTGCATTTACATGGGAAACACGTTTTTTTTCGCCTCCATATAATTCCACTTAAAAGTATTCAAAATACTGTTGAGCTGTCTTAATTTCCACACGTGCACTAATGTCCTGCAAAATGTGTGTTCAATCTGTAATTGATATAAATGTCCAACATTAGCGTTAGAGAAACAGGAAGACGTTGGAAGTGACTATATTGGTTTTTCCTGCCCCGTAACGGTTTCAGCATGGGACCAGATCAGCAATGCTTATTGATCGTGCATGGAGAGCAAAGATCCAATAAATCAACAACAGCCCCTCAGATTGCTGCAGAACTTGGTGCCGTTTTTGATTTAAAAGCTTCAGAATACACATCTGTCACATAGGAGCCTTCACAACAATAATATATGTCTATATTTTGAGAGACTATAGTGAAGAAACAAAAGGAATGGCGTCTTGGCACTTAGGCTACATGCTAATTAAAGGCAACCTCCTACCACTCCTGCCATCCTTTTTTCTTCGTTAAACAGAAAGGTCGTGGCAGTGACAGCTCTCAGGGAGCAGTCGGGTTGTCCCTCAGCTTTCCTTAATTAAATCAGAATTAAAATGCAACAGCTGAGAGGGAGAGCAGAACAGGAAAAGGTGGGCACGCGTCCTCATCTAACCAAGAATATAACACAACCGTCGTCATCCGTTGAGCTCTGTTTCTCTAAATCTTTTCAAACGTGTAAGCTAAAAGAGGAAAATGCCATTTTTTGTGTCAACGAGCTGCGCGGTTGTAACTGTAGGCCTGTTGTGATATAGTGTTTGTATAGCGGGTGGCATCTGAATCTCCCCATTCCATGGAGAACATAAGCAATCAGATGGCGAGGGAGCTGGAAATCCTCCGCTCATAATCTGAAGCCAAGAACCAAAGCTGAAATCATTTCAGACCAATGGGACATTTGGGATTAACTAAACACAAAGGACGTTTTTTTTTTTTTTTTTCCCTCCTCTTCCACTGTCTTCCAGCCATATTCGGTCGGTGTGTGCCAGCCTCTGAAGGGCTGCGTGCCAGATGAGTCTGCACAGGCCAACACAGGCACAACTCAGCAGTTTGCCCCAGTGATATTTTGGGGCAAAGCGAGTCCCTCCCGGTGCTTTCTGGGAGTTCTGCCTCTGTAAAGTGAATTCCTATAGCGAGCCGCGGAGGATGACGTTTGTAGTTCCTCAGCAGCTATAAGGCTCGCCCTGCCTTTTATTGTTAGCTGCATTTATAGTCAAACGCCCCGTTAAATCTTTGTGTTTGTTGGGGTTTTTTTTAGCTTCACGGTGTGATCAAGTGCTGCTTAATTTTCTCTTTTTTTTATGTGGCTATGTTTACAAACCTCCACTGAACAGATGGAGTCAAGGTTAATTTACAGGACAGTTTTTATAGAAATAGCCTTTTTCCCTTCCATTTGGCTGCTTTCATCGTTATCTCCTTGGGACAGTGAGGAAGCGACTATTAAACCACGCTCAATCATTCAGCAAATTAATTAAAGGCAAGTCTTTGTCTCTCCGGATTTGTACCTGGCACTCGACTGAAGACCAGCGCGCCGTCGCTGCTGTCGGAGAAACAAAAGGGGCAGCGTCGTCGTGTGTATCGCACAGCCGGATGCAGCTGGCAGCCCTCCCTTTCGCTGTAACACACACGGCGAATTACGAAACCTGCCAATCAAAATGAATGAGAGATGTTGGGGGAAATTAAAAAATGTAAATAGTTAAATATCAGTGGATAAATGTAGCCGGGGAGGGCAGGCAATACATCATGCTGACTCGCTTTCATCCTGCTGTCAAGTGAGAAATGAGACCAGATAAAAGAGTTTTGGCAAAGACTTATACTAAACAGCTTTTTTCAAGGCTATAACTGCTGATTTTATGTATTTTAAGTTGGCAAAGCCATTATGTTAAGGTGACTTTGTCATCAGAGAAGTTATGATGATTGCTTTTACCGGGTAGCGAGATAACGTGTTCTGACTGGTGTCGTTCGTCTCCAGCGAGGCTCGGTTTTCCATCACGTGGAAAAGTTGCTTCCTTCTGTCATCATCGCTCGAGTCCGCATCGATTACAGATCACAAGCCAGCAACCCACACAGCGACACAAGACGAACCAGCAACCACAACACACAGAAGATGCCAATTAAATACCAGGTGAAGACAATCACACACTCAGGCTGGTGAGAGACTTCGGGGCGGGGAGAGCAGGTGAAGTGAGAGACAGAGTCTCACTGATAAGACATAAAACAAAATGTGTTACATTAAAATGAAGGTAAGAATAAGCTGGTAAAGTCACATGCTGCTTACTGAAAATTATGGGTTGCTTGATCATCTTTTGTTTCAAGTAAAAATGAGAATTTCCCCTGTTTGAGTCCAACTGGCAAACATTCAATAACCTGCCCTGATAAAAACAAAAAGGAGATAAAAAAAAAAAAAAACATGATGGGCAGAAATAGATGAATATTTGACCAACTACTTAAGAAAAAAAATGAACATTCCACCATTTTTATCATATAGAATATCATTAAATCATGAAGATAAGCTCCTTCCTACATCGGCTTTATCTAAAGTTCAAAGGTTTGCAAGAACCCAGTGTGATTGTTCATTACCAAATGGCGCCGTGGTGTAATGAACGGTCCGTATTGTTAACGTGACTCGGTACTGTAAAGGTCAGCAGATTTCCACGGCGGTACTGGGTCTGCAGATGTTTCACATCACATATTTTCCACACCAAATTTATGCAAGTAGATGTTCATCTGGTCAGCTGAACCCCGTTTATTGTTGAATCCATAACCAACCAAGAGAATGAATGAATGAATGAATGAATTACTGGAAACCCTCAAAATTAAATAAGAACCCGTTCTGTAGTAGGATTTTACTTGTTTTTTCTTTTTTTCTTTCTTTTTTTTTACATTATGGTTGAATTGATGGGCTTTCACAGGTTTCTCTGTACTCAGCAGCTAACAGAGTGCTCCCTTCAGCCCAGGGGTTAATGAAGCCTCTGCTTGCATTCCCACATTCTGCATATCTTCTAATTTGGAAAGCTGATCATTCCAGCCGTTCTCATTCCTCTGCCCTTTTTCCTTTTATGAATATTTCTTTAATACTTACAGTAAGTGGTTTTTGTATCTTCTGCTGTGGAACCACTTCTGGAAATGAGTGTTAATGATTTCAAATGGCTCTTTAAAGAACATGATGTCAACAAAATATCAAAATATAAAACAGCATGCTGCTGAAGAAGGAGCTTTATTCAATAAACTTTGTAAAAACACAATTCCTAGAGAGCATTTCTGACTAACTGCTGTGGTGAAATCGGACTCTAATGAATCAAGGAAAAATATTGCTGAAAAATGTAAAATCAGTACCAATAAAGGATTAATCAAGCATTCAACTTGTACATAGGATATGTATATATCTTACACAGGCCTGTAATCTGAGTAGTGACAAAACACGAACAATTGCTGTTTTTGAAGAACGTCCCATTCTCCTGAGGCAGTGGTTTACATTGACAATAATTACAATGATGGATTTACTGCAAAAAAAAAAAAAAAAAAAAAAAAATCATAGTAATTTTTAAACACTTTGATTCCTGCAAGCAGTAGATAAAAGGAGGATTTTCACTTCAAGCCAGAGACTTGAATTTCACTGGCTGAGTGTAGTTGCTGGCAGACTTTAGCAGCTTGCACTCGTTCAGCTTAGATTCTTGTTTGTATCATCAATCGGCCGCAGTATGTCTATTTTTTTTTTTGCTACAAGATTGAAGGACTTAATGATGAGAAGTAACTAATGTGATTGGCAAACGTCCTTTAAGCTGAGACGTACCGCTGCAGTGATTAGCCTCCCGCTCCTTGTTTGCTTCTGCAAAGCGGAGATTCGTCTTCGCAGTACAAAGTTCCACACTCGGCCTGAGAGCAGTGACTTCCACTGACCCGCGGGGCCTTCCTCTTTTCTCCAGTAAACTTTTGTGCTTCAGACATTCATGAGCTTGGCAATATGAGCCGGCCATGACAGACCAGAAGGTGCAGTTGTGTCAGGAATTTATGAGTTTGATAGTGGCTTTCACACAGAGGAAATGAAAGGGATGGTTGACATGGGAGGGTTTAGGGAGGCTGATGTCAAGTTAAGACAGCAGTTCTGGATGAAATGCGAGTGGCGGCAGAGAGTGCCAAGCCAGAGAGGAGTTATAGACCTGCACAGAGAGCTATTCCAAGTTACAGTATGGCTGCACCTTAGCCTGCGTTCAGACAGATAAACCCTTCATGCAAATGTAATATGCAAATCTGCACAGTCACCGAGGGATAGTGCAGGTATTATTGCTTAATTTTTGAAGCCATAAAAATGGATGTAAAGTGAAGAAAATGGAAATCAGGGACTAAAAGGTAGGACTTATATCGAGACCTTTGTAAGTTCTCTGTATGAAATTGTTTTCCTAAACCAGGTGTCCTTTAGATTATGTTATTACTGGACTTTTACAGTACTTTTACAGCGCTCTAATAAGATATTCGGTTGCTATAAATCATAAAAGTGAATGTCCTTTAAAGGGTAACAGGTCGCCTTATTAGCTGCCTGCGAATTGTACTGCTGAATTAAAATGAAGGACACCATGACGAGTCGGTCGCAGAGGCCACCGAGGAGCATGGGGAGCGGCGGCGGCGGCGGCGGGGTGAAGGTGTACAGGGGGAAACCGGGGCAGATGAAGACGTAGATGGAGAAAGGTACGACAATAGAAAGAAAGGCGGAAGCTGCGTAAAAAAATGTGTGGGGGGGAAAAAAAAAAGTTGGAAACAGAGGATGAGAGGACAGGTGAGAGAGATGGCGAGGAAGCGAGAGACAGTGTGTGGGATGAATAGAGAGAGCCATCCTGGAGTAAACGATTGGAGCTGTGCTCCCCTGTTGTATGCACCAGATGGTGTTCATTGATTATTCATTGCATGCGATGGATGTCACTGTCACCGCACACGGTTCTGCTCCATTCTGCTCTCTGCCTCGGTGCACCTGGGGGCAGAGACGGAGGGAGGAGGGCTGGCGAGAGCTGTATAGGCCTGCATTAGGTAGTGTGTGTGCATGTTGCAGGGTTAGGTTATGAAAATGCTTCAGAGATCCTTATAAACGCAGCAGAGACACAAACACAGACACACACATATGCATACAATCACGTGGAATCCCAGATCTATGCATATGCATGTGCATAAATCTACGCACAGGGATCAGCAGGATTTGGACTTTAATGTGATATTGGTTTAAGATTATTCAGTGGTCAATACTGATTGCTGTGAAGGCTTCACTGCAGGGACTATATGTACTATTCAGTCTAAGTAATTTCACTTTTTTTTTTTTTTTTTCAATGTGCATAATGTACACTGTTGGGATCTTGGGATAAGGATTGATGGATTTATCGTGGTTCAAAAGTAAATCTGAGATTTAGACTCTGCGTTTGGAGAGATTTAAAGACGACGCCTGTCATCTAACATGTGCATGAAATGTCACACGATCAAAGATGCCAAAGAGTTCGCCGACGCTCGGGTGACTCCCTCGTAGGTCCTCGGCCAAGCTGCTCCGTTTTATCTCCCTGTGATGGAATTCGCGATTGCTCTGTCACTCCCAGTTTGCATGCTTGATGACTGAGGCGCAGACGGCGACAGATAAAATGTGGCGGGGGAGTCGACGCCTGAGACGAGTAACGTGATTACAAGCCCCAGACAGATGACAAAGAGCGGTGCGGCGCATTCATATGCCGGCTGTAACCTCTGCGGCGCAGGTCAGGGAAGCGCACATGGATGGAGGAGCCAGGCTCATACTTAAGCACTGATGGCGCAGAGTGGCGGATTGCCTGGAGTTATTGATCTGGGTACATCTAATGCTGTTTTGACTGCTGTCGTTGAGACCGAAAGTGTCAGGTGAGGGAGAGTAATCGGGCTGTGCTGACAGGACTCCCGCGGAACGGCAGCTGAGTAAAATAGATGAACACCGGGCCGAATTAGACTCCAAATTGAAGAAATTTGACAATAACTAGGACTGCCATGTGAGGGGACCCTTGCGGTATTGAAGTAATTGTGATATTGACATCTTCTGGTGGAGTAGTCAGGCACTCTCAAGGTAGGAAAAGCAAAAAAAGAAAAAAGAAGAAGAAGAAGAAGAAGAAGAAAACCCTCCCCCGCTGTAATGAGTCGCTTCACAGGTGAGAAATCTCTGTGGCTCCATTTCAAGTCCCTTATCAGACACAAGTGGTGATTTAAAAACCATGCGAGTCTGTGATAAGCTCTGAAACAAGCGAGGAAGGGAGAGTGTTCTCTGTCAACGCCACTCTTTAATTTCAATCACCCACATCATTCGGATTTCGTCCCTTGGTTTCATTCCAGGTGAACAGCCGATACTGAATAATTCATTGTTCTGACACAGGCTGTCCTCGAATCATCTCGAAGCAGGGATTAGAAAATGCCTGTAGTGAATCAGAAACCATGAGTCACCACTCGCTGGCTACTTTGAGGGAATCGTACCTCATCAAAGGCCTCGTCTAATGTCATCGGATATCCTGGCGACAAAATCCCAGTCACTGCTCACACGTTTACAACACAACAAAGAACAGCCATGCTTTTTTTCCCCTTCTTACACACAGCAGCAGTATTGTTTTCTTGAATTGGATGCACCGAAAAACAATATTTACCAGGGAGAGGAAAAATAAGTTTTACTCAGCTTCATTTATTTTTCAGTTTGGAAATGATCAATATTTCCAACAGACTTTTTAAAAAAAAATCTAACAAGAACAAGCATTAGTGCGAACTTCATCCTGCTGTGGAAACCGTACGATATGTATTTTTTGAAAACCACTGTGCCGAACATGTGACTGACTAACAGGCTGGAGCTTGTTGCTCTTTGCATCCCTGTGATGATTGGCCAGAGTCCCTGATGAGAATACTGGCACAGCTCAAACACGAACAAGAGTGTGAAATCTCCCGTGTGCACAGATGGCACACATTTTGTCACCACAGCTTGTTAGTAATACGTACCCACACGCAAAACACACACGCATGTGAAACTACACATCGGCGCACACATACATGCATGAGGCTTGACCCTTGGCGGAGGACCGCCCGGAATGCTGCATGCGGCACTGCTGTCGTAGGAAATGGCGCCGCGTGCTCCATGAAAAGGAGATTACCATTTACTGCACATCTGAGGACACCAGCTCAGAGGCGGCGTTTGCATATAGATACGTGAATGCACACAAATCATGGACCTATAAACGCACAAACACTTTGCTGGAAGCGTTTTTGGAAATGGTTTCGGTTCCCAGGTTTGAAGCAGGTTGTGTGTTCGGTTTTGCGTTCAGCATGTTTAATCTTAACAGGACGTACTGACCCAGAACTACTTCTTCCCATTTAAGGTCGCACGGGGCTGAATCCAATCAAATATGAGTGAAAGCATGTTACATCAGGGAAGACGGAGAAAATCATTACATTTACAGCTATGGTGCAGTGGATTCACTCACTCCCTGGATCTACCAGACAGTCTCCGTGGTTATATTGCATTAAACTGGATGTATCACCTGGACTGAGGTCTTCGTTGAGGTGATGGTTGGAATACAATAAGAGCTCATGGGTTTAAAAGGTCAACTTATCACTTGGCTCTGCGGCTCGCCTCCAACTATTGACCTCACTCATTTCATGCGAGCGGTAAGAAATCTGTTTTTAATGTTAAAGCTCTCTTTCTCATTTTCCACTGTGTCAAAATCTCAACTTTGTATGCTTAAAGATTCACCGCCATCCTCCTCGCTGTGACAGTGAACATAATCTAGACAGCGTTTACGATTCCTGCAAAGGTTTTTTGCGAAGCATATTAAGCAGGAAACAATGCTCTGATCTTGTACTCTTCGGGGAAAATTGGGCCTGGCTTATCTGCGATACCGTCGGCTCGGTGTGTAGATACGCAACGCAGGCATCCTTAAGAGAACAGTTAATTTAAGTAAATGCTAATGAAGGACACATTTTGTTAGCGAGCAGGTGTCTGAATTGCTGACAAGGACACAATAGTAAACAAAAGCAGTGCGCTGTGAATTAGACATGTGAGCTCTTCTTAGCTTGCCTTTTTATTTCACCATAATTAAAATGAATTGTCTTCATTGCTGTTGTTTCTCCTCGCTCTCTCCTATTCTTTATGGTTCCATTGATTTATTATTGACTGTTTTTCTAACCCACATCGGGCTTGTAATAGGTTTAGCTTGGAAATTGCTCCCAGCGACTACGAGAACGTGAGACTGGGGCTTCACCCTGCCAATGCGACAAATTCAAATGGAAATTTTTTTTTTGTAATGGAACAGTTTAAAAAAAGAAAAAAAAGAGGAGTGCGTTCGTGAAGCTGTCACTATGTGTCATCTCACATTTAATTTGAAAGGCCTCACAGTAATTGCTTGAGTGTGGGGCAGGTCTGGGGCCATGGAAATGTTATTACTGTTTGGTTCTCTTGACAGTTGAGGATTAATCAGGTTTTTTATGTCTTGAATGGAATCTTAACTCTTTGGTGGGTGGCAGAAGTTGCTCGAAGACGAAACCGTGGCAGAATGATGTAATTAAAGTATTCTCACAACACAATATTTCCACAGAAATTCAGCAATTTGTCTGTTTTTTTCTTCGTTATCAAGTCAGACTGTTGACACAATCAGTATTTAAATGATGAAGTAGAGGCTGGTGTTTCCGGAATCATTAAAACTAAGCAGGAATTCCATCTCTTATACAGGAATATAAGACTATTCCACAGTATTTAAATTTAAAACAGGTAATGGGTTTAGCTGTAAGCACAAATTATGAAGATTAAAATACATGACCTTGTGAGAAAGGAATCCATACATGTCAAGTTTCAGTTTTTGAATGAAATCACTGAAATAAATCAACTTTTCAAGCTGTAATGCATTGAGACATACCTGTATACAGGATGTGACGTAGTGAGCTTAACAGCTACGTCTCTTAACCTTTTAACAACTGTTACAGGCTAAAAAATGCATCAAATGTATTCCTCTTGACATTCTTTAATTTTCACAAACAAAATACAAAACATTGTTATAATAATACTATTTTATATTCAGAAATCAATATTTTCTATTGTTAATACTTTGCATGATTGCATGTCTTCTGTCATAGTTAATTGTAATCAAATTTATGTTTTTTAAATCAAGAAAAAATGGGGCTCAGCAGGCTGTTAAAGCGTAAAAATGCTTCTGATGCAAAAGAAATCTGCCGAAGAGTCTGATTATTCTAACTTTACAGCACATGAGGGGATTGAGTACATGTAAGACTGAAAGGTGTCGTTTACATTCAGACAGGTTATTTCCCTGTTTTACTGCGATGTAAGATCAGCTGAAGGCAAACAGCTGATGAATGAACCACTGAAATCAGAGCATGAACAGAGTGGCTGACGCCTGTCAGTCGGCTAACAAAAGCTCAAATTACCAAACAGTCACTCCTCTCTGTGTCACATTGACAAGCGTCTTTTTAACATCATGTCATTGAATTTCAAAATATTTCCCTGTCACACGTTCCATAATTTGACAGCCATTTGTGGATTTTCCTTTCAACAACTTGCAAAGTCATCTATTAGCAGTCTTTGTCAGCTTTCAAGGCTGCATAACTCCTTTTAATGTACCAAAATGACACCACAGACAATTGGCTGGAGAGTACAAGGGTAAATCATGTCATGGAAAAGTCTATAAACCTGGGCACCTTTTCAAAATTTGCCCCACAAAATAGGTCTTCTGCTGCTCTGCAACACTTTTTCAAGGCTCTCGTTGGCGAGCGCAGCGGCTTTATATCACTGATAAGTGGTTTTGTCCTTGGGGAATGATGCACCTTACAGCTGGTCCGAGCAAGGTCAAACCGCTCGCTGCGTTTCGTCCTCAACTCGCAGAAACGCCCGCCGTAGTGGCAGTGGCGCTCAGAGGGCAAGGTAGGCACAATCTAATTTATCCCGCTGCACCTTTTTTCAAGTGTGGAGTAAACAAGACGTCGGTGCGTAAAATGAAATGCAAGAGCCAGTGTGCAAATGATGAAATAAAACGCAACTGTCAGGTTCACAGGCGTGTGCTGATGTTTGGGTGGGTGGGGGTGGGGTAGGGTGGGGTGGTGGGGGGCCTAGAGAGAGTGCCGCTATGTCTCTTGATGCACCAATCACTGCTTAGGCATGCAAATATATTCATCTCCTGAGTGACAGCTCGTCATGTCAAACGCTGCGAGACCTTCCACTGAGCATGTTTCTTTTTCTGTCTCTCTCTGGGTTTTCTTTTTTTTTTTTTTTTTTTTTTAGGTCTGTCTATCTCCCAACTCCTATCTCGAACGCTTTCTGGGGAAACAAAGCAGCTTGTGTTGGCCAAGCACTCAGAGTGAAAATAGAAGCAATCATTTATTCATCGATTGAAACATCAGAGGTCTAAGAGGCAGTGGGGGAGTGGGAGCAACAAAGAGCGGGAAAGATGGGTTGTGTGAGGGATGAGAACGGAGAAGAAGAAAGACGGTGGTGGGGGTGAGTGGAATGGTGTGGGGATCAAAGCGGGAGAGAACAAAAAAATGTCGAGTGCACAAAAAGTGGACAGTTTTTGCTTAAAACTGAGGCTTTCATATAAATAAAAGGCATGTCAAGTGATGAAAACAACACGCAGACAAGGGTCATGCCAGTTGACAGTGCTGTTAGACAGCGACAACCTCTAAAGCGCAAGAGTATTTGGTCTTTTTTTAGCTTGTTGAGCTATAAAAACTGCCACAGCTCCTAATCTTTGTGTGTTCTTGTAATTCCAGCATGTACCCATGAAGCCTAATCCTCTGTAGCTTCTGTACGACCGAGCAAAAAGATTAGCCTCTTTAAGCTAACAGTAGCTATGTCTACTACATAAAACTGAGCGCTATTTTGCTTTATTGTATCTGAATTCAGCTTATCCATCTGCCAGAACAAGACTTCTTCTTTCAGAAGGTAAACTACAGCCAATCGCTGTCTTCACTTGAATGACACAAATCATGCTAACGCAGTGTTAGCTAGCTGTATTTAACTCGGGACCCGTTTACACAGCAACGCTAACGAGTAAAAACGGAAAACTTCGGCAGTGTTTTGGGTTTCTGTTTACACAACAGCAGTGCTCTGAGTGAGCGGAAACACAACTTTTTGAAAACGGCTCCCAAGGGGGGACTTTTTGAAAATGGCCATGGAAAATAGGTCTTCTGCACATGGGTGAGTGGATTGACAATAACAACATCAGCCTCCAGAGTGTCGTGGCTCCCAGTCCATTTTCTCCTGGGACTTGTTAGTTATCTCAAGAGAGGCACTCGTAACAGCAATCCCACTTCAACATCTGTCCATAGAATGTCCGCGTACCCTCTGTCGTTAATGTTTATAGCGTATTGTCTGCCTGTGCACGTGGATTCATTACATAAACATGCTAACTGCAGCGTTTTGAGCATTTCTGCCATTTCCGTGTAAATGGACATGATTTCCAAAACATTGCTGTGCAAAAGCAAAATGTTTCTGAAACAAAAACACAAAAACAATCATTGTGTAAAAGGCGCCTCAGGGCAACACAAAAAAATATAAAGCCAAACAGAATCTAATATGAAAGCATGTTGTTTGTAGGACAGAGGAATTTTTGTCTTTTTAAAACAAGTGTGCAAAATTGAAACAGCCCACCGCACAGTGTGATAACATTGAGAGAAGTTCAGGTTACTTCTGCTCTAATAAAATGTGACTGTTTTTCCCCTGCTTTTATCTAAACCAGGAAGCTGAAGGCTGGCGGTGAACACGGACTCCCAACCAGGTGACACTTTCTGTTAAAGCACTTTTCCCACAATGCAACAGTTTGCTCTGTGTAATCTTAATGGTGCGTAACTCCAAAAACGCAGAAAGTAAGAGCATTAGCTGTCATGTCAGAGCTGATCTGCGTCCTGACAGTCACGTGGGAGCGTGTGGCTTCTGAAGGCAACAATCCGAGCGTCAGATTTCTCTGTTTTATTGACACGAATCATTAACTATCTCATCTCAGATACAACACATGTCCAGCAAAGCGCAAAAAGAGTGAACAGCTTTTGTCCTCGGCAAGGGTATACATTTAAACAGCATTATCCTTCACTAGCAGTGGGGGGGGGGGACACATGACATGAGACAGGATTAATCCTCTAAATAAAAAAAAAACCCGCTCCCCGCTAAAGGCGATCTGAACTGAAGACACGAGGACCAGGTTGCCGGGATAGAATACTTGATACATTCTGCAATTTTTTTTTTTTCCTTCAGAGAGATGTGCGCTCGATAGATCCCTCCCACGCAGTCCGAATAAACAAACACAGAGAGGCAAAACCGGTGCCAACAGTTACAGTGATACAAGAACATTAGAAAAGTAAGATGGTCGCAAAGAAATAGAAATCAACTAAATGAAAACTTAACTAGCATTAAAACGTAAATATCTTAGCAAATTCTCCAATCCCAAAGGTATTCCTCCTCGTTTTTCCCCCACCCTACCTCCCAACTACCTTTTTTTTTTTTTTTTTTTTAATGTATCATACAGCAAAAAGACATTCAGAAGAGCAGACCGGAGTGATAGAAAACACTCATGCAAAGAAAGCCTTTTTCACACAGAGTCACCAACACAAGAAAATCATCTCAAAACAATAAGCGCTGTCAACAGTCAATGCCTTCAGGTCTTTTAGTAGATGTTTGTTATTGTCGTTTTCTGTCTCAACAGATTTTTGATTTGCTACTTGATTAAAAACAATATGACAGACTGCGTCCATTAGGCTAGCAAGTCTTCTGACTAGACTGACCTCCCGCTTGTTTTGTCTCTGTCCATGGGACCTGGGGATCCAACAGTTTTTCTTTTTATTCTTTCTTTTCTTTTTTTTTTTTTTTTTTTTCTAAACAACAGTCTTCACTTCAGGTTGAGGACCCCCAAAGGCCAAAAGAAAAGTTCAGCTGGGAGGAGATCTGCCGAAAAACTGGAGCCGCAGGAATGAGCTTAGGTTGATATTCCGTTATATAAAAAAAGAAAGGCGTGATGTTTCATCTTCTTCTTTTTTGGCATCTGTTCTTATTGTTTTAAATCTGATATATTATTCTACTCGTACAATCATTTTCTATACAGCAAATAATTAAAGAGTTTCATTCCAAAAAAAAAAAATTAAAAAATAAAGAAGAATAAAGAACTTCTGACAAAATGATGGCAGCTATTAAAGTCTACTGGTCGTAACTATGAAAGTAAGAAGTTATATTACCAACTTTATTTACAAAAGAGTTTGACTTTTATAACAATCATCTTTAATTTGGTGATATTATTTGATAGAGCTCTTTTATTTTTTTTTTTGCTTTAATAAATATATCACATTTTGGAATGAAACCCTTCAATTTTTAGATTATTTTTCTTATGCACATTCAATCCACTTTGCATTCGGTGCTGATGCAGTCTCTCAGAGGTTATCGGATGTCATAAATAGAATGGTCTTGCCATTATGTCTTCTCTTTCGCAGATATATATTTTTTTTTTGTATATAGAGAGCTTTTTTTCTACACAGACATTTATTATTTGATGTGTTAATCCATCTCCACGGTTACAGTTCCTCCGAGCGGATGACGTGGAACAGCGTGACGTTGTAGAGAACCTGGTGGCCATTGTTCCAGGCGTAGAGGGCGCGGTCACGCGGGTTATAGTCCAGCATGGAGATGTGCGAGTACTTGTTCTGGAAGGCAATGTCGATGTACTCGTAAGTAGAGGAGTTGGTTGAGTAAGCGTAATAGACCTTGGTGCCTCCTGAGTAGCCATTAGTGACGTAAAGCGTCCCGCAGATCATAAAAGACTCGCCAGCGCTCCTTTTGGGGTGATTGGTGGTCCAGCTCTTGATGATCTGCAGAGTGTTTGGGTTCAGCTTGCTGATTACAATATTCCCGGCGTTCTGGTTGGTGGCGTAGACCGCCCACAGGCCTCCCTCGTCCACCATCAGGTCGATGTCCGAATGGCCGCCCCAGGCGTAGTGATACGCGTTGTTGAAGCCGGCGTAGTCGAGCTGCCGGGACTTGCTGATGGAGGAGGTGCGGAAGTCGAACTTGATGATCACGTGGCTCTGGAACTTGTTGAAGTAGATGGAGCCGTTGTAGACCACCTGGCCCGTTCCCGACCACGGGTGGGGCAGCCGGTGGGACGTGAAGTTGTCCGACGTCATGAAGTCCTGCATAGACCGGTACTCCCGCACAAAGCGGTTGTTGTGGTAGCCGTCCATGTACCAAACCTAAACGCCGACACGGGGAAAAGAAAGAGAGGTGAGAATACAACGCGGCACCACTTCAAAGCTTGAAAGACCCTATCATCATCATCATTCTTCAGCGCGCCTTCGTGAATATCTGGATCTGGCATGCAGATCACACGCAGAATAAATCAAATCACACCGTCAACAAGCATCCCAATTAAGTTAGCGCTGAGACTTCCTGGAGGAGCAGACGGAGCCGAGATCCGGCAGCTCCTGAATACAAACAGTCAGGATGACAGCCCCGGGGTGGCGTGCGCCGGGCCCCGCGGGGATAATGCCCATCATTCCACATAAAAGCCCCATCTCAGCTGCTTCCACCCAGCTCCCTGCCGGCCTCTGCGGTGGTGGGCAGAGAGCCTCATCCAGAGCCCACAGGAGGCTCACACACTTCCTCCGTCTCAGTGGGATGGATCCACCTGAAGCCCTTTCCTTACCTGGATCGCCGTGCTCCTGTGATTGACTTAAAAAAAACGATTCACGTAAAGGAAGCCGGTCTCTCTGGGACCACAAAAAAAAGGAAAAAAAAAAAAACCAAGCTAAGGAATCCATGAGATGAAAAGAAGTGCAGCATGCCTGTCTGTTTCCATCAAGTCCGCCCCTCCCTCTTTTCCCGCCCTTTGACAGCACAGCATCTCTCACGCGTTCCGCTCAAACTGGATCAGTTTCAACCCCACTAAAAAAAAAGTTGCCTTTACAGTATGCTAAGCATGATCTTAGTCAGCAGTATGCTTCCCCTTCTGTGATGAGACGCTTTCAATGTATATAAGATATACAGCTGGTGTTGTCGGAGCGGCGAGCCTTCAGGAGACAAACTGAGGCTGTAAATTTACTCAGCTGCTGTCCTGCATGCTGCTGATTCTCCTCGAGTTTTTCTTCTTTTTTTTTTTCTTTTCCATCCCCTTTTCCTCCCCGGTGACATTGAGCGTTCTGTCTCTTATTAATGCGTCTCATAAAGTCGGGCCAGAGAGAGCATGTTCGCTCTTAGCCCACAAATAAACTCGCTTTATTTCGACTTCCCTCCCTCCGTTGTTCGCTTGGCACCTCCCCGTAAAAAGCCGTATAGATTTATCTCTGGCATTTCATTTTAATGTGTTTCAGTAATGAAGGCGAGCCCCGATGGGTGAGCCAACAGAATCAGACGCAATCACCTGATAAAATAACAGCAAGCAATTAACACAGACTGGCTTTTGATTTAATGGCCCGGGTTGGTCTTCACTAAAAGCAAGGTCAAACTTTAACGTTATGCAAATTTGTTGTGATGCAGATCATCAGGTGCTCCAACTCTTTGAAGGACAACAGGAAGAAAAGGGAATCCAGCACCTTTCTCCTCTAATGTGTGTCATACATCAAACAGCGTGGGGTTAATTCCATGACGCCGAGTTAGCATGCTGAATTACGAGAAAGGAGCCAATGATTTTTATGTGTTAAGAATAAAAAAGGGTAATTTACAATTCTTTGACAAATTCAGAACATTGAGACGTGTTAAGCAAGGCCAGACGTGAAGGATGAAAAGTCTTGCGCGATGCATTCGGGTGATTTTGACAGCGTAAAGTCAGAGGCTGTTACTGCAGCCCCGACGTTCGCAGTATCAGACCAGCAGTGACTGACATCTCAGGCTTTTTGCAGTAACAGTTTCTGCTAGTCGGAGCAACGCAAGGGAGCCCAAAAACTGAGAACCTCTGGGCCGTAAAATGAAAGAAAACAACATGTTGAAAGACATCAAAACTCTACACTGACACTAGGAGACAACTGCACAATCAGATGATAATTCTCTAAATGACCGACAACACATAAATGTACCTGATCCTGTGTTGGGGATTATTTTATCTTTTTCTTTTACACCCATTTGAATCCTCTTTTTATGTTATGCTCTTTAAAGAAGACATTTTGAGATAAAGTGAACTGAGGCTGTTTCCTCCATTGTAACGGATTTGTCTTGTCGTTAAAAATTCTTCTTTTTTTTTTAGGTTTAAAGATTATGAAGTTAGGAAGTTACACTCTTACATATTATTGATAAAGGTGTTAAACATAGCCACTATTGGCTCTTTAGAGTCTCTATAGGATGGCTTAGCAAAGTTAATAAATCGCAAAAGAAGTATTCACCTTGTTTTTTATTTTCTTTTGTAAAATTAACAGCTGTTTCCATTTTATTCAATGGTTTTAGTCAGACATAATGCAATGTAGCTGTATGGTCAATGTTTTGTTTTTTGTTTTCTTCAATCTGACTGAATTCTTATTGACTGAAATATTAGATGGTAATGTTAACATGAACTCTGAGTAAATATATCAGATTGATATTCAGGTTCATATGCACCAAGAATACCATCCGATTCAGCTCAGTCCCATGATGCTTTGCACTGTGACGTGAGCCTTTTGGGACATGCATGAGCCGAAACCCAGCTCGACCTGGAAGCCTGCCAGTATTGAGAATGGATTTGTTAGCTTGACTCATCCAGCTGTTTTTTTTTTGTTTTTTTTTTCGCATTTCATTTGAAACTGCAAGACAGAACTTCACATCCATCGACCTTTCCAACTATTTTAAAGCTGTTTTTTGTCACTGCGCCACACTTCTGTGACAACATTATCGAACAGACACGCAGCCAATCACATGTGTATTAACATGGGCTTACACCGCCTCATGTGACCTGATGGCAATTTAGGGCCGGTCTAATCAAATAGAAATGTTTACATGATGTGCTTTTAATCGGATAAGCATTTAATCTGATTACTAATAGTGACCGCAGCTACTGAGATTGTCTGAACAGCCAGCAGCCTGATTGGTAGCTGCTGGATGGTTCATTAGCACGAACTCTATGCTGCGAAGGGGAATTTCTTTAAATATGATAAAGGCTTTTTGAGAAGCAGCGGGTTTTCGTCAACATTAGATTGAAGAGGAGCACTGCAGCAGATAGGATTTCAGATCATTCAGCAGCTCTGAAAAGCTGAAATACTGAATATTTCATTGAATTTTGCACCAGGAGATATAAGAAATGACATGTTGAAATTCAATTCATTTTTCTCGATTAATTAAACTTTTAAGTCGGTCAAGTAGGAATATATTTACTTCAAAATGTGGACTTTTTCATCATGTAACCGTCCACCAAACTAAATGAAAATATTTGAAGGATTCGTTAAATTACACGTTAAAATGCTATTAATGTACAGTTGAGCCCTTTCAAGATCAAACTTCAGCGCAGCCGTTCTTCTAGTTTGAAACCTTTGTTCTAGATCAAAGAATAACTGAAGAGCATTAGAAATCAGATTCTCAGTGCGCGATGGCGCCAGGGTTTGACACCCTGCCTCACTCAATAATGAATACAGTGTCACCCCCGCAGGAGATCCCCGCCATATGAACATGTGCAGTGGAACATACCCTCGTATCTCCTTCGGGTGCCAGGGGGTCAGTCATCCACGAGCCAAAGCGGGACCCAGACGTCTTGATGGTGATGGGATCACTGATGCCTGTCAGCTTGCCGCACGCTGCAAGGAGAGAAGTGAGATGGGAACATCGACAACTACACCGATTTGGGCATTTGAGCTAATCCAAAAAAATCTATTGCAAGGAGATTCACTTTATTTGAAATCCACATGAATTGGCTGTCCAGCTTGCTGGTGGCATTTTTTTTATATATATATATATATATATATATATATATATTTCTTTTTTTGCCTCATCTCTTTTCGTGATGTACTGTACAAGAGGTGCTTAATATTCAGTTCACACATGCTAATATCTTTTTTTTTTTTTTTTACTTTCTCTGTGTGGATGGGTGAGAAAATGAGAGGAAGAGAGAATAGAGCAGAGGCAGTATGGGTGTATTCTACTCCCGTGTGCAACATGTAAGCTGCTGCAGTGTTAATTAGTGTTGATTGAGGTGTTAATGTGAATTTGACAAAAAAAAAAAAAAAAAAAAAAAAAACTGCTGGGCTGTGTGTCCCTCCTGACTGAGATCTGATCAGACTAATGGACCCTTTCTAATGAGAACAGACCAGGATGAGAGACTAGATTTACCCAGAAAACAATACTTGCAGCGCAGCCGTTTTGCTCAGGCTGTTTGTGAAACGTGCGGCTTAAAACGAGACAAAGACCAATTAGAAGATCTTGATGAGATAATTTCGACGCAGGAATGCAGTGAGTCATTCTGATACGCTCATTTAAAAAGCCAGACGGTGACGGAGGCTCATCCTAGGCTTATCATTAGCATCTTTCTTGTTAGCAAAAAGGGGTTAATAGATGCAGCGTTTCACAAACTTACTCATTTCTCTTTTCACTGTGATTTTTTTTTTCTTTGTACTTGTGTGGTTCATATTTAGCGTTCCCTGGTGTTTATTTCTCTTTTTTTCCCATGCATCCCTGACTTTAACAATAACACGGTTTTGCATATGTGTTGGGAGAGTTTGCGCAGCATATGTCGTGCCTGCAAGAATGTGTGGGCATCACACCTCGGCGGCGTCGAGAGACAAACACATGGTCACATGAGCAGCATCCACTACATCTAGTGGGGGTTGAGTCCCTTACGTAACCCACAGTGGGATTAGCGGCCGCATTAATACATTGGCCATTGATTTATTTATTTCTTTCCTTTAATCATGCCTCTATCTTTAGGCGACCCTACTGCTGGTGGTGGTGGAGGAGGGGGGCTGCCTGGCTGACGGATCTGCAGTCTGGAGATGCACACAGGGTCTAATCCCCTTTTGGCCTGAATTTGCCTTAGACTAAAGCAGAAGGCCGGAGCAAATGGAAAAAAAAAAACTAATGGGAAACCGGAGCCGACGGCACAAAAATGCCAGCCGCGTTTACACCATGAATGGAAGGATTTAGATCAGGGGTGTCAAACATAAGGCCCGTGGGCCAAAATCAGACCATGAGGGGTTCCAATCCAGCTGTCAAAACCAACAAATAAACATAAAAATTTCAAGGAAAACTTTGATTATTTTTAAAGAAATTCCTTAGGAGTAGCAGACACAGCCCCACATCATGAATGTTATTAAACTAGCATTCGCCTCAAAGCTATGCTGTCAGGGTGAGGCTAGAAGTTATTTTGGCGCATTTCACTGGATTTTGCATCACAAAATATCATTAAATTTGACTTTATGTAGAGATTTTATAACTTTTGATACAAATTGGTTTTGTGAGAATATCAACATTTTGATTTCATACACTCCACACCACAGCAAAGAAAAACTTTAAAGTTTGAATTTAAAGATTAAGTTTAGACACTATTTTACCAGCTCAACCTAAAAATGAGTTTGTCACCCCTGACTTAGATAATGAACAAGCTTTGAAAGTTAGACCCCTTTTTTTGCATTTCTATTCATGTCTGAGCTGCTCCTATTGATATGCACTGCTAAATAAAGACTTATCGTATCTCTCTCGTGGGAGTGCATAAGGTCAAGTGTGGAAGACTCAGGGTCAAGTCCCGGTTGTGACAGGAAGGGCATTCATCATATAAGCCAAGTCTTGACATACTATGGTAACGTCACTGGAGAATCAGCCAAATAGACGCCATTAATGCGACTGATTCCAAACTCTCGATGGTTTCAGGAAGCACAGGCCCAAATTAATCTAATTGAAGTTGATGCAACATTTGTTAGTATTCCTTTATGACTGTTTGTGTGCTTCGCTCTTCCGCTGCGACATGATGCAATCTTTTTCTCACATATATTTCTGCAGATCACGCTGCATTTCATCAGTCAGTGGGTATCAAAAGAAAAGCATCATCTAAAACCTGTTCACAAAGCGCTCAGCCCTGGAGGGAGCGCTGTGTCTCGATGGCACTAAACCTCTTTTTACATCAATGCGATCTGAGTCACTGAGAAGTTTGGCCACTGTGCAGAAGTGGGGGGAACACTCTGCCCGGGCGGAACATCCATGGCAGGGCTGCTGTGTACAGACAATCCCCCCCAACCGTGGATTAAATGGATATCATGCTTTCTTGGGCTTAATAAGTCATAAAGGTTCAAAATTAAAAACAAATACTTGAAACTCAGAAATCAAGTCTCCCAGGGATTTGCAACTTATTGCTTTGTTTGTGTTGCCCTGGCTGCCTTCTTATGAGGTGTCTCCATGTTCCCAGCAACTTGCATTAAACTCGGGGGGTACAATGTAATTATTTCCTCTAGGAATTATAGCTAAAAATACAATACCATCCAAAGTACAATAATAAACCAATTATTCTCCACATAAGATGTGGGAGAGGGAGATTTAAAGCAAAAGGAGAGGGCGAACTTTCTTATAATGAGAGAAATATTGAAATTTTCTTCTCTGCGGATGAAATAAAAGGATGGAAACAATAGTCTCAGAGCAGGTAGCGGAGAGGTTTCCCTGCCGGAGTGACCTTGCTGCTCCATCCATCAGTATTTTTGGTGTGAAAGGCGCCTGGATTCGCCCGGAGCTCTCTGTGGCTCCACATTGCCGGGGCACAACACAGGGTGATTTATTTATTTGATTATCGCCCAGCAAGCTGGCATGTCCTCTTGATCGATGGCCATTGTGTCCCAGCTACGGTCGGGGCTGTTAGTCTCCCCGGCACAAAACAGCTTGAAGGACAGCTCTGCGGGGACCCCAGTTACTCTCTTTCACTTTTCCTGCTCGCCTTCACTTTATCACTCTTCCTCCCTCCCCAATCCCACCGTCTATCAGCCGCCACCGTCTCTCCATCGCCTGTCCTCTACTCCTGTTGTTGCTGCCCTTTCTACTTTTCTTTAGTTCTTCTTTAGATGCAAATGCAGCTAGTGACCTTCACACTTCTATTTTTCTCTCAGGGGATTCTCCTACTCTCTTATTTGATAGTGATTGAGGAAGACCAGTATGGAAGAAGAGCAAAGGAATTCAGCAAAATGCATCAAACCAGGGAGTCGCCGCTTAGAACATCTGCATCTCTGTGGTGTGTGTCCTAACCACGGAGCGACTTGGATCCCCCGTCCTTGGTGAGTTTGATCTCGGTGGCGGGAGCGTGCTAGAGTGCATTTGTGTGCACTATGCATGAGCGCCTTTGCGATTGTGCGAAGATGAAAGAAGTAGCCACCCTCTGTTCTGTCTGAGCCAGTCCCTCGCCGGGCTACCCTGCCTTTATCTCCTCTGATCTCACACACACACACACACACTCACTAAGTAACTCCCGCCGGTCCCTGCTCTCCTATCTTCGGCAGCATGACCGCTGATGTGAGGAGCGGCATGTTCATTGAACTGGGAGTAAACACACAGGAAACAAAAAAAAAAGTCACCTGGTTCAGGTCAGCGGGAGGAGAAGTAACCGGGAAAAAACACTCACTCCGTGTGAGCAAACAGAGAAGAAAACAGCAGTGGAAATAACAAGTGAGCTAACATTTAGTACTGGTTTTCCGTTGTCAAGATCTCCAATCTAACTGCGATAGCAAGTGTGTGGACTGGCTTGCTGATGAGAACAGTGGGCATTGTAACCAAAATCTTCTTCCCAATTTCTTTCTGTCATCTCGCACTGTGAATAATCTGAAACAGGGACACAATATACCCGTGATGTGCCGCGTGTAAGTGTCTCTGCTCTCGTAATATATCTTAGTCACTGTGGCGTGGGTGCGCATCTATTAGCACTGTGGGCTGTGACAGAGGTGTGAAGAGACTGAGACAGGGGCTAAAAGCAAAGAGAAGGCTGTGACGAGAACGTGCAAGCCGCAAAACGCTGCATCCCCGCTGCAGCTCCGTTCGGCTGCATGCAATTCGTAGTTGCGTGTCTGCGTCATGTGAAACACCTCATAACTGATGTAATATATTTGATCATGTTCTATTTTCATGTGGAATACTGATCGAATTCACCGTCACCCCTCAAAGCAAAGCTGGACGTTTTTTTGGTTTTTTTTTACAATTATTTCAATGACTCGTGGATTTATAGGTCATTTTATAGGTCATACTAAGTTTGCAGCTCTGGTTCAGAAACTGGGAGTTGCACTACATGCAAATCAAATACTGTATATTTATAGCTATATATAGCTTTCCAAACGAAGCTCATTTTAAACCACTTTATACACACACAGCCGTTGGCTGTCTGAAATGGACAAGACTGACAGTATACACATTAGTGGAGATACAATTTGTTAAAATTAAGAATACTTTGCACTTCCCAACTTTTTTAAAGGGTTTTTGCATGGAAAGTAGATTTGTTGATCAGTAATGCATTTGAGCAAAATGTAATTCAACCACTTTTTCTGTCATTTGATCAATAATTTAAGCAAGAGTGAAGACATGATGTGCAACAGTGACAAAACAAGTGTGAGTGCGTCACTTAAAAAGGATTTCATCATCGGTTTGTTACAATAAGACAAGAGTAAACCAATAAAACAGTCCATCAGACAGAAAAAAAAGAAAAACCTTGTGGTTTGATTGTGTATTATTGAGTGAAATCACAGGAAAAAGTACTACACTACTGTGTGTTTTTCAGTTATCTGTGTATGAGTTCACCTTTTCCCCACATTCAGCTGACTATCTACTCCTTCTATTCTGATTGATCAGGTTGCATCAATGAAGTTGGAATGGCAAAACTCGCTGTTTCCACTTCAAAACTAAATGTTTCATTGTGTTTTATATCATGTCCTGCTTATTTTACCTGCATTTAATTAATTTAATAGTTCAATCTCTTGCTTAAATCGGTGCCACAGGTGTCATTCATCATAATAAAGCTGCTGTATGTATGCTGAAAAACACAGTGTGACAATAACAGATAGAACAGCATGTGAGATATGTGCATATGATCACCCATCACTGTCAAAAAAGAAGCTTAAAGATGCTTTAACATGATTTTTTTGTCAATAAAACATTGAACTTGAGCACATCTCAGAGCCTGTGCTTTCTGACTTGAGTCTGTGTGTTTTTACACAAAAAATCCAAACCTTCATGGAAAGAATGTGGATGTTTTTGAACAATCTTATTTCTTTGTGTGAAAATGTGCCTGAGATTCACTTTCTGTCCAGTCACAGTGTAGGTCAGTGGCAGTGTTGGTGCGTGCACTGGTTTGAAGCAAAGTGTGTGCCAACGACTTTCTGTGCCTACCTAATTTTTGCATGCATGCTCGGAGTCTCTCCTCAAGATTTGACACTCTGTTGTGGAGCTCCTCGTAGTCATAGGCCCCCATCTCCTCCTGAAGTTCGCTTAGAACTGACGTCAGATTCTGGACCTCCTCCTTAAATTGCAATACCAATTTGGCATCGGCTTTGTACTCCTCCAACACTGGTATCAACGGTCTAAGCTCCTCCATTTTCGCTTTTATGGCCTGAAAGGATTAGAATAAGCTCGGTTGAGTGTCATGCCCGACAAAAGGAGACCCGCTGTCCATAAAAGAAAAGAAAAAAGGAGGAAAAAAAATAAAAGAAAACAAAAACACCTATCTGAACCTGGCTACTCTGACTCTATCCTGCCTCTCTGCTGATTCCTGTTGCGTGTCTGTGTGTGAGAAGCTGAGCAGTGTCTGGTGCAGGTGTGTGTAAAGAGACAAACCCAAAGAATAGCCTCCACCCGACGGACGGGCGGAGCGGGCGGCTCCGTCCCGCCACTGACCGGCCGTTAAAAAGCAAGCCCTCGGTACACCGACAACAATTGGGAAAGCTCTTTATTGGTCATCATTGTTTAAAATGCAACATCGTATTAAGGGTTACATGCTTTTACATGTCACATACAACAAAGTGTCTCGAATTTTTACGTCTAGAATTTTACTTATAGATTTGTTGAGTAACCAAATATGCATAGACAAAAGCCAAAGGAAAATCAAATGAATAACAGCAATTAATCATAAGAATTAATAAAATAATAATAATAATAATAATAATAATAATAATAATAATCAATGTATTTACGTCTGAAAAAAGCTTTTAGATGGAAAACTTTGACAGCAGTAACATGCAGGAAGAGATCAGTGGTGGGTTGGTTTGGGAGAGGGGTGGGGTTTCTTAGTCTTAATGGTGCTAAAGGTAAAATTAACTGTTTGACGCCCAAATGCTCTCAGTACTGTGGCCCAGTTCAGGGGGAATCTGGAATTGACCTGCCTCTTCTTCCCTGTGGCTCTCTTTACATGTCTTAAAGTTAGCCCTGCAAGCAAGAAAACGACAAAACTGTTGACAGGGGCTAGAGCTTGCTAACCTATCTAACAGACATACAAACAAACGCACACACACAACTTAGTATATACACTTCAAGACGTGTTACAGAATTCTGGAGGCATGCAGTGGACGTGGCATGGGGTCTGGCAGCATGCGTTAAATGGCAGGACGGCATGAATGCATGAATGCAGGTTTGATGGTGTGATCACAGAGAGTGAATTTTTTTATTTATTTTTTTTATTCGATCAAATATTTAATCTTATTCATTTTGACTGTTTCTCCTAAATTCCTTATTCAAACAATGAGTTATTCAAAGGCAGGTCTCATCATTTTATAAAGAAATAGTTTTCAGAAATGATGAAATGGGGCAAATGTAGTTACTGTACTTAAAAAAAAAAAATAAAAGTGTGAAATGTGCATTTTAACTAGATTTATTGTTACGAGATGCCATTAAGGAAATGTGTGCATCTACAGGCATCTATGTGCCAATGTACACATTGAACCATTACACAGTAATTGCAACAGGCATGAAGCGTTTTATTAAAGCTCCATGTGATTCAGGGTGCCATCTTCATTATTTATGGCTTTACTAGACGAGAAATGGAGATACAAATTATTGCATCTGGATTTATGTTGCCCATTTATGTTCCCTCTTTAATTATGCATGCATTATGGATTTCTTGGTGTGCAGTATGGTGGTTTAGGTCAATCTGCACCCTCTCCGCAGTGAAAACACACAAACACTGGATGGGTGAGGCGTGGTTGTGATGAGCTACGCAGCGGCGGTGGAGGGATGGCGGTCGGGTGGGTGGCTCAGGAACTGGCTCCGTACCTTGTATTGCTTGGCGATGTTCTGCTTGTGGTTCTCCTCCACCTGCCTGAACTTGGTCTCCAGTCCGCGGAGCTGAACCTCCATCTTCTCGACGTACTGCAGGTCCCTCTGGGTGCGCTGGTCTAGCACCTGGATGGATTGGGTCATGTTCTGGACCTGCGGTGCCACAAGATTCCATTAGTCTACAGTGATTAATAAATGGATTACTGTGATTCAATCGGCCGACAGGATAAGGGACCAAAAAAATTGCTTCAGGCTTTCAGTATGTTGTTTTGGCTGGGTGATCTTCTTACAGTGATTCACAGAGTCTGACATCAGGCCAAACTAGTCAGGGGCCTCGAACACATGGTGCAAATGTAGCGTGCACACTGTTAGGACATTTGTTTTCACCAAAAGTGTTTCGGTCCAGAAACTCCATACGTTCCCGGCCGGTCTTCTGTCGATGACTGTGCTGCGGCTGCGAAAGCGCAGGTTGTAATACGTGAGTCTAAATGTTTGACTTGTCATGAAACGCGCTGCTTTGGATGAGTGCAGCTCAGTGGAGGCTCACAGAGTCAGCGCACAGCTGCCTCCCGTGATGCCTCTGGTTTCCAGGGAGCTCATTAGAGCATGATTTCTATTCTTGTCCAACAGGCGTAGAGGTGTTTGGAAGACCACAAACACAGCTAAAGCGTGCGTGCGCACATGTCTCTGTGTGCGAATGAGGCACGAACGGAGCGCAGGCCGCTACTCCGGGCCCGGTGTGACTTTGATTGCTAAAGTGTTGCGGCGGGAGTGAACCCGTGATTACCTTCTCCAGCAGCTGCCTCAGTTGTTTGGTGCGGGCGTCCCGTGAGCACATGGACTGCTGGGGCGCCACCACAGTGCAGACACACCTTCCCTCGCTATCCTGGGCTGAACTGTACACCTGCCACGATTCTTCTGGGTTTGCTGGCAACACCTGCATTAAAACAGGAGCGGGTGAGCTGACAGGAAGGTGACGCTGGAGGAGAGGGAGACGGCGACAGCCAGGACGAAATTACAAAAAGACAAAAAGGTGACACTGTGTGCGTAAAATGACAAAGGAGGACACTTTATAGCTGTTTGCCCTTTGTGCTGGCTGGACACTAAAGCTGTCTGGTATTTATCACCATCTGGACACCAAACACCATCAGGCTCCACCCATCCTGCACTACCATACTCACAAACACTACACTTTAAAGCCACGCAAAGAAGGAAAAAAAAAAAAATCCAGCCAATTGGAGGAGCTGGAGCCGCTGCTATTATTCCGAAGGGCTGGGTGTAATGTGAAAGCTCTGAAAATACTGTGTGATGTGCATGACGTCAGGAAGACTTCTCTTTTTCTCCCCCCGAAGAGACGAGGCTACTACCATTTACTGACAAGCTGATCTGAAGCAGGGAGGTGACTTTGAGGGAGATACTGATCACTGCATCAGCTCGGAGGAAAAGTCACCAGTGGACAGACATGCTGATGGATTCAATTAGTGAGAGAGAGAGAGAGAGTGACTGCTCTGAATCCAAAGGGAGCAAAACCGGCTACTATCAGAGAAAGTGCAGATTTTAAAGAAAGAAAATGTGCTGAAATAATGAAAACTAAACACCTGTGTACTCAAATACACAGAAATAAAATCAGTCACAAATGTGTTTATAAAAAATGATAAGATAAATGCTGTACAATCTGAATAAATGAGTCTATGACTCCACAGCAGCCATTTACTCTCACACCTTCCCTTCAAACTGCCCTCGGCACCTATTGTTCTCAGCCTGGTTGCTATTTTCCACTTAACAAAGCACTTAAAATATTACCCTGGCACCAAAAGTGCTCCCAACGTGCCAGGAAGCCGACGACGGAGCAGGAAAACGCGTCCACCTTGGCTTTCTCTCATGCACACATGCAGAGAACAAAACGGAGAGCAGAAAGAGAGAGAACCGAGCTGTTTCACACAGGAGGGAAGATGCATGACTTTTTTTTTTTCACATTTCTATGCCAGCCTTCCAATTTTCCACCAAGGGCGTCTTACTTATATCATCATGTTTCGGGGGGGAAAAGGACTATAACTTTCCACTTAGCGCAAGGGTGCTTAAATGTGCAGAAGCAGCAGCAGCTGGAAAAGCATCAATCGCAACGTGAATCTATGAAGCCTCTCCAAGTCTTTCACTTTTTGCGCCTTGAGAGAATTTACGCAATCAAGAGAGCGCATATGTTGCTTGCGTTATGGATCTGGAGGTCTTCTTGCAAGATTCATTGAGGAAAAAAATGAAGGAAAATTGAAGAAGAAAAAGATGGGGGGCAAAAAAAAAAAAAAAAAAAAAAAGGCAACCAGCCGCAGGGAAATGTGCAGAACTTACTCCGGTGCTCCGGTCTGGATACCCTCCCTGCGCCGCCGTGAGCTTGGTGGTATTGAGCCCCACCAGAGAGGGGAGGGTCTGCGACATCCAGTTGGTAATCATCGCCATGGTGCTGAGCACGACGCCGATCTTCAGCAGAGGAACAGACATCTTTGCTCTCTGCACGGACTTTTCTCTTTTATTTTATTTTTTTAATTGACTCAAGCCGTCTTCATTCTACAGACTCCGGAGAGAAACAAGGGAGGCGAGTCATGGTGCCCAGAGCTGCGCGGTGCTTCACCCGGGACTCCGGCTCGGCTGCTCGTTTTTTGGACATCTCCAAAGAAGCGCTGGCGACGCGGACGCGGCGGGGAGCGAAAGGAAAAAAGCTCGTGGTGGCAAAATTTAAAAGAGAAAAAAAAAGATATCGCAAAGTGATTCCTTTTGGAAAGTGAGAGGAGGGAAAGATGCGTAAAAGCGAGAGCGGCTGCAGGATACGTCCTCCGGAAAGCTCCTCTGCCCGCGTTGTCCCGCACACTGCTGCCTCTCCACTTCACTGTTACTATTTCGTTCACGCCCGACGATCCGCCTCCTGCCTTGGTGCGCTCTGTGATTAAGTGCCACTGACAACACACACGCAGGCGGCTCCAAATGGATGTGAGGAGGAAGGAGGAGGTACTACGGATCTATCTTTATCGCCAGACGCAATGATGTCAGCCAGGTTGGGGTTCGTCCATTGTAATATCTGGGATTGTGCCATGACTGTCCGGTTCTCCCCCCCTCACCTCACCCCCAGCCCGAGGGGTGATGAACAGTGCAGAGATGTTGGCCAACAATGGTATTTGAGGGATTTATTTGTACATTTCTGTCATTTCTTCCTCCACTGGCCCAAAAGGAGAGAATTACGGTTTCTGGCACGGGAGCGCACGCACCTCTCCGGATTACGCATGGTAAATCGTGCCCTTTTCCCTCAGATAATCGGTGCCCACATTGTCAAAGGAAGAGGAAAATACACAGGCTGCACAATACACACTCGTGGTGTCGCAATGCAATTGTGCTGAAGAGGCTGGGGCAGAGAAAATGTTTTATTGATGGGATACAGGATGCCTCCGGCTCCGTGGAGGGAAGAGCTTTCGATTTGTGAGTCTCTGGCGCCATCGTGCAGCTGATTTTGGTGTTGCTGAAATCCACCGGTGAGGATTTTTGTAGTCCAAGCAGGTAGAGCGCAACCTTAGAAAATGCCTTCTAAAACACCCCCCCTAAAATACAAATCGATTAAAAATGCTTTTCAGAGTGCACTATTTGCATAAAACATCCATCTTCTTCATAGAACATACGTTTATGAGGATTTATAAATTAATAAAGCATTTGCAAACGGAAATTAAACCACATTTTCCACCGCAGACCTTTTTTAACACTCGATGCAAATATTAAAAATGACAGGAAATTAACTTCTCCGCGGTCTGAGGCAGGATTTGGCAGGCCTGTATGTTTTTACGCTCCAGCCTATGGGGTAGATTGCCATACTGCATGATACATGAGGGCCCCAGAATAGCAAAGAGGGTCTCTGAGTTCGCAGCTATTTCTGTAAAGCTCCATAATGCATTTTTCTGGTAAACCAACAGATGGAAGGCAAGTTTGTGCTCACTGCACCTCCATATTTTTCATATTTTCCCCTTCTGTCTGTCTCTGTGTGTGTGTGTCTCTCTCTCTCTCTCTTTCTCTCTGGCCTCTCTTATCTCCTCCACTTCTTTGTGACCTTTGAGATGAGAGCTCACGGGGAGGATAGCTTCACAGATTTCACTGATGCATTGGCAGGGGTCAGCGCACCGCAGTGCACTGCTGTCCACTCAAGTGTAGCCTCACGCAATATGGTGTAATTCAGGAGAGCACGGCAGGGGTCTCCAATGGCAAAGCTTTGAAAAGAATGGAGCAACCTTTGATACTTCATTTGTGTGGATCTTGTTTTTGTTAATTCAAACACAGGTGACCGAATGAATCAAAAGTTTTGAAAGCTCCATTTTAAAGGGATTTAAACCAGAGATTTGTAACATTTTATCTGTCAACTCAACCAATCATACTTATAGAAAGACTGACAGAGACTTTTGTAAACCAAACATTGAGTGATTTCATGATGTCAAACTTGGAAAATAAGAAATTTGTACAATTGCCTAATCATTGTACATAAATAAATCAGTAATGTTAAAAAAAACTGGCTTTCTTCATGATTTTTACCTTGTAATAGGATATAAATTAGGATTTCAGGTGAATGTGAATAAAAAAGCAGTTATATTGTATAACAGAATTAAATAAAAAAAAGGAGTTAGTCAGAAATAACCAAAACACATGTAAACACGGGCTATTAAATCTTTTTCAAGCGGTATTTCTAGCCGGACTACTGCACCGTATTGCACTGAAGTGAACTGAACAGCTGATCGTATTGTATGTAAACACCAGCACAACCACACTGTTGCATTCAGTGCCTAATGCAAAAAAAAAGTGTTCACAAAGCAGCGAAAAATCACATTTCCAGCCTGCAAGTGCACTACAGAATGCACCGTACCTCCACCTACTCTTCTTCTGCTTTCTCTCTCTCTCTCTCTCCCTTTGCTTCGTCGCTCAGCCAGCCATACTGAATAATAAATAGCTTCAACCCCAGCTGCCAATCACACCACGCGTTTTGCAATTCAGCTCAACCCCGTCTCCGTTTCACACATAAGACCAGATTGATTTTTTTTTAGGGCTTTTATATACATATTAAAAAAAAAACCCTTAACTGTTTTAAAATGTTCCTTTAGTGGTTTAAACTCGTGCAGCACAGAGGTCGACGTGCCGGTGAATTTGTTTGTTTCATGGAGATTAGTGGACCGTGGCTGTTTTGATGCAAACGCCACCAACGTTGGACATAAAAAGAATTTCGTGATTATGCGCGCGCGGAGGCTCAACATGTGCAGGTGCTGTTCCGTAACCTTTTGAGTGACGCTATGTAGGCTGCACGGTGTCAAAAGGGGAGGCGATGGCAGCACCATCTGTTTTGTCAGGTGTCAGTGAGATGCTTTAGGATGTGGGCCTGCAGCCATGGGGGAGCCACTAGGTGAAGAAACAGATGCCACTCTCTGGCTGCTTACTATTCTTCTCCGTGTGAACACCAGGCAGTGGCCAAATCCTTCAGTGGGAGGGAATAGAGGTGGATGAATATGAGAAGAATGAAGGAGGAGAGGATGCCACTAATCAGTCATCTCCCTGCTCCTTCGGGCCAGATGTTAAGAAAAAAGCCACAGCTGCCCCCTCACACTGTGAAACTGTGTGAGACTTTTGAAGCAAGATGGCTAATGCAGTCATTACGAGGGCGATATTGTTCAGCATCAGAGGTTGAGGCCATACTGCTTGAGTAGCTTTTTTTTTTTTTTTTTTTTTCGTGATGAGTAATCTGGCAATGAAAGTCTCTACACCTCTCACTTTTTATATCTGTCTTCAAACAGAAATGAGATGTAGGGAGGCCTGGCTGTGCAACAGTATTGCTGGTTTCTATAGCAAGGGCAATATAAATAGAGCCTGTCAGTGTACCTCGTCTTTCTGTTCTCCAGGAAGGGAACAGACAGGCACGACTGTGGACTAATATCGACTTACCTTCAAACAGACGACACACACACACACACACACACACGCACACACACACACTCTCAGGGCCATCAGAGAAAGACTGTCACTGTTACATGGGCCCTGACCTGCCCCGTGCAGGACTCGAACCGGCTGTCACGGAACACTAAGCGAAACCAGCCCGCCTGTCCATTCCCTCCTGACTGATGGCTTCCATCAATCTGTGCAAATAGCCCCATTGTTCAAGTGTGTCAGCGTTTTTGCGCGCCCTGCAGCCGTATCGTGCTGTACATCCGATCCAGATTACAGGCTACACGTTGGAACTTGCTGCCTCAATACAAGAAAAGGAAGATAAAGTCACTCCAGTAATAACAGTGTGCAAGGCTATAGCTGTGAGAAAATTACAAATCAAACTCCACATGAATGTCAAAAGCAAGCTGTTGCTCTACTAAATGAAATATGTTCCACTAACAGCCCAATGACATTTCTCATAAATTTGTGGAAATCAATTGCCGGCATATTTCTGTCAAGGCAATATTACGCCAATACTGTTCTAACACATTGGTTATCAGGGCCAGGAGTGCTTGCAGCAACCTACTCCCAACACATTATATTGAGTTTGTCACTTGGAGTGTATTACCGATACTCTGGGAGCAGATATTAATTTATTGATAGTATACCTCAGTGCCATGTTTGATTTTTTCCCCCCCTCTCCAATTACCAGCCACAATTGGATTCCCACAACACAACAAAAATGACTTAGTGCTCACACAAGAGCAATTAAATCATCAAATTCTTCCAATGGAATGCTGGTAGGGACCTGGCAATAAATAAATCCACTTCCTCCTCACCCCCCAAACCCCCCACCCCCCATCATGACAGCCTAATGTTTGTGATGGTTTAGAAAAGCAACCTTGCAGTAATGCAGCGAAAGGCCCTGGAAAAGGAAGTGATTTCCAGTAAACAACCACACATATGCATTTTATTGATCTGCTTCTTCTTTTTCCTGTTTCTGTTTTGTTTACTACAACTGAGCTGAGTACATTGTTGGACTGAATGTCCTCTTCTCACAGGCAGGGCAAGTCACACTGTGGTCATTGAGCATGCTCAAAACACCTTCTATGAGACACTGCATTTGATTGTTGGAGCCCTGATTTACACCACTAAAGAGCAGCAGCAGCAGCAGCAGCAGCAGCAGCAGCACATCGTTCAGTGATGGCCTTTTTCTCTCTTTCTTTATTTTTGCAGAAAGCTACAGGCAACACATTGTAGCAGAACAGCGCTGCAGTTGATTAATCGGACCATTTGCTAATGAGGAAATTGACCGATCATGCAATCTTTTGCCTATATCTGGCCCGCTCGTCAGCCCCCAGTGAAAGGGGGCTCTGCTGGATCTATCCGCGCCCCTCAAGCACAATGTATTCACATCATGTAATCCCACCCGGTAATCTGTTTAAGCGGGGTAGAGGGCTAATTCGCCGGGGCTCTTTAATGCGAGGTAACCGGGTAATCTCTCAACAGGATCTGAAACCAATTAAACCTTGTTTTTATTTATTTACAATAAAAAAAAGAATGGCGGGGTTTCTTTCTTTTCTTTCTTTAGATAAGAGAAAACCTACTTGGGTGAGTTCTGTGCCCATGAAGATGAGGAGAATCAGAGTCAGGAGCTTGCTCGCAGGCTGCATCTCTTGCCTCCGGTGTGTGAGGACCAGCGGTCTCACATGCAGATCGAGTCCCTTTGCGTCCCCCCGCACAGCGGTCCTCTCTCCTCTCGATGCGCGCCGCAAGTCGCTCGATTCTTCCCCTCTCCTCTTATTGTGATTTTTTTTTTTCTTTTTCTTCTACGATTAGGATGTTTGTCCCTGAGCAGCCCGCTCGCAGAAAGCGACAGAAGCGATGTGTTTCGCCGACTCGTCTCTGTGCATATTCATTTCATATCGGGGAGCCTATCTCTCCGGCGCCTCTCCCTCCGCTTCGTGGCCGCACTTATTTATCGCTGCGACGCACTGGGATGAACATCGGGGCGAAAGACGCGCAAACGCGCTGCGATAGCGGCGGCTACGAGCCCGCACTCCGGTATTGCCAAAAGTTTACCTCCCCGCCTCAAGCTGCCCGTATAAGCTTCTCGATGGGAGGAAGAAAAAAAAAAATGAGAGTGACGGCGCTGTCCATGGTGCTGAAAGCGGAAGTTACATCGCTCCGGAGAGGGAGGTTTAAATTGGCAGGCGCGCGCAGAAGGTAAACAGCCTCCTCGAGATGATTTAGTGCCAGGTAGAGTGAGTCACGTCGCAGGGAAGGAACGAGAACCTCTCACCCACGCAAGATATATCGAAATCTAAAATGCAAATGCAAACACAACCATTCATGGAATGACTCTTTTGGGCTTTTTTTTTTTAATCTCTCCGGAACTTTTCTTTTATTTTTTCTTTTTTTTTTTTTTAGGATACACTCATGGATCAGAGATGTCAAAAACATTTCAGTTCAGGGGCCACATACAGCCCCTTTCATTCTGAATGGACTGGAGTGGTAAAAAAATAGTGCCATAATAACTGAAAGTTAAATATATAAATGTAAGTTTTTCTTAGCTGTGGTACTGAGGATGAGATTAAAAAAAATGTATTCCTAGATCCAAACAGTCAACTAGTTTGCTCCATACAAAATTATAGTCTTGTTACATTTGCTATTGTGTTTGTTTCTTTAGGTTAGGTTTGAATAAACATCTCCTGATTCAAGTATGTTTTTGTCAAGTGAAAACTTAATGGGAGTCTGCTGCCTGGAAAACAATTTCATTTAATTATAGGCATTTGTTGAGAGCTTGGACACTTAACAGAACATTTTCTCAAAAACAAGTTTGTTTTTGGAGGACAAGGGATTTCTACAGAGATATGATTTATATAGTTAAAAATACCTTACAATTTGCAGCTTTCCTTATTGCAAAGATAATATAATAAAACAAAAGCAATCCATAGAATAAAAAAAATACATTAATTAAATTGTGAAGAGCTAGTTATAGTGAAACACAGCTTTTTTAAGTTAAATTGATGGCAAACAAAGAAGAAGTGTTAGGTTTGGTTGATGTGGGTATAACAAGTGTGAAATAAGTACTACTGCAGGAAACACTGTCTGTGATCCAAAGAAACACAATCTAACAAAAATAAATCATGCACGTCATAATCAAGGTTGAAGAGACAGATTTGTCACATGATTGCACAGTCACAAGTCGTGAGAAGACAACAATGAGCAACAATGAGACTTGAAACATCACGTCTGGGGAAAAAAAAGATGTTCATTTGAATGTAACTTGTGAGCATATGGATTTACTTTACATTTCTATCCCAGTAATTTATTTTGCATGCTGCCAATTGATAAGCTAGCCACATGAATATTCATAATTTAATTTTGAAACAGCACTGATATGTAACATGTCGATTTTGAGACCACATTGGATATTTGCTGCAGCATTCTGGGCTTGCCCCTGCATATTGTGTGATCTGCATGTTTGATTTGAAAAATTACACACCAGATGTCCTCCCTGACGCAGACTGGACTAGTTCAGGGTAAAGGGCCTTGCTCAGGGGCTCTCAGTGGAGACCCGTTAGCAGCAAGATTTGAACTTAGGGGAACAACATTGCGTTGCAAATATTTAGGGCATCAGTAATGTAGAAGTATGAAGTTTAATTTTAAAAAATTAAAGCATTTGAGTAGATGTAAATGTGCTATTACTCCTTGACTCTGCTACTTACACCCTGGGCACTCACAGGTAATTAGAACATTTTGTCTTATCTTTCCTTGTGTCATGCAGAAATTGCGTGATTGACACCTCCGTGACCCTCCCCTTAACACAAGAACACCTGTTACGGTGAGACAAATGAGACACATTACACCTCCATAATCCTCCATGGAGTCCAGCCACCTCAGTTAATTTCCATTGTGTCTCATCTTCAGCAGCTGCAGCAGGAGCAGAAGTTTTACAGGCCAGGAAGCCTCCTGTGGGGGTGCGAGGTGAATCTTCTGCAGGCAGGTTATTTTGGTATAATTTAATGCCAATTTATCACCATGACATGTCTCGCTGTGGTAGAACAAGTGTGTTTCTGGGCGTGTGTGTGTGTGTGTGTGTGTGTGTGTGTGTGTCAGTGTAGCAGCATGCAGTGATAGTTGGATACTATTGCACTCCTTTTCTGTGTGGGCAGTACAGTACTTACTCCATTGTAAATGTCCACAATAGGCTCTTAATTGGCTGGTCGTGTGGTTCTGGAGCTGCTCTGTTTCGGCCTGCCGTGACTGTCTGCACCACATAATAGGTCTAAAATGGATTCTCTTCTGGTGGCATTAGGATGCTTAGATCTCCTCAGTAATGGCATTGAGGGAAGCTCATGTATCTTTTTAGTGTGGGGTCCGATCTGACTGTTAGCAGAGTCTCTCTGGTGTGTGTGCACCTGCAAGGAGCAACGCAAGGTCAGACTGAACAAAGGTTTAAATGAAGGGCCCTCATCTGATTTATGTTTCAACACCAGGAAATTGATTTTTTTTTGTGGTAATGAGCTAAAGTGCATGGCACCTGCTTCCTGCAGAGCTGCAGCGATCCTGTTTATTTGATGTTCAAATACAGTCTGCAAAAGTATAAACGCCTTCTCGAGTTTTTTTTTTTTTTTTTTTTTAGACCTGTCTGGTCCAGGGAACATTGGATGCCTTCTGAAAGAAAGGCAGAAAAGACCAAGCAAACTACTAATGTAGCAGTTTGAAATGCTTGAATTAATACAAAACAGAATGGTGAAATGTCATCAAACACCTGTTATAATGACACTTTAATTTCCATCAAATGGGAAGCTTCAAAATTGAGTGCAAGTGATTCAGGGATGCTTAACGAATGGCAGGCGGAACATGTTTTATTTAAATCTCTGCCTTTTAAGCTCTGTTATTCTCTTTGTTATTGAGGAGTGTGGTGCCATTATGCCAAGATTTAAAGAGCTGTCTGAGACTTTCCAAAGAAGGATTTTAGGCGCCTTTTGATTTGAAGTTTTAATTTTAAATTGCAAAGCAATTTGGAAATATAAAAAAAAAAAATGCGCTGTGAGAAATTCATCTACCAGTGTTGTGGATCCATTATCCACTATCCACTAATGCATTTTTCTTCTGTACCAGTTCATCCCACTTAAGGCCACGGTGATGGAGACAGTGGGTGGAGGGAAGAACACATTGCCACATTCATCACAAGTGTTACACAAAAACACACACAATCAAACGCATTAACCTCTAATGCATGCATTATTATCGTAATTTACTTGTTTTGAAACCCACACATGCGCAAAGAATTATTCAAACTCTACTCGGAAAGAACGCAAACCCAGAATCAGACAGGGGATGATTTCAGTTTGAGGTAGCAGTGCTAACCACTACACCACCACAAGGCCCAAAGAGCAATTTGGTGAAGCTGTATAGAACATTCTGTATGTTTATGCCGTATAGTCACTGCTTAACTGCTGTTTTGCAATGTAAATAAGAACAGTTTGTTGTACATTCATGCACAGTTTGCGTGTTTTTGTTTACAAAGTACAAGGACTTTCAGCTGATTCAGAGGAGAATTGTTCATGAGGCAGGGGATTGCAGTCTGTGAGTAATGAAAATGGAATACTCCAGGCATAAAAAGGAACATTTGTTTGTTGGCAGGAGCGCTTCCCTGCGTGGTGTTGCACTGCCCACACACTGGACAGCAGGAGACACATCTCTCTGGCATGTGGGCCAATATTTAACTTCGTCTCAGAAGCATGAAGCAGCCACAGCTGACAACATGAAGCACAGCAGACCCTTTAATCTCGCCTGATGAAATGTTCAGCAATTACAACTTGAGAGAGGGAACATCAGCGACTCTGTATATTTTGTGTTTGATTGTCTTTCAGTGTGTAGATCTTGTTCGTGGGAGAAGACTCCCAATTAGGCGAATTAAGATGCAGCTGTTTCAACCTTTTGTTTTATCTCGCTGTTTGTTTTTTTTTTTTTTGGGGTTTTTTTTGCAGCTATAAATCCAATCATGGCAACAGGTTTGCTAGTTGGTGTGAGATGAGGACATAAAAATGTGTCTTCACACTTCTTCCACGGTAGTAGCGGGAGGATCACGACGGGGACGGCGGTGAGAAAGTGACGTACGGCGAAACAATCAGAGACGCCGAAAGTCGACACGGGGGATAGGAGTTGATGAAAGAGCGCCGCGTTTCCGAAACGTACCTGACGAAGAGGCTGTTATGCACGGCGGAGCTGGATGGGGATGTTGATTTAATGTGGCTGCGTGTTTGGATATTCCTCCTTGAGATTTATTTCCTGCCCATTGAGCTGAAAATGCAAATTGTTGAATTGTCTTGTTTGCATGCAGATGTATGTAAAACATCTTCATCGCAGGTGCATTGGTGAGGAAGAGTGTTTTCCCACACTCGCCCCTTTTACGCTTTCAGAAATACCACAAAAAAGCTTAGATTTAGCTTTATTATCCAACTTTGACAGGAAAATTGATTAACCTTCTGAAATGTGTCCTTGTTGGAGAGTTCTCTCATTGGTTCAGAGTTCTTTTCTTCTTCACATTTTGGTTTTGGTGGTTGTGCTTTTGAAAGAGAGGGGGAGCAAGAAGCAGTGGGAGTTAAAGAGGCCCAGTTTAAATTTAGTTCCTAATAGAATTTGTGTCTTTCCTCTTAGGCAAGCTGCCATTACTTCCCACTTTCATCACTTTCTCTCCTTTCTCTCTCCGCAGGGTTGATGCCTCAGTTAACTATTGAGAATATGTCCTATGCTGCCATTACGTCTCGGTAATGCTCCATTCACTCAGTGTGCCGAAGACCCAGTCGGGATGGGTCCATGACCTTGATCGGTTCAGCACTAAGAGGGAGAGCTCTATAAAAGTATGATTTAACAGCCCCCTGTGTGTTGATCTTGAGTCAGTATTAATGTATTAGATAATCACTCTATCAGCATTCAGCCCTCAGACCTTGGGAGGATAAAGGGTTGCCTGAATGCTTTGCAGAGAATGAGACCGAAAGAGGGTGGAGGGGGCGGACGAAAAACTGAAAGCAAGTGTGAGACAATTGAAAGGAGGGAAACAGAAATGAAAAGATCTCAGATTCGATCTATCAAGACCGACGACAAGTGGCAATGTTTGCCTCTTTTGTAAGTTATTTGGCATTTATCGCTCCAAAGGTTACATTTGAATTGAATCAACACCTCCGCGAAGCAAAGCACTGTTATTACTGACTTTCCAACAATGGGAATCTATTGCACGACTTCCATTAGAAAAAAGCACAGAAATCCAAGGCCTGTGCAAAAAAAAAAAAAAAACATATCAGATCTGCCAAAAAGTCCTGCAAAAGAAAAATGTGTTGTCTGGTGAATCATTCCTCACTCACTTATCTTCCTCTTTGAAGGTTTATGTTTGCAGGAAATCCACAAAAAAAGCTGTGGGGCCTTTGACGCTGCGTGTCAGCCGCCAGATGTTAAATGGGCCTTGGGTCTGGAGCGATACAGATAGCCATCTTTTGCAAAACATTAGATCCGATGATTGCGCTACGTGATTGCGTCCCGGCTGACGTACATTAGAATGTGTTGACAGCGTTGGCGGCACACGGTGAGGTAAATACCTTCCCCCTCGTGGTGCTCCCATCCTGCGGGATGATAATGTCATCAGACAAGCTGCTGGAGCCATTCGACAGCAGTTTCATCGATGTCGTGATGGAGTCAAGCACATTACGGGGCTCCTCCAATCATCGCTCCCAAAAATCATTAAAGCTTTATGGGACATTTGGAATCACAGGAGATGAATGAGATTGTTAACATCTAACCTCTATGACCTTATCTCATTCATCAAACAAAAGGAGGTTGTTCTTCTCGGATGGTCTAATATACACACACACTGGTGTGGATTTTTTGCAGTTGATTATAAATTTCATCCAGTAGAACGACCATCAGGTTGCCTGTTATGCTTTCTGCGGGTCGAACCTGGATGTTGGTGTAGAGCAGGAGTGTCAAACACATTTCATTTCAGGGGCCACGTACAGCCAAATTCCATCTTAAGGGTGCTGGAACTGGAAAATACTGCTACTATAACCTTTAAGTTTTAACTTTAAAGTTTCTCCTTGTTGTGCTGCAGAGGATACGTGATGAACGTCTCCATTATTCTTACAAAACCAAACAATTACGACAGAACATGACTGCAATCTTAACATGAAACCGGTTTCAATGATATCCACTGATGCAAAACTCAGTGAAAAACATTCTATACTGTTGCATTGTTGCATTATGGGTGTTTTTGCAAATTCACCCTGACAGAATGGTGTAAAGATATCGTAACAATTATAGATACGATAAAAACATAGTAGCAAATAGACTGTTTTCAGTTTGTGCACGTTTTGCAGCGATCTACAAAGAAGAAAGCCGTGAGTGACAGCCAGTAAAAGCAGGTGTATTGAAATGAGGCTGCTTTAGACCCCGTTTACATGACAACAATCTGTTGGACACTGTAGCATTACAGTGTTTGTTGAGTGATTGGAAGGAGTCCTGACCTGCCATAAGCATAAAAATGTAATCCGAGAGAGCTGGACGTGTTGGAAAAGTCGTCAGAGCATTGCACAGTGAATAGATGTAGTAAAGGATAAATAGAAAAATACAATTTCTATATGCAATCATCAATGATTCAAGTGTTTTTAGAAGTAGTAAATCACCATCACAGTATGTTAATCAATTTGCATAAACTCCTCCAAGTGTTTTGCACAATCTGAAGCACATGCCTGATATTCCATATTAATGAAGCCAAACAAACTAATCTTAAAGCAGAAGCAAACCTCATTGCCCTCATTACCCGGTCAGCTTCCTATGCATTCAATATCATGTTTGCATTTTTATACCTACAAAGGCTGTTTTTTTTTTTTTTTTAATGATCAGGTCCAATCCCTGTGGCTGGTTTTGGACTAGCCTTGGGAATCTGGTTGGGATCAGAACCAGGTACATAGACTAGTTCTTCAGGAAGGATGAAACTCATGATGAGGAATGAGGTCTGCTAATCTATGAACGCTTTCTGTCTTTACCCATGTGATGAGCAGTGATGGGGGCATCGATGTGAAATCAACTGGGAAACACAGTTCAGCATGTGATTTGAGTTTCTTTTCATAAGTGGCGGTGGCTCAGGAGTAGAGGGAGTTGTCGTCAACTTGAATGATTGGTTGTTCAAACCGTGGACTCTGGTTGACTGAAACTTCATCACCTCTAACTGTCTTACTAGACAATGTTCGCTTTCATTACAAAAACACCCAAAAGAATCCACAAGTGGCATTCCAAACCTTTATGTAACAAAAGTGCAAAAAAAGAAATAATAATGCATTTTCACTGAGACACTGTCATGTAAATTATTCACACAGATGTTTTCGTCTTTCTACCACTGGGTAGCTTTGAGGTCTTTGTTGAGCGTCAACCCTTTGAGACAATGAAATCAGATGATATTGAACTTTAGTTGCACCCAAGCTAAATATTCCCTGGAGTGCAAAACCCTGATTATCATATATTTCCCCAATGATTGGATTATAGGGATTTTATAGTCTGGTATATAGCAGATATATAGGATTCTCATTTTGAAATAAGCCAAGTGGACCCAGATTTTTTCCGGCACGCTGACAGCAGTAATTAAATACCTAGAAAGCTTTGATAAAAAGGTTCCAGCCACAGATGAAACTGACAGTTGCCAGCTGGAAATTAAAAGCCTGTTTTTGTCCCTGACAGTGTGAAATTAAGGATACATTGTTTTGAAAATTAATAAGAATTTTGAATAATGCAATGCATACATGCCAATCAAAATCAGTTGTTAATTAAAAAGAGGCACGGCTCACATACCGAATGCAACTTGTTTTCCTTCCTCCCGATTCTGAAACTCTCCGTTTCAAACAGAGACGTTCAGTCTATTGTTTCTGTAGGTGGCGGAGGCTCATGTGACGGTTGTTCATTCCACACAGTTTGCCAGGGTAAACACAAGCAACCCTCCGCCCCGGGGTGGAGGAGCCTGCAGGCCAGCCCTCGGGCCCTGCCTTTGATTAACTGACTAAGCACTGTGATTTAACTAATGCAGGCGTTTACAGCAACAGCGCGACAAATATCGCGCGTCCTGCACGTACACCTCCTGCCACAAAGGCTCTCTTTTCCAAGAAGATCCAGACGCGTTTGCTGTGCTGGATGTGGATGCTCTTTTTATTTCTCCGTCCACTTGGATGAACTGATGGTATCCAGTATTCACAACCACGCTGCCAAACATCTTTACAGCTGGGTGACTGTGTGTGTGTGTGTGTGTGTGTGTGTGTGTGTGTGTGTGTGTGTGTGTGTGTGTGTGTGTGTGTGTGCTCACTGTCTGTATTTGCTAATTTGTTTTCCATTCAGCCTCAACCCCTCTATTAAAGACAAAGTTTGTGCATTTCTCCCTTTATCTTTTAATTATCTGTTCCATTTATTTCTCATTTTTTTCCCCCGCTCCATCCTGTATCTGCGCTGCGATATTATCGCCCCCTCTCAGCCTGTGCAGTCTTCCTTCCCCCCCCCCCCCCCCCCCCCCCCCCCCCCCCCCCCCCCCCATGTTTCTCCGCCTCTGAATAGGCTGCAGTGCTGCTCGTGTGTGTTTTAGCTGGGGGGCTTATGTCAGCCAACGCCTGCTACTGCTCTGATTTATGTGCGCGCGCACGAGAGAGAGCGTGCGCGCGCATGTGTGTGTGTGTGTGTGTGTGTGTGTCTGACATGGCAGTGCTCACATGCCTGAGGGGGAACCTCGCCACCACGGAGATCCATGCATCACAATGCATCAACCATATACAAAATTGATGTCCAGAGGTTATGTAGGTCAGACCGGAGTGATGCAGCAGACATGCACAGAGGGACGGCGGCAGACAGTGGACGGACGGGTTCGGCTAAAACAGACTGGGGAAGCCAGAAGAAACGCAAAGCAAGCAGGGGGAGGAATGCAGCAGGAGCTGGTTTGATGGAGAAGAGAAAACAGAGGGAGGAGAAGGAGGAGAGGAGCCCTCAGTCATTTTATGATGTTAGCATTTTTGTCACACGGTACCATCCTTTGTTTGCTCATCACACGCGGCATCGCAGTGTGGTTCTTGTATTCATGTCAGAACTAATTACAGGACGCCGCCGCCAGTTGCCAGATCAGTGGTTAGAGGACAGAGCAACGTCTCAGCAATGTGCTTTCCACCCTACTGGGTTGCCAGATTTGTGGATGTCTTAATTACGCTGTATAAGCTCGCAGCGATGCCTCACCTTCTCCATGTCCTCAAATAATAGCATCATTAGTCTCCAGATTTCTTCACAGTGCTTGACTTGAAGGTCAGCACTGTATGTTTTAGTATTCATTTAAATGCTTGTTACTGTAGTCGTGTTGGGAACAGCTGTTGGAGCGTACACCTCCAGTTTGAACCACTTGTTATTTCACATTTCAAGCACTGTAAACATTGTTTTGGCTTTTCATCCGTCGTCTTCAGCCTTCAATAACTTGCGCAACATCCACTTCGGAGGAACCGAAACAAAAATACGATCAAAGGTGGTAAAAAGAACTACAAATCTAGCAGTGGAAGTGTATGGATTCAGGACAGAGAAAAAAAGATATGCTCTCAAACTTTGCGAACTCGTCTCATCCTGTGCTGCACCTCGATGGAGGGAGTGATACAGATTGTTTAACATTCATGGATGAATCTGTTTGAAACTGCAGCCAGCTTGTTAATGGCAACACATACTGAAGCTGAAGTGACAGAATATATTGATTTCCTCTCAGTCTCCGAGTGTGTCATTATGTCTAATGACAAGCAGTAAGAGACTTTTATCATCTCGATGGCGATAATGCCACATGAGTTACTGTGCACTTCCTGTATGATTAGGTCAAGAGACCTATAATGCTTGGTCAAAGAAACCGGGTAAGGACAGAATCCCAGCTAACTGTGCATGAAGGCAGGGTATGTCCTGGACAGCTCGCCGGTCCATCACAGTGCAAACACAGAGAGAGACACGACCGCACACACTCACGTGCACACCGAGGGGCAGGTTAGGGTCAGTTCACCTCAAATGTGTCATTTTGGACTGTGGGAGGAAACCAGAGTACCCAGAGGAAACCCAGCATGGGGCGGTGAGAACATTCAAACTCAACACAGAAAGGCAAAGTCAGAACTTCTTCTCTTTTTTATCTTAACCTCATTGCATTATTTATCTTTTTAACCAAAAGTCAGTGTATAATTTAGTTGCCACAAGCTTTTTTTTTGCTTCCCTTGTGCTGTATGACATAACTTATCTTAAGCTATTCAGCTATTCTTCTAATTAGCCAACCCATACATAAACCTTTTCTCAATCACCACACTGAAGCTAATAGATACTTTTAACTTCAGTTAATGGGATTTTGGCCGCAGAGTAAAACGACATACAAAAACAGTGAATTTCATTTGCCACATTGGACCAGCCTTTTTTTATTGGAAATCGTTCTGTATAAATGGTATTGTCCTAAATTCGGGGTCTGATATTCAACTCATGCATGGAGGCGTTGGAAACAACATGCTGGATGAGATGTGTGGACACCTGACTGGGTCAGCAGGAAAAAAACAGGCAAATGCAATAAATGTGGTGATCAGACCACAGGGATGAGAAGCCGCAGGGCAGGGAGGAGGGAGCATTTCGACCACGTGTCAAATGTGAAATGTAATGGGAAAATACAACATTGACAAACCTCAAGACATGTATTTAATAAATGTTCACTACAGTGGTTTGAGTCCATGTGTTTTTATTTTCATTATTTTTGAAATTTTTTAGCCTTATTTATCTTCTGTTAGCATGTTCCTTCTGAGGAGAATTCTTCAAACATTAATATGAACTGTAGCTACTGCAAACTCTGCCTCTCTGAGATTGTTGTTGGGGGAAACTTTCCAGAGAACGCTGAGGGTTGTTGAGTACCTTTTTCCTGGCATTATTTTTCTTAAAATCACTATAGAAAGACATAGACAGGGAGTAAAACGCTACTTATTTTATAAAACCATACATGTAACAAAAGTTGCAGTCTGTATGAATAAAAAAAAAAACGGATTTCAAGTTTAAAAAACCTGCAAATAGGAGAAAATATACAATTTTTTGCCCATGCCTCTGAGCAAGAGTTCCTACCACACTGAATGAGATTGAACATGCTCCTTCATCAGTTGTATTTCCACTTGCGTGGTAATGAGTTGTTACACGCCGTATTTTTAGAACGCTAATGTATCAAATGATAACGCATTTGTAAATGGCGATGCTCCGTGTGTCAAATCCGCAGCAATTAACACTCGACTCTGCACTTTCCCACCACCCGTTTTAACAGATCACAACTTCTTTCCATTTGAATTAACATATTTTTAGATTTTCGCAAGTGTCAGCAACGTCAGCAGCCAGTGGTGCGCGTAGCAGAGGGTTTAACAGTTTTCTACGGTCGTATAGGGAAACATTTCAAATTCATGTTGCTCAGTATCTGCTATGAATAAAGAGGATAATGATATTTATGTGTTAGCATAGCGGTTTCCCAACAGGCCACTGCAGTTTCAGACAAAACAGCCTGTCAGCTAGAAATCAATTAATGACCTTTAAAATTCCCACAAAAGAACAAGCAGTGTGTGTGTGTATGTGTGTGTGTGTGTGTGCGCGTATTTGTATGTGTGTGAGTCTTTGCTTGATCCTGTAGTGGCGGACAAGATTTGGCTGATCTCTCCTAGGAAGTTAAATCTCGAGTAATTAATGTGTGGAAATTGGATTTGACAATGTGTAGCTGTTTCAGACATAATTTGCTCAATTATACATCGCCAGTGAAATTGGTTGAACAGCGCACGCACGCAGCAAAATGAACAGCAAGATGAACAGACAAGAAAAGTGAGTTAGTATTCAAAGTTGGTCCGGGGGAAACATTGCCTAGCTGCTCGCGGTGATTTATGGGTTTGAATATGTGTGATTTGTTCTTGAGAGCAAAAAAATAAAAAATAAAAAAAACCTGCTCTCTTAGTTTAATAGCAATTCCAATGTGGTGCAGGAATTCCTGCATGAACATTATACTCTGGCACCATGGAGATCAGTTAAACACCATTTCAAAGCCCATCAAAGCGAACACTCGGATTATAGCGATGTATTTGCTACTCTGAGACATCACAGTGTGAGTGTTACAACTTCAAAGTGGTGGCTGCAAGTTCCACTGGCTCCAACGCCGGGGCGTCGGAGGGAAAAAAGAAAACATCCCTCTGTGTGGAAATAAAGGCAGGCTGTAAATCAGACAGCACTGAACATCCTCTGCGATTGATGCGAGGATAATCTTTCCAACATCCAAAGGAGCTCTGGCTGTTATCTGCTTGCTCTTGTTCCTGTTTTGGACAAATGTCATTTGTACCTGTGGGGAGTTGGTGAGAACCTCATGAACACCTGTGCCATTTTGATGTGTCTATGAAGCTCAGAATGTGTCATTTCTGCTGGGGTTTTATGACTTTTCTGTTATTTTTTTTATACGCCAATTTGGAAAACTAAAGACTTAAATGTTTTAAAGGGTGTCATTCAGATTATGCACTTTTACCTTTAATTAATTTCAGACACATGTGCTTTAGTGTTTCCGTCATTGAATATATAATCCTATATCTGTCTGCGTGACATAGTTTCCAGGTTATTATGCTGTATCTGGGGGGTGCACAGGCAGGCGGATTCATCCTCCTAATGCACCATGTATAACCACTAGTTAAAAACCTCACACTGCATTTTTTTCCATATTCATTATGCTTGTAATGTCTCTGCTTTGGATGCCTAAGGCAACTTTTGCAGCCGGTCAAAGAGCATCATTGAAAAGCATGAAATCAAGCTATTCCTAGACATGAAAGAGATGGCTGCTCAGGAATACCATACAACAACAAAAAAAATGTATGCACAGCCGAATCAATGCAAAATGTAATCTGTGAAATTAGAATGGGTTTTGTTAATGTAGCGTGTGTACATGTGTCGGCATCACTGCTGTCAGAAAACACCTTATCTTGTCCATTTCCTAATTCTGAACTAAAAAAACAGAACAACTATGGCCGCACACATTTTAACAAACTAGCAGTGTGCATATCTAAATTTAATTTTCCTTCGAGTTATTGCTTTTGCACGACACATTCTCAGAAAAGCCACACATACATTAGAAATTAAATACGCCTGCCGACTCCGTGGATAATAATGATGCTTAACTGTTTGCTTTGCCAATTTTACCCAGAGGCATTTCAGCCCTCTGGATTTATGCATAAGGGCCATTAAAACCCCTGAAATGTCATCCAGGAGTGTGGAACGCCGTGAAAATGTGAGCGTGTGTGTTTTCGGTTTTGTTTTATAATGGTTTTAGAAATCTCATCACTAAAAGAACAATGTCAAGATGTGCAAAGTTCATCAGATTTTCTGAGGCAAACACTTGAGTCATCAAGACAACACTCTTTTATCCATTTTTGCAATATGGTGTAGCGTACCCCATTAAAACTAACTTTACTTCGACATTATGACTATCTTTCACTTGGAGCAAAATCATTCACATGCAGCGTATTTGAATTGGATCTCTTTTTTCTTAATGCGATCAGTTGTAAATTGAAACTTGGGTGTATATTTTATGTCTATTAAAAGATGACGTTTTTGGCCAACTGTCTAATTGCTTGAGGCAGTCTGTTCTACTTGGATGATGCTCTGAAAAATACAAAATTGAAAAAATAATAAACAAGAAAAAGCAAGGATTTGTCTGAACAAGGTGCTCAGAGATTATGTATAACATTTTCGAATTCAAGCAATGCTGGCATTAGATATTAAGGCCAACTTGGCAGCCTTCCTCTTTTAATTTGACCTTTATTTAACCGGATGAGTCCTACTGAGACTGCAGGACTTCTTTTTCAAGGAATCTCAGGCCAAGGCAGCGGCAGCACCAAGTTACAATTACATGTAGCAAACACTGAAACATAAAAAAAAAAACACCACACATACATTATAAAACACATACACTGTGGAAAAAGCACACATACATTATAAATCACTTTATGAAATATACAGCAATGATTTCCTAAAATGTCATACAGTATATTGGCGGGGAAGGAAAACAGGTACACACTGTGATAGAATCCAGCTCCATACTATTCACAACATTGTGAAAATCGTCGTCACGATCAGTTCTTGTGGCTTTAGTTCAGCCTGCAAGTTATTCAAGTTATTCAGTAAAGAACCTTATGGACAGACAATGAAATTATGGTATTTGAGCCGAGATAGTAATATTTGATTTTAAGTAAAACGTGTCCAAAAAGGTTAGACGGCAGCAGGCCAATGAAAGTTTTTTAAAATAAAATTAGAAAATTGTAAATGTGAGGCTGCCCGTGGTCTGGGTGAGCTCAAGTCTGGCACACAAGACACAGAAGTGAGTTAGAGCTTTACAGCCTGTGACAAACCTCAAAGGGCTGAAGTACAAAGTGTCCAGAACACAAGCATTGGGCAGGGGCACATACAGTACAGCACATCAACATATTCAGGCAACGTGAGGAACGCTGCTCTACCGGTCTTTTCATGGCAGTATAGAAAAACGGGGCTTATTTCTAGGATTGAAACCCAGCTGGAGCTTAAGTGTCTTTACTAGGGTGCCAACATTAGGTCTAAAAGTTAAACACTGATCAATTAAAATACCTAAATACCACAATCTGACCACCCCGATGTTTTTTAACAGTGGGAAGAGAGTCTACTCTGTACCCAGAATTAAAAAGCAGCATTGTTTTGAGGCAATTCATTTTTGAGGCAAGCAATGCAGGTTTTAAACCAAACACGTGTAGTAGTGCAGTATCACAGGCAGCCTGTACACACTCAACAGATTGTGTAAAAGTAGCATCACTATAATAAATGATGGTATCATGTCGCACCTTATGTTATGACCCAGATTATAAATAACAAATAAAGGTGGACCCAGGACAGAACCTTGGGGGACCCCTGATATGACATTTAATACAGTAGAGACAATATTATATCTCATCCACCGAGTTCTCTCAGAAAGGTCATTTTCAAATTCACCAACTGGGACAACCCTACATACAATGAGTGATGCTATAAATAGCACATGTGAGTACACGTCAGAAGATTCTCATCCTGCAAGGCCATCCTGTATTTTCCATGATATATATTGTCACACACTTGCGACAAAACTTCCTAGACTTGGGACGAAACAAAGGGTGATTTTAAAAGCAAACGAATTCCTCAATAAACAAAAATGATTCATCCAAAAGAATTCAAGAAAAAAGTATGTGACAGCTGAAGTCGGCACATGAACATGAGGAACATCAGGGGGGAAACAGGCACTAGAATGGATAACACAATCTAGACAGGTAACAGATGGACCAAGAAACAACAGCAACTTTTGTGAAGGACACAAGATGCGACATGAAAGTAGAAACTAATTAATGGAGAGAGCGCACGAGACAGCTCACATGATTCAGAGGCATGACCAGAGATCAGGCATACTGATAAGACCAAGGGGAACGTTCACAGAAATGTGACGTGATGTGGAGGCTCAAAAAACAAACAAACAATAAAACAGGACAGACAAGGGACCTGGTAAACACACCAAGACACCGGAGTAAGAAAAAACGTGTGAATTCAACATCAGGAATCTACACAGTAGCTTCCATTATAATGACTCCCAGTCCATATTCTCCCGGGACTTGGTAGTTTTAGTAGTCGAGAGCCACCTGGACCAGCATTCTAAATTCGTCATCTATCTATACAAATGTCTGTGTACTCACCAGTAGTGGCCCAACATGATCAATACATTGTTTTCAGTGTTTCTGCCATTGCTGTGTGATTGCACATCACATTCAAAATTGCTGTGTAAACACAAAACTTTACTAAAGCAGAAATGCATAAGCCATTCGTTTCCCCTTGAAGCATCGGAACTGTGGCCGAAGACACAGAAAGACAAAAGCTACAGTGGATAAATAAGGGAATTCAAGACAAAGCACAGACTGTAACACCTCTATGTTTGTTGGTATTGTGATATATTCTGAATTATTGTGTTTAAACAAAGTTATAAATCAAATGTTCACTTGTAATGACAGCCTCAGAAACATTCCAGATCCCAGGACACACAATCTCTTCCATTTTCTCTCTGGCCCGAGTGTTTCTGCATCATTGTTCAGCTCTGACATGGCTATATATTGGCATGCCGATCAAGCCAAATGCCAGCATCTAATTCCATCACTTTGAAATGAACAGTGTCGCCGCTTTGCTGCACCTCCAAACCTTTCATTTAAGGTTGTACTGGCGCTGAGTAAAGACCTTTTGAAAGGAAAGATTGAGCCCCTGCTGGCCAGTTCATCACTCAGCACCGCGTATTAATGTTGATTGCATGTGTCCAAAGATTCATGATCAGTTTCAGGGTAAAATCAATACGGGCTCCGTCTCTCTCAGCTCTTCCTCTTTAAATATTGGGCCCAGCAGGCGTGGAGATCAATGACCACCCTGAAGGCAGGTGCATGATCTACTAATACCTCCACAGCAGCAAACATCCATCTTACATGTTGACTCAAAGGGGCTTTAACCCCACGAAAACCTCCCGCAAACAGTACAGCACAGAGCAAGAGACCCCCAGTGCTTTAGTACAGGCGAGACACAATTACTCTCACCCACCCTTCCCCCATTGCTCGAGGATACCACAGATGAGCAGCTGACCTCTATAAATGCATGCAAAGATATTAGCTGGCAGAATAATGTTTGTTCTTCAGCAGTGGTCTCTTAATCCAGGTCTACGAAGCCAGAAACCTCTTTATTCACAGTGTGGGCAGCCAATAAAATGCATTAGCATCACTTTAAACGTCATTGACCCTCTTTCATGCAAGGAATCAAACTGATGAAAAAAAGAAAAAGAAAAGGAGAGACAGTGACACTATACCTGATAATGAAAGGATTTAGAAATTTACAACTGTAATTTCGTGATGAAAGTTAATTCTTTAACTTTACCTCAGTAATTCAGTTTCATGTTCTTTTACTTTGGCTTGAGTCACTTTCCCACCTGAATTATTGATCGGCTACTGAATACAGAAGTCAGCAGGAGTTCATTTTATTTTAAAAAATGTTTATTGAATTTCTCAGTCCATACAGTGTCGATTGTTGAACCGACAAATAAGCATTTTAATTAAGTATTAATACAGCAGGCCGGCTGATATACTCGAAACCAGCTTCAGGCGTCAAACAGTTACGATTACTCTATAAAGTCCCCGCCTCTTTATTATTTCAGGAGGCTGCACAGTGAGCGGAGTAAATCAACATAACCCCGCAGAGCGGGCGTCTGACAAGACATATTTTTTTCATTTTACAGGAGGAAGTTGTGGGTCTCTTAGTGACATCTCCATATATCAGCGCTGTCTGGGAACAGAGTGCTCGCCTGAGTTAGATTTGTGTTGACAGATCCACATCATGTAGCGGTGCGCCGATGTGTGGCTGGCAGGGAAGCAGAAAGATGTTTTTAGAATTGCTCCAACTGGACGTTGAGTAAATGATTCTGGCGTTATCTCCGCAAAGACGCTCGCTGTTTTGTTTGTGCGTCAAGCTGCGCGTTGGTTGCGTTTTCTGAGCAAGGCGGCGGAGAATTGATTCTGATCACACAGATTCGATGTTCGCACGCAGCCCCACCCGAACGTGATGCTCAAAGCATGTAATATTAAACTGCAGCAATACTTCTCTGAATGAATCTGACACTGCGCGCTCAGCGTCTTCGGCTGGCAGGGGAGGCGAATCGTCGGCGCGATGATGAGCAGGCCGGGCGTCGCAGAATGCTCATTTCAAAATGGAATTTCTAATGGGATTTGAACAAACATCCAGAGGCTTCGATGGGATTCTTCACTGTGTACGACTTTGTTGCTGCGCTGTAAGAAAAGATATTGTGTTTGCAAATGAATTTGAGCTGTATTGCAGAGCTGAGGATCCATCCAAACATCATTAGGTCTGAGCTTTCCCCTCAATCTATTGCAAGCGGAGCCAGGCAGCAGCAATGAATGAGTAATTTGCATCACACTGGTCATCATTAGCAGCCTTTACGCATCTTTAGACAGTGAGCAAGTTGCTGCGCTTTCTGGTAAGACAAAAAAAAAAAGTGTTTCGTCTGGAACTCTGCGAGCGAGAAAAAAATCTTGATTTTGAATGAAGTTTTTATTTTTTTCCTCAGAGCTCTAATTTCTATGAAAAAATTAATTTGTGTACAGTAAACAATTATACTCACAGCATGTAATCAATGCATTTGTGTTTGCCGGCTCTGCTCTACCCTCTTTAGCTTTCCACTCTTGCGTGGCGTGTAAACGACACGCTGCTGATGTATGACACACGCAGGCCTCTCATTAGTTGCTGGTGATTGGTCTTCTTTACTCACACTAAGCAGCGTGAGCAGAGTTCAGGCTTAGCTAGGTAGCTAATTAACTTTTTTCAGTTGACTCATGGAGTATTGACTCCATTAGTCAGATAAAAACTCAGTGTCTGGCTGACTCATTGAAAACCAAGTGGTGTCGAGGGTTTTTAATATGCATGTGCTTCACACACGAGAGAAATTTTGGCGATGGGGCCAAACGTGCCAGTCCAAGAGTCATGAAATCAACAATAAAGCAGAGCGGTAGGTTTTCACATTGTAGGCTTGTCATCCTTTACAACATATAAAAATATTACTTAGAAAATACCTTTTAGAAGCCAATGACAGAAAAACGTTTATTCTGATGTACTATAATCAACATGAAAATTACACCATTTGTTGATAAGTTTTGGCCGATTTCAAAGAAATTGGTAAAGCAGAAATTTTAAAACATTAAAAACAATGTAAAACAAAAATTACATTTAGTAACTTAACTTTTCCTTTTCCAGATTTTTTAGCTTTGCTTATCCAGACAAGTCATCAACAGTTTCACACATAAAATGCAGTGCCCTTGGAGAGAGAGGAGAAAGGTGATGAAAATAAAAAGGAATGCAAATGTAAGATTGTAAGAAGTCAGTATTTAAAAAGTGAGTTGATAAATTGCTGCTGGTCGCAGGAAAATTGTAACCACAAAAGGCCCCAGTCAAGTTCAAGACAGAGAGCGAGATTCACACCAAAGGATGAATTAGAGTCTCCAAGTAGCCTGAAATGAATGTTTTTGGACTGTGGGAGAAAATTGACCTGTTTGACTTCTGACTTTTTATAAATAGGTTGCTCAACACAGAGGAGTGTCATCAGCCACCATGGCCATCTCACTCATGGTGTAATAAAATTTATTACATAATCTCCTCTAACCAAATAACAGACACAAAAACTACAGGTATAACAACAATTAACTCAGAGAAAAAGTCCTGTGAAACGGCATCCCATAAGTCCTCCTGCTAGCTCATCTGATAGCAGCGTCCCACTGCTGCCACCACATGAATTAATCACATTTTCCTCATGTAGTGAAACACCACAACTAGAGAGAACATGTTTAAATGGCAATCCTTGTAAAAGCCATTTTAAAAATATTTACTCATGACTGGTATTACACCGTATGGCACTGAAAATGGCATCTACACCAATTACTTTAAAAAAAAAAAAAACTATCCCACATGTTAAAGCAGAGATGGATATCACAAAATCAGACTGGTTCTTTAACTGAGAGGTTAAGGAACTTATCGTATATATTAAGGTATGAATCCAGACAAAGGGTCTGGAATACATAAAACAGCACCAAACAAACATGAAAGAAAAATACCTACAGTACTTGCACATGATATGTTTCTTCATGAATATTTACCGTTCTTCTCCAATCCTGTGGGAGGAAAAACTGTATGCACAAATAATACACTCAGACAAAAGAAAAGTGAAAAGACATGAACCAGACAATGGGGCGTTCGACGAAAGCGAGGAGCGAGAGGACGAGGATTTGCCTGGAGTGAGAGTGGACAAGCTTCTTTCCGCCTCGGGGTAACTTGAGATTTCCCTCTTTGCTCTGCTGTAGATGATGCAGCTTTTAGCCAAGTAGTCTGTGAAGCCTCATTCCTCCATGGGAGGATGTGCAGCCTTCGTTATGTTCCATTGTCTGTTCCTCCTGCTTCCAGCCGGCTCACGGTCGTACGTGACGTTGCGCGGTCTCCAAATCCTGCCTGGATGATATAAAAGTGTCATATACGGGGGGGGGGGGGGATAGTCCTTGTGCAAAAGCACGGAGGCTCAGTCTTTTATACCCACTGGCTGTGCATTATTGAACTGCTGTACCTGCAGCCGGTGGAGCCGAAGCGCTTGTGCATGAGTGGAAGATGATAGATCTGACACCAACACCCTGCGGGCCCGTCTGGTTTTCTCACCTACCGACAGCAACAAGGAGAGGTAGTAAACAAAGGGTGAGTTGTCTTTGTCTTGAGGGGGGTGGGCGGGGTGGCAGCCTGAATGTGCGAAAAGATAAACAGTGATGATGCAAAAAAAAACAAAAAAAAACTCTACCATTTCCTGCTTACTGGATATATCCTCGAAAGCTCCTCCTCACTCGTCATGCTTTTACCTTTTGACACCTCTGATCTTTATTTTTCTGCTTCTGTCCACAAGTTCTAAAAGTCAACGGGAGCGCTTTCACTGCAAATCATGCTGAGGCAATTAGAGATCAATTCCTTCATAGCCCTCCCTCAAACTTTTACAACTCTTGACACTGGATGACGGCCAGGGTTTGGAGAGAATCCGGCCAAAAGTAAATGTGCTTCAATTTGTCCGCTGCGTGAAGGAAAAGGCGAAAGAGAGAGAGAGACCGAGATGCTAAAGTAACACCTCAGAAAAGCCTCCACTAGTCCATCCACCATCCCCAGCTTATTCTCAGGGCTCAGCAAAGTATCTTCACAACATCAGCAGCTTGGCTAAGTTAACTTTTGAAACTCACAGAGTAGCTTCTTTTTGAAATGGAGCTGCCATGCTTATCAAGGACACCCAATTTATTGTAGCTCAGCTGATTTTTCTGTTTATTTAAAATGCACATAATCTGTCCACTCGGTTCAAGAGTGAAGCTGCATTCCAATTAGCCGCCAGTGTAACGCCTCATAAAAACATCTATAACAACATTAAGCTTATATTCACTTCGCCCTGCAGTGCCTCTTTCTCTTTCGCGTCTTGATCTTTAATCATTAACATCGTGGCTGCTCAGACCAAGAAAAACAGACTCCGGCTTACTTGGCTGTTCAGGGGGGACAGAAAGACACAACAGTGATGACTAACCACACACACACACACACACACACACACACACACACACTCACACACTCACACACCAACAACGAGAAGCAGCAGAAAGTCACAATGACTGATTGAATATAAAAGAAGAGAGAGAGGGAGAAGATTGGTGGTCGGTATTAAAAAAAAAAAATACAGATAGGGAAGGTAAACAAAGAGTCGGAGGGAAGAATATGCAGTGCCAGGGGAGAGGGGGAGATTTAAATTCAGCGGAGCAATAAATGTTCACTGGAAGACAAAATAGAGGAGCCGCCACAAAGAGTGAGAGATGGAGGGGTGTACGGGAAGGGAGTGACTGCACACAGATAATGGGAAGAGGAGATGAGTGACAGAGGAGACGGTGTCACTCTTTCTCCCCGCTACCCTGTCTCAACACTGAGTGCATAAACAGAAGATACATATAGTGCCGCCTTCATTCCAAAGTCAATGCACAGCAGGTGACTATCAAGAAGGGAATAGGGAGAAAATAGAAACAACGACGTCCTCATTACTAAGAGTATAAATAATAGATAATTTCTCTGTGTCATACTTATTCATGCATTTTATTTCTCCAATCTTAAGGGGCTGCATCGAATGTCAGGGTGCACTTTATTAGTGCACGCAATATGTTGGTGTTCGTGCGAACAGTTCGCTTTCATTTGCTGCATAGTTTGTGTGCTTGGCATGAAGTTGCAAAGCGATATTATTGGAAATGTGGCCTGTAGAATCACAGAGCAATGCTCCATGGCTACTGGTATGTAGTTATTCATTCAGTTTGCATTACAGCAGGTAAGAAGGCTTATATTTGATGGTACCATTCACTCATCTTCTATATTTGTACACTTTATGGTCGTGGTGCACTGGAGTCAGTCCCAGCTGACTATGGGTGGAAGCGAGACCCGCCTGGATCAGGTCACCTGCACATCACAAGGTAAACATGCACCTTCACACATCCATGTTATGGCCAATTTAGAGCCAACAATTATCCTCAAATGCGAATTTCTGGACTGTGGGAGTAGGAAAGGAACAATTCTGTGTTGTGTTTGTACATTATTTTATGCTGTTTGTCATTAATGAAAGGGCCTTCTTTCGAAAAGGGTTAAACCAAACCGTTGTAAGTGCCTGAACTTCTCTGCTTCTCATTGTTTGAGCGCCATCTCTCAACATCTCAGATGACGTATGAACACAGCGCGGGCCAACCAAACGGTGGATGTTACAGAAATCACAACTGTGAACTTCCTGCAGCAGCTATTTGTTTATGTGTGTGACTTATAAGCCCCTGCTGCCATTTTTGCCTTTTTATGCATTGATTAGCTCTTGGCGAGTTCTCAGCTGGTAAAAATACTGCCACTAAAATCCCTGCAGTGCGTTTAGCCCGGCACACAGCGTTGTTATTCTTAAGTTCTGTCACATAAAAGCTGTTGATAGGTTGTTTCTTTACATCCCTTTGGCATATGTCGAAGCAAACCATGTGAACTCAGTGAAATCTAATCTTTTTTTTTTCTAGACAGCTTTGCTTTGCAATAGCAAACTGCAGCCTCACAGTCACCTCGTGGGGGAATGGCATGCAGCATTTGCCCAGCTGGGTAGGAGTCAAACCTACTAATCTTTTTAGCCATGGTATCCGCCCTAACCATTCAGCCGTAGGATTGAAAAATCTCCCGCTCCGCTGAATGGAAGTCAAAGCCTCGATGAGCCAATCTCACTCTCCTTGCCCACATTGCGCCTCGTTATCAAAGTCATTGTTAAATGTTGATTGTGAATTAAAGAACTTGCCCACACTGGGTGTTGCAGAGCCCCAAAAAATGCACGTAGAGGGCCCTTCAATGCAATCCCCGATGATAACAGAAAGAAGTTTTTGCACTGCGGCCTGTGATGGATTACCCATTGAAAGTCATTTTTAATTTTCTCAGTAAGTTAATGAAGTTCAATGAAGTACTGAAATGAAACCAATGGCTGGAAACAAATGGCTGCCTGGAAGGAATGAAATCAATCTGAAAGCCTCTGGTACACTTTGGAAAACATTGTGGACAGCGATGTCGGGCTTGTGTTGTTATTACTGGTATTACCCAAACAAAGTCACATCTGTGCTCCATTAATTGACCTGTTCAAACAAGCCCTGTGGCTGCATTACACTATCTTGTTTCAATTTTGCCTGTTTTGCTGTTTTTTTTATTCTTTTTCCGAAGACAGCATCTCTAATTAGAAGGGAGATTAGATAGTGAGGATAATGTGTTATCATCGGCTTCTGTCTGTCCGTGCTTTTATTAGCACAGCTCAGACTGGAGAGACGGATAGAAGTATTGGAGGATTAATTCAGCCCCTTAGAAACTAGAAATCTTGGATAGAGCACAGCTGATGCCGCCATGCAAATTAAGGTACGGTCATGAAAGACATCACGGTCTCCAAAATACAGTAACCGGCTCAAGGACGTCAGCTGCATAAACACCTTCGGCACAGGAAGTCCAACACGCCGGAGGTCTGTGACGTTTGGGTGGGGGAGGATTTGGAACATGGTGGGCAAAGTGTGATGGGCGCTGCATTGAAAATCTCCTTTCACATCCTCATATCATGGCAAAATAAGCAGCCTGTTGAAAGGAGCCGTGAGTCACTGCCGGTGCCGTGACATGCCCCCGACAGCTGTTTTGGCAGCGTCTCATGATCCAATGTCTCATGTTCAGTCACAGGTTTCATAGAGAGACTTTAATCCTTATGAAACATTGGATTTCTTGGCCACGCGCCTAAGGGAACACTGAGACACCCCCGTGCGTGTGTGTTTGTGTATGTGTGCCTCTCCCTCTTCCTCTCCATCTTCCTGCATGTTTGTGCCATCGTGCTGCAATTCCGCCATCTGTCCTAGCTGAGAATCAGGTGCTGAATGCTTTGTGACTTGGCTTCCAGCTAATTCCTTGTTCCCCAGCCTCGTTCTCTCTCCGAGGCCAGTTTACGCCTAAATGAGCCCCATTGAAATGACGAGGATGCCGGCGCCAAGCTGTACAGGTCCAATTTGCATCTTCAAACTAAAGGAGTGTGTCGGAACAATAATATCACTATTTAACCCAAAACTGAAATCTGTTGTATTCTATTTTCTTCTGCTCCTTGGGCGAAAGCCTTTTTGTTTTAATGTCCATAAACAATAACAGATCGCAAGACTCTGCTCAGCGAGGACTTAAACAGCTGCTCAGCTGATAAAAAGAAAAAAAAGAAAAACAACCAACAACAACAACTCTGAAATCAGTATTCAGCTGTGCACATTCAGCAAGCAAGGCATGTTTGTCCCAAATTCTGTATTTTTTCCTTTTTGTGTCCTGGCCCATCCTGGACTGGACACTTACAGCGTTATCGCAGCACAACATCATTAATAATGCATTGACTGAGAGAACCATGTGTGCCACAGTACAAAAGCTATTTTTGTGTCAAAGAAAATATTCTCGTTTGTCTTTTATTTACAGCCAAAATGGCAACCACGCCGCCATTATCAGCCTCCAGACCTTTGTTTGCTCACTGCTGCCATTTTCAAAGGGACATACGGAGATGGCCAATAACAAACCAAGAGCGGTCACACAGAGACATGAAGTGATAATACCAGATGAAGACAGCAGTACAAAGATCGACCTAACTCTTTTTCTTTTCTTTTCTTTTTTTTTTTTTTAAAGCTGATCTTTAATGCAGATTCAGAGTTATTGGCTGTGAATCACACCCACGCAGTGCGCCGCTCAGTTAATTACTGCCACCTACATATCAGACCCTGTTCGAGTTTACGGTTCCTGCAGCCGGTTGTCATGTTGCACAGCAGCTCAGCTGTGTTCACCGCTCTCTGTAATGAGTGATGCCCAACCTCTGTGCGCCGATCTACTGTAATAAATGACATCACACGGCCCAGTCTCATTCCCTCCAGATCCAATTTCCTTCCTGTGTAACCCCGGGGTATCTGACTGCCGCGCAACTAATTCCCCCAGTCCCGCGCAAATCATTTCACCCCCTTCGTCTTCCCATTGACTTTGGCGTTAATGTGTGCATGCCAGCACATTGCATCAGGCGCCGCGGCCATTATTGAGGAGAAATGGCAAATTAGAGAAAGAGGAGGAAAGAAAAGTGGATGTATGGGAGAAATGAAATGAGTCAACAAAGACAGATGGCTGAGAGACATCCCATTTCCACGTCCATGCATGAATTCCAGAACAGACTTTTTCAGCTCTTACTATTGCTGCGTACTCCGAGCACAGCAGTGAATGAATCGGCCGTGACCCCTTCTTCTTTTGTTCGAGTCTGTTTTCTCAGGCAGACCGTATACAAGCTGTTTACATTTCATGTGCATACGTGTGTATTCCAGCGCACTTTTCTCCACCAGTCTCCACCATATTTTACTTAAGGCGCTGCTTCAAATCTCAATCTGCAAGTGCATGGAGGGAATGTATAGTCCTCCCGTGTTTGTCTGTTTAACTCTAACGATAGCCTATAGATGGTGTAATCATGAGGTTTCAATGCCTTGCATCATATGTTACAAATTACAAATGTCAGAAATAATAGTAAGCAAGTCCGTGTTGGGCTTGAGGACCATATGCATAGTCTGCATAATCTTACTCCGCTTAAAATATTCCGTACTGTGGTAGAAGAAGTAACTATTCTGTTTTGAAAACAAGCTTATTTCAATTTTAGCAAACCAAACCGCACCAGAATGCAGTCTTTTGACATGCTGTTATATTCTGTTTAATGCATGTGTGTCGTTTTTTTTTTTTTTTTAAAAAAAACAGCCAACAGCTCCTACTAGTGGCCCCACATGAAATCTACATCATATTTTGTGTTTCGTGAAACTTGCCTGAAACAACAAAGCAAAAGTGGTGCATTTTTTCACTTGAAGCATTGTGTAAATGGGGCCTGAGGCTCATTGGCGACTCAGACTAGTTTACGTGTGTCTTTCTGTTGACGTTACCATCGGTAGAGATGTCTCCAGTACCCCTCCGCCACAAAATGGATATTGGGAGACCTGCGAGCCCACCAGCGGTGTTAAATATTTTAAATATTTTAAACAGATTGATTTCCAAATAATGGAGTAAAAATGCAAGAAAACTGCAATGCAGAAAAGTGACAATTCTAGCACATTTTTCAAATGAAATCTCTTCCTGAGCAGGCACTTGTCCTTTCCAGTGTCATAATCAGGGCGGGATTCAGGATCCGTGTCACAGGCAGCCGCCAGGGATGAAATAAAATGTTTTACAGCCACTTTCGGGGAGCTGTAATCTTTTATCAAATCAATGAATGAAACAAATAGTCCACAAAAGTAAAGAAACCCGACCTCCAGAGTTTCTCCTGTAATCTATACAACCGTGAGGTTTGGTTTTATGGCCTTTCTCGTGTTGATGTGTTCTTCAAATGCATTAAGTCAAAACAAATCGTGATATGATAAAGGGATGTTATTAAATTTATTCCATCTGTTTTTATTGGGATATTTGGCATTCTGGATGATCCTTGTGACTACCAGCTGGAGCGGTTCTCACAAGACAGGCTGTAAGCTCAGTCCTCAGAAGCACCATCCACGAGGAAAAAGGCAATTCACTGTATATCCTCAATTGTGGGACACACTTTTACACAAGATGTTCTGCAGTTTCCCCAATAATCCTCGCTCCCCTCACAGTCCTTTGATGGTCAGCGCCATGCAGGAAGCTCTGCAGCGGCTGGACCTCTCTACAGACCACTGCGATGTCTAATGGCCAGCCGTAAAAATTCCTCATGGTCACGGCCTTCACTCTCACGACTCAAACTGCGTTTAATTCCATCCGGCCAGCCGCTGCGCCGCAGCGAAGGCTGTAGCTACCAGCTACTGCCGGAGACGTGGCTCCCATAATGATCCCCCCCCGATCCCCACCCCCACCCCCACCCCCGACTGCTGCAGGATTTTGCTCTCATCAAAGCTAATACGAAATCCCACCGCTGAAGACGAACGCGAGGTACAGAGGAGAACTGACAGCTGTGAGTGAACACGATGCCAACTTACATATCCAGACTGCAAGCCCGTGCTAACCGCGCTCACACAGGTGGACGCCGACAAATTGGGATTTGTAAAGTGGAGAGAGTTGCCTTTCTTGCCCAGATGTGTAAGTTACCATTCTGCCCCCAATTTTTCCTGAAAACCGGGCCGCAGTATACTAAGCATTCTCAAGCACTTTGTTTTGGCTCCCGGAGGCCATGCATCACATTTCACTTGTTTTACTAACTTCCATTTTAGACTGCACCTCCGACAACAGCGCTTGACCTTGTGCGGGCTCACATAATGGACACATCCACATTCTCTGCACATTGCATCGCTATTAAAGTGCTGCTGTCGAGTCATGCTTGCGCGGTGAAGCAGTTAGCGAGCGATCAGGCTGAGCGTCGAGCTGTCAGAGCCGGTTCTGCATGAGGCACTAGTTGCCACCTGCACACCTGTGCCGGTGCTCGGCAGCATCTTCGCGTCAGACAGGCGCGATTGCACTCCCGTCTGAAAAGCACCTGAAATCGAACGTTTAACGACAACAAACAAATGGTAAGCAGGGATGCGGAGGCGCGGCGAAGCATCTGGATTTCCGCGACAGCGTAATGACAAACGAATGGGTAAACTCTTAATTTTAAAGTTTAGCATTTTAATTAATTCAGGAAGTGTCTTCTTTGAGACTTATTCCCATTTATTTCATTAAGATATATCACTGAAAAATGTTCAAAAATGTATGCGTAGGTGTGCCTGTGTATATCTGTAACAGAGCAAATAACACTGGGACCAGAGGAAATAGAGAAATGTCTTCTTCATTTATCATTTATAAGTAAATTTATTCACCAGGAGTGGAAATGGAGAATATGTGCAATGCGTGAGAAGGAAAGTCACGGAGAAAAGGAATCAGACAAAGGAAATAATTTGTTTCTGAATTTAGCGGTGGAATGGTGCCTTTTATCATATTTCCCTTTAAAGCGAGCAAATTTATGATCAAAAGCACCAGGGCTCTGAATTCCGGCCTTGTTCCCTCCAAAACACATCGCATGCATTTTCTTATCAACTTTATTATATACAAATATTGAAAACTGCAGGTATTTTTCACCTGCTGCAAGTCATGGGCTGGCGTTGCTTTGAAAAATGCATTACGCAGAGTGTCACAGCATACTGTCGCCTTGATTAATGTAATACATCAACGCTGAACAGCATGTCTGCTTCTGCTTTTGCCATATTGTCCTTTAGCAAACAGCTGCTGATTATGTGCCTGGTACATCGGGCCCCATGTTGTTGCTTGCTGCCACATTTGTCTTATTCCCAAGGATAACTGCGTAAATTTACATGACACGATAACCCATAACGGCACTGTCTGGACTCTGGACAGGGAGGCCTGATTAATCCTGCGGGTCATTCGTGGTGAAACTGCCGCTTGTGAACTCCTGTTCACCGATGTTTGCTGCGCTCGCCGTGCATGTTTGCTTTTATGGAATAGCACCTGGTTTTAAAATTACCACATGGCCGATTGATTGCGTCTTAATGTAGAAGTATGCAAAGTGCAAGTGTGAACAGAAAATAATTAAACTCATAAAACTAGTTTATGAGAAGAGGCCATCTTTAACAAAGACCTTCACAGCAGGTGCTGGAAGGAGGATGAACGGTAATAAACATGTGAAGATGTACACACTGATTTCAGAGCTGGTATGTTTGTTTTTATCCCTGCATTTCAGTTGAAAGTCTTTCCAGAGAACTCAAACAGAGGCGGAGGAGTTTCGGGGTAAAGAAGGTGCGCTGCGGAAACGAGGCACCACACAGACTCTTATCACAGGAGTGTCACAGACTGACGATAACCAACAGTGTAAGAATACCTGAGGGTGGATTACTCCTTAAAAACTTAATGCTTCCTGATGCCTGTCTCAGCCCCATTAAAGATGTATCAGCCGGGTTTATTTGATCCAGCTGGGTTTTGATGATGAAACGTCTTTGTTGTATTTCCAGCGAGCCGGGGCACTCGGCGTTTCCTCATCCAGCTGCCTCTGTGCTAACCAGTGACGACGCCTCGCAGAGACTCGCGGTGTTAAGGCAGCCCTGAAACAAAGTCAGTCTGATTAAATCTGCCAAGGCACAACAGGTGGAGATGTTTTAGAGCCCTGGCACTCTGTTTGGGCTCTTTAAGTGTCGTGCGCTTCACATTCAGAGATCTCAAAGCACTGCAATAATAAGCCAGACAGTAATAAAAAAAAAAAGACTATGAAGAATATAAAACGCTCATTATAACAATCATTAAACAGTATTAGGTCGATTTTTGAACTTCTACACTTTTGCTCTTAAACTCATGGTTTCCCATTAGACAAAACGGAGAACATATCACATGTTGAAATTAAGATACACTGACAGCGATACTAGTATTGGACATGAATTAAGCTTGGAAGTAATCAAATGTTTGCACTTGACTCACACTCGTCCCTTAAAAGCGGTATCAGTGCATCACCAATATATATTCGCTTTCAGTTCTCTGTTGGATCTGAGGCTTTCTTTATTTCATGTCACACTGTTCATGCGGGGAGTCTTCGAGGATCATCGCTGTTCAGTTATTGGTTTTGCCTCTTCTTTGCGGAGCCAAAAGTGAAGTGCGCTGTTTTTAGGTCAGTGGAAAGAGCACTCAGTTGCTATTACAGAAAAAAATGCTTTCAAGGTTTCAAACAGATGTTCAAAACAATATAGAGAATAGAAAAACAAATGGACTTTTTCTGAGATAAATGTCTTGAAAAGAGAAGAGACAGAACTGATGGCTGGGGTTTTTTTTTTAGAATGATGGAGCCCCATTGACATCTAAATCACGATGAGTTTTCCATCCTGTGTTCTTTCCATGCATTCATCTGAAAATAAAATTATTGGGTGATGTGTTTTAAAACCTTGAATGCTCATATATATATATATATATATATATATATATATATATATATGTGTGTTTTGTTTTTTTTTTTATGCCTGTCTCCTCAGATATGTAAGACCCCCATGTCATAGATATAAGAACTTCACCGTGAGCGAGACCGGCTTCTAAAGTGCTAATAACCTTCCCTCTTCAGTCTGCAGAACACAATGATTTTTGCGTCCTTCAGACCAAAATGAGCCTTGATTTCCGGAACACAGCTGCGATTTTGAACTGTGTTCACATATCTTGTACTCTGCAGCTTTTGTTCTTGATCTCTGGACTGGGGGACAAAGTGTGTTCACAGAAAACTCACTTTAAAGTCACAGTGGGTGTGAATTAGAGGCAAGAGAAAGACGACTGTTATTTAGAGGAACAAATCTCAATGAATCAACATCATTACTAATCTAAATATTTGTATTTATTACAATTAATGACATTTAATATGCAAAGATCTGTGCAAATCAATTCTCTGAATGATGTACTGCGGAAGGTGACAGTCGAGAATAAAGAGGAACATTTCTTTAAACAGTTTCTCGCACTGCGCTCTCTCAAGTGTTTACACCATTTCCTCTTATTGACATGTTTCCAGTTAACCTCAGCTGTTTTCTATTCATTCCACCTCCTCCTCCAGCATAATGCCACTCCTGCCCGGACTTTTGAGAGGTGCTGCTGCCATTGAATTCAAAGTGAGAAATTATTTTTCAAGAAATGGCAAAAAAAAAAAAAACCCTTTTAACTCCCAAGATCAGATATGTTGTTGGGGAAAAAAAAAAAAGACTGTTCATGAGAATGGAGTAAAATCATTGCTTCCTGGGTTTGTTTACATTTACACAGCATCCTTACTCTTTAGAGAAACTGATGCTGGAGATTTACCCCCTCCTGTTTTTTCATCCTTCTTTTTCTAACATTGAGAAACAGGTGAGCCAGTCTGACTGAAGGTTAAGTAAAAATGTGGAATAATTAAGTGGCGGCTCTCTGAGGAGAAAAGCACAAACAAGGGGGTGTTTATGTCCGTTCGTATAGTGGAACGGTGTGTTTTAACACAAGCAGAGCCGGCAGTATGGCCTTCCTGCTGGTACCAAGGGAGTGGAGCGGTGACAGCAGCGAGCCACGTCAACTTAATACCATTAGATGAATTATTCTCCCCATCAGTCAGTCTGGCTCCGGACAGCGAGGAGGAAAAGCCTGACAGGCGTTTCTGCGGCCGGTCCAGCTTCACTCATCCTCTCTGTCTCCCCGATGTCATCCCAATGCACAGAGCACATGAACAGAGACTGCACGTTCAAGTATTTCACTTAACATCTGTACTATTTTTAGTCGCGTCGGCCGTCAGCTGGCCTCTCATGGAGGATGTCTTGACAGCATAGGAAGCAAAGGTGTGAAGTGTTCCTGTAATGGTCTGGATGCACCAGAATCTCAGATCAACTTCAGGGAACACGGACAAATTCCCCCTGTTATCTAATAGTCATTTTTCTCCCTGAGACACAGCAGATGTACACTCAGATCATGGCGGTTGCTTCATAACGCAGGACGACAGGGTTTTTTTTCCCTCTCATTTCAGTATGAAGAATAAAAGACAAACAGATCTGAATTCAAAAACCAATCTGCCTCAAACAATGGTGATCAATAACTGAATACATGTTCATAGTCTATATATGAGCAGTTCAATATTTTAGGAACAGTGCTTTAGATTAGAGAGTATTCAAGCATTGACAAAAGCCATTTAGAAACTACAGCATTTGACCTCTTTTCATTGCAATGAAGAGGAGTCTTAGTTGATTTAGTTTTACATCATATCACCAGAATCTTACTTGATGTTCAGTTGTTTTCAGTAACACTAAACTTCAGAACATTGGTGTCAAGCATAAGGCCCGTGGGCCAAAAACGACCTCCAACGGGCTCCAATCCAGCCCGGCAAGCCAGCAAGCAAATATTGAAGAAAACATTTATGTATTTTTGTATTTATTAAAGTAATTTTCATCTTTTTTTTTTTTTTTTTGCAAAAGTATATACATTCTCTTCACATATATTTGGTGCAGGATTATTGTAGCACTATTTTACCAGTCTGGCCCACCCAGGATGTGATTGGATCACATGTGGCAACTGAACTGAAATGTGCTTGATACCCCGCAATTAGAATGTGGTTGAGGATTTAGCACAGTCTGGTGCATTGCGGTATTTGCGTTTTCCTATCGTAATGTTTTTCTTTATTCATAATTAATGCATAAAAAGCTTATGCTATTTCTAATATCATCTGTACATGCATAGTGGTGGAGTGATTAGTATTCCTGCTTTATCAATGCAACATTCCCAGTTTGAGTCCAGGCTGGGAAGGGTTTGAAGTGCTGGGTTTGCATGTTTGGGTTTTCTCCCTCCGTCTGGAAACATGCATTTGAGATTAACCATGAGTCCTATAGTCTTGAATACGACTGCGTGTGTCTCTGTTGTGACTGTCCGGGACGTTTCAACTGCTGTAGCGCATCCTCTTCCTGAGTTAGACAAAGATGAATAGATTGACCACGGATCACATGATCTCAGTACTGATTTGCATTGTCGCCTCACAACAACGTGGCATGGGTTCGACTTAGGGCTGAAGCATGTGTGGAATTTGTATGTTCGAGCCATGACTAAATGTCAAGACGAGCCCGTGAGATTAATTTGACGAGACCGGTTGGTAAAATGAAGAAGACGAATGACTGAATTCATGTTCCTTTGATTGAAAACTGTGATTAAAGACAAGGATGCTATCAAGCAAATCCAACATTAGAGGATAAATCCACTGTGGGGGGAAAAAATGTGACACTGATGTTTACAAATGAAGTTAATGGTCTTAAATATTCATGTTACTCAATCTGAATCTTTGATGAACGGGCATGTAATAATATTGACACAAACCGAATGTAATACATTCTAATATCCTGCAGCAAGTATCCGCTCTGCAGGAACAAATACACAATCATTCAAGCTCTGTTTGTGTGTTCACACACATGCACAGAACACACAATCATTTACAGGTTTTGGAAAAGGTCACATACAAAATTGGCATCATTATATGCAGTCTCATTAATCACATACTGAATTAACACCCAGAAAAACACAATAATGGTGTTTAAACACTGCAAGGAGTGAAGCCCAATATTGAAATGTTTCTCCTCAGGACTGGTTGGAAATCTGTCTCCTGCAGGCCAAGGATGCTTCACCGCTTTGACTCTCCTTGGCATCGCCGTCTCCTCTTGATGTTTAATCAGAGGAAGCTTTTTGACCTGCTGGAAAGGTGTTGATGCTGAAATGACAGTGATGAATTACCTCCATGTGCTGCGACCTCAGGTGGCACATTCACACGTTGGTAATTTCATCTTCCCTCCCTTTTTGTTTTAAATAAATAGACAGGTTTTTATGGCCGAAGGGATTGAAACTGGTTTGTTCCAGGTGATGCTCGTCAAGACGGACGAGTTTGAATTTTTTAAGAAAAAAAGAACTGAATGCACGAAAAGCAGAAAGTTAAATAATGCTAATGATTTCTTTCCCTGCACACATGCAATGACAAGTCATGTCTGTAAAAGTAGGATTACAAATCTTCTAAAAAAAGCCATTTGCATGATACATTGGCATTTGATGGGGTCAAGGCTCGTCCAAGGATTAACACAACTGTTATTTCAGTCTATTAGGGTCAGCGTCTCTATCTGCTAAGCCCCAGAGGTCAGAGAGCCTTAGGATCTTCTTTGTATATATGTATATACTGTGATCTATAAAGCTGACAGTTTTAAAGAGAGCACTGAAATGCACATTCCGAATCGAGGTGGGGGGGGGGGGGGGTGAGCCCTACTTCGAGCTGGCAAATAAACACTACACAGACTGGGCGGGAAGGCTGGATAAATAAATACACCGAGGTAGAGGGGGAGAGCCAGAGCACGAGCGGTGCCAAAAACAGCCCCGATAACTAGAACAAGAGCAGAAGCACAATAACAATGATGATCTGGCGGCGCGTGGAGGGACGGCGAGATTCCGAGATTCTGCAGCATCGACACAGCTGAGCTAATCAGACAAGTGGCTGCAGGTGGGCTGGCGGCAGGGAAATGGGAGCAGGTGAGGTGGGCGTGGCCAGCTGGAGACCGGACACCTTCGTGACCTCTGGTGGGAGGAAGCTGTGAGAAAAAAAAAACCAAAACAGGTTGTTTAAACTGAGAAGTGTTGAAGAAAAATGATTCCGACTGAAAAATAAGCATCTGATGAATTTATTCAGGCTGTTTTGCTTGGTTGAATTGTGAAAAGTGCAGCTGATGAGGCAGCAGAGGAGCTAAATTAGCATTTTTATTCTTTCACACGTGCACTAAAAGTCTAACGGTAAGTCAATTTCTGAAGTTATCAGATTAATCAGGAGGCCATGTAAACAGCATAATGCAATCTGATTATGACAAATCAGGTCAACACAACTCACATTTCCCCCATGTTCCACGTTCTCGCCTCCGTTTGTACATTCCAGTTCATCTCATTTATTTCACACTTTGACATCTCTGAACATGAATTAAAAATAAAGTGATGAAGATGGAAATAAAGACGTCACAACATAAACGGAAGACAAAACGCAACAGGAAAGGCAGTCTTGGGCGTATGTACTGAAAGTCACCATGCAGAATATACACACACACACACACGCACGCACGAGCACACATCCACTATGGAAAAATCATTATTGCTTTTTTCATATGCACATAAATGCTTCAGATCTGATTATTACCATTATCTTACTGTCATCACATTTTCCCCAGATGTGATATTTAAGCTGTCTGATAAGATCGGCTGGTTGCCGACATCAGTACCGGTATATCAAACTGGCAGTAGTTCCCTCGTAAAGCTTCATGTTTCCACGTCCATCAATCTTTCTTTACCCATTTGCAGCTTACTCAGAGAATTTGAACTTTATCCGACACTGTAGAACTTTGATACTACTTGCTTGTTCACTTTAATTTAACTTGATTTTCTTCAATAAATATACCCTAAACTTGAGATTTGAACTCTGACTTTTTATTATATTAATGCTGTCTGATTCAAGCCCGGAGCAACCAATAATGTAATAATGTCCAATAATGTAATTCTCGCGATTAACAGAACCATTCTGGCCATTTTAAATTTAATGAAGCCAATCGCATAATAACTCTATAATAAAATAGAAAGAAAAAAAAAGATTTACTAGCATAATTGGGAGAGACATTTGCATCCTTAATGAACATAATGACTGTGGTATATATTATATTTAGTCTTAAACATTATTGGCTGCAGTTTTTTACATTTGCAAGTAACTGTGTTAGTGCTAATTTCATAAAGTAATGGCTTGTTCAATTATCGTCCAAATTTTATTATGATATTCCCTCAAATACTGGAAAGTGATGGCATTTATTGCTTTATTATTTTTAAAATAAATAGGCCTATAATTTTATTGGCAGGTATTACGTCACCGACCATAAATACAGTTTTGTTTACCGCAAAGCCAAAAGCCGAAAAATAGGGCAGCGAGTGCAGAGTTACGTGGAGGAATAGATGTTTAAATTGGGAGAGCTGGGTCAAGGTGGAGGTGGGTGTGACCATCTGATAACCAGCTACACAAAAGAGTCACTGGGGACCTCTAGAGGCTCGAAGGAACCAAACAGGAAATTACTCTGCTGGAAGAATGACTGAAGGGCACAATTATGGCCGTGCGCACGCAGACTAATGCTTGTACCTTAGTGTCCTTATGCTAATGTGTACATATGTTTTAGCGGCCGAATTTGCATCTGCAAATCACCTTGGCTGGATTCGATTTTATCATTCTGCAAATGATTTAAACAGCGCGTAAAACCACGGGAGGAGATTGCGAGATGGAGCCGCCGGCTCCGCTTGCGCGAGCGTCATGAAATATTCAGTTGAGAGTGCAGACACTGAAATGATTTTATCACCTGATTCATTTGGATGGAGTAGGCATGTGCTGACGGGGAGCTGGGAGACGTGGTCTCCTCGCAGACGAGGAGCGACTGATGAGCGACTCCAACTGACTTTTTCTTCATATCCTTTAACTCCATTTCTTGAAGTCCGTGAAAAGGGATATTTCACACTGTGAAGTTTATCTGACCTAAATCTCATAACAACACATTATTGGTTTCTTAGAAATGTTTCCTGTCGCACCAGTGCATCAGTGAAAATGACACCACAATGTTTGATTTTGTTTTTTTTGTCGATTCTTACAAATCAGCACGGACCTGAATGTTAAACAACGGCACATCAATGTTGACACAGGCTGATTTCCTCTCCTTGCAAATCCAATAACAACTCCCCACCTGTGTTTAACCAGCAGAGTCATCAGCCAGGATGCAAACGAGTTGTGACGAGTGGGATGAATAAGGAAAGACGAGGACGGGGGGGGGCTGAAGGGAGGAGGCACAGGAGTGCAGGGAGAAATTGCTTGCTGACAGCTAACAGAGTCACAAATAAAAATCTCTCGATTGAATCTGAGAGCAAACAATATTGGTTTCTGTGTTTATCGACCCCAGTAAGCCCTGCTCAGTATATACAGAAGCTTTTTTTCCTCCTTTGTGTCTCTAAATGTCAGAACATAAGAGATCTCCATCCCCTACTCCGACTCGAACGCTGAACTCTTCTCATTGAGGAGTTCAGTCTTATGAAAGGATTTTATTAAAAAAAAAAGTCATGTTCATTGCCTCAGGTGATTTGCTCCCTAAACTTAAAGCCAAACGTCTCGGCTGTATTTCACAATGGGGGCCTCTAACGACGGCTGCACTGAAACCGCCCATTTCCCGCCTTATCGGACGGAAAACGGGCAATCTGTTATGAGACCGAATGGTCTTGTGTCGTACAGTGAGATCTGCTCATAAATGATTCACATTATGTTCATGAATCAGCGAACACCTGTGAACACTGCAAAGTCTCCACTTTCACAAAGAAGGTGAGTTTCTCACATCATATGATTATGTGGAGTTTTTATTTCTCACACAGCAGCTGCCCTCAGGCCGGTGCCCAAGCTGTCGCTTTCATTACTGCCTGACATATCCACCCTCCTGGTGAGCCGTATGTGTTCTCTAATTCTTCAAAGTAATGGGAAATAGCACTCTGATAGCTTTGTCCGATGCAAACCTCAAAGCACATGTGGACGGAAAAAAAAAATCACTTTGAACCAGGTAGGGTCGGATTTTCTTGTGGAGAAAATTTGACAAAGGCACTGAAAATATTGAAATAATCAGTTCAGTTAAGAGAAAGTAAGTGCGTCATATTTGTATTTGGTCAGAGAAGGGCTGATCTTTATTAGAGTGGTTGTGGCTGTTTTGCTTCGTTGTAATGTTTTGGCAAATTTGAGATTAGAAATCAGGTCCAGGGGAAACTGGAGGGGCTCCAAGTGAGGAAACCTCGGGAGCCACTGCTTTACAGAATGCCAATGCAGATTAATTCACCAATAAAATCTTATTTTTTTCTTCACAGCAAAGGTCGGAAGGTCAGGATTGTTTACGACGGACGCGTGCTCCGGCGCATAGCAATGGGTTGAGTTGGTCAGTTTCTTTCTGTTGCCTCAAAGCTGCAAAACAGTTTCAGACTAACATGCTCACGGATGCACAGATGGCTACAAGCGATGCCAAAAATACAACTGCATTGGTGAAATTACTAGCTAAAACACTTGAAGTCACGATGCACCTGCAGCATGATGGGGCTCGAACGCTTCGAGCCGTCAGACCCTTCAGGTTTAGGGTAGCGTATACGTCGCACAAACAAAACAAGAGAATTGAGTTAAAGAGCATCATTTAGGTGAGTAATTAACTCTGTTCTTGTTTGTCTCTCTTGAATGACATCAAGGGAAAGAAAACTTGCTCAGACTGAGGTAATTAATTTTAATTTCGGCCTGTCCTTGGCTGCTCTTTGGTTCCTGCATCACGCCGTTCTCTTTGACCCCGTCTCACTACAGGGGACCGGCGAACGTGTGGTGGAGAAGCCCGCGGCTTCAAAGCCGATACTCTGGGATCCCGAAAATAGAACAGAGCTACTGTATGTGAGTGAAGGGAGGGAAAAAGTGCAGGACCATATGCTCTTCCTTCTGGCCGTGAAGCGAGACGATCTAATTAAATCAAGTGCTAAGTTTTACATGAGTGGGACAAAGATGCTCCTGCTGAGAAAAGGTTCAAAGTCATATTGTTAGCTGTTCTTTTTTGGCTCAGAGTTCACAGAAACACTTCAGTGCCGAGAGTTCCTGGAGCAATCGCGTCTTTGAAGGTCGCATCCACCTACACCGACACGCTGCATTAAAAACAAGATGCACAAAAATAAATAAATAAATGTGTTGTTCGTGTTAACGTGACAGATTTTAATGTTTTTAATTTCAAACTTTCAGCCATTTTCTTTCCGGAGACACGTGAGCCTTTCTCCGACCCCCCTTGAGAGGATCGCGTCTTCTGAGGAAGTGGAATTAACGACATCCCAGATGTTCTCATCCCGGCTGACAATAGCTGAAAGGAACAAAGGAGAGGCGCAGGACGACGGGACTAATTCAATCTCAGCATGCTAATGATATCCACCGACACTTATTTGAATATTATTCTAAATTTGAACCGAACTCATGCGTTATTTACCTGAGTGTCTGCAGGGAAAACATCACCGGGTGTGTGTGTGTGTGCGTGTGTGCGCTGTATTTACACATCAAACACCTCCCTTATTCCTCCATCACTCCTTTCCTTGTCTTCTAGCTTTTCTGCGATATTCTCCCATCTGCTGCTATTATTGGTTTTACCTGCCTTCTAATCATTTTGCATCACTTAATCTTTTTTTTTTTTTTACCAAATTGTCTGTCCCTCAACACAAAGGACAAGGCTTATCTTACAATCATTATCCCGCTAATCTTCAGCACTAATCATCTCAAAATGAGACCATAAAGCGAATGATTACCTTTGTTACGTGTGCTTTAGCACTTGAAATTAAATGAAAGCTGAACAGCTGAACAGAGGCGTCGGCGCCGCAGATCAGAGCTTAAAATGCTCGAGGTGATCTCCGATACTTTTAAGATAATGAGGAAGCGCTGACACAACAAAATGAGATTATTCATACTTTGGCAGCTCCCATTGAGAGTCTGCGTTCCCGTGCAGGCGTTGGAAGTGATGCACTGTGGGCGCGTTTGACTGACATCTTCCTCACTTTTTTTTGTTGTTAATAATACGAGGGGGTACCCAAAAAAAAACGGAATTTGGTCAGAAAACAATAATAATAATGAGTTCCGACTTCTGGCCGTCACATGTGCTGCAGGTAAACCTCATGCACATCTGTGAGAAATTTGAGCTCCGAGAGTTACACTGACGCCTGTCAGGAGCTATTTATAGCAACAGAGTGCAGAGGAGGTCTGCGATTTTTTCCAAAATGGCGACATTGACGGGGAAGCCAGAGCAGCGCGTAAACATTAAATTCTGCTTTCTGCTGGGAAAAAACAGCAGCAGAAACACTCACCTTGTTGCAGCAAGCCTACAAGGATGATGCTCTGGGGAAGAATCAGGTCCATAAGTGGTTCGGGTGGTTTAAAAAGGGCCAGATGTCGGCGCGTCAGGTGCGCTCAGCCGTGAAAACAATGCTGAGCTGCTTTTCCGCTGTCCAGGGTATCGTCCACAGCAAGTTTGTCCCTCCAGGTCAGACTGTAAACCAGGACTACTACATGGAAGTCCTCAGACGGCTCCGTGAGGAGGAAGCGGCCCGCGGAGTGGCGGAGTGGAGCCGGTTGATCCACCACGACAGAGCGCCAGCGGACACGGCGCTGCGCGTCACGCAGTTCCTGGTGAAGAATAAGATGAATCTCCTCTCCCATCCGCCTAATTCGCCAGATGTAGCCTCGAGTGACTTTTTCTTGTTCCCCAAGCTGAAGAAAGAGCTGAAGGGACAGCGGTTTGCAGATGTGGAGGAGGTGACAGAAAAATCGCAGCCGGCAAAAAATGGCACTTTTACGCGCGGGTCTGACGACGCATTGGTGAAGTGGGAGACACGGCTGGAGCGCTGCATTAATGCAGATGGGGATTATTTTGAAGGCGACGGTGGTGTTTTATTTTGAAATGTCATAAATAAAAAGTTATAATCAAATTCCGGTTTTTTTTGGGTACACCCTCGTAACAATAAAATGTTCTTGTTGTTCCGGGAACTGAAAGATTTGTGTCTTCATTGGAAAGCTTGCAGCTTAAATTCTCCTCCAGCTCGCCATTACAGGATTTACAGCCCCGGCCTGATGCTGGGCGCAGTATTAAATCCAGCTGAACTGCAGCGGAGGTTGTGGCACAGTTTGACCCGTCTACAAGGCGGCTGCAGAGAAAGAGTGCCAGTACAACGTATTATAGCCACGAAGGTCGAATGAAAAAATGGCAAAAAAAACCATAAATTGGGCTTTTTGCTCAATAACTACTGAGGTTATGTCCTTGGTATTTAAAAAAAAAACTCAGTGTGTGTAGAAGTGCACCTCCTTTGAAAGTGCAGATATTTGCTCGAAAGAAAAAAACTGGTTAAAGCAATAATACAGTTTCAGCTTGAAATGGAGTAAACATAAGACCGTGGCCATGAATGTCGTTGTTGTGTATCTGGTTCATTTCCGATTCACTTGGATACTTTTTTTGTACGCCACCTTGAAGTTTGTTTGGTTTCACAAAAACGCAATAATTGACAGGAATGGATACTTTCCATTGTTTAATCCAGAAGTATCAAAGACATTTTAGTTCAGGGGCCACATGTGGTCCACTGTCCTCTTCAGAGGGACGAACCAGTATAACATGGCCATAATGATCTTTAAAATTAAACTTTGAAATGTTCCCCTGTTGTGGCACAGAGTCTTTTTTTTTTTTTTTTTTTTTTTTACAAAACCAAACAATTACTACTCAAAATTAATATAATCTCAAAATTTTAATGATAAAATACAGTGAAACGTCAAAAACACTTCTCCTGCATTATGGAGGTTTTTGAAAACTCACCCTGTCTGTGTTTTTAGTGTAGTTTGTGTTTTTATTTTCATCTTTCATGGCAGCATGACCGATATCTCAGCTCAGACGTCAGTGTTGCGTTGGGTCTTTTACTCTTGAGAAATTTGTTTCAAAATCATTATTTTGTTTGAAATGAGTTCCGTTCACTTGATCATTTCCTCTGCTGGATTGGAGCCTCTTACGGGCTGATTTTAGCTCACGTTTGACACACCTTATTGAATTCATTAGAATTTTTTTTTTCTTTTTTTTGTATAACAGCTTATTGGAAGTTGGAATTCCTCTTCAGTGGAAACTAAAGAGAAATTATGCTCAAATTGGAGCTGAAAGATAAGAACAACTCTGCGTACGATTCTCATTACAAGAAGAGATAAAGCTTTAACTTAGCACAAAATAATGTCAAAAAAGGAATGTTCACACAAGTTTGGTGAATGAATAACTCCAGATTGATCATAAAGTAAGCAAAAATGCAATTTTTAAAAAAGCCAAAGTGACCATGTGCAGTTACAACATTGGGAGAAGTGGTAGCCTACCAGTAAAATGTGAAACACACACAACTTGCAAACCAAGTAATGTACTTTTTAGTTTTTAATCTTTGCTGGGCTTAATCCCACCTGCAGCTTTCCTAAACTCTTTCACTGCAGCTCATTCATATTCTGCTGGTTTATCACTGACGGCGTACATGCAAATTTCGGTTTTTGCTCAATTTTTATTCCAAATTCCATCTTAATAATTCTTTTTATTAAAAAAAGGTTCTGTGATTTACTGTTCCGCTGCCTTGGATGTGCGTCCTTTCGCTCCACGGAGATATAATGACTCTGCTGGAGGTTGTAGTAGCTTTTCCCTGTCTTTTGTATCAGCTAATTGGATCAGCTAATGACTGAGGGCCTGCAGCTGTGAGGGTGGAGTCGGACCGCTAAGGCGTCTCACCGCAGTGAACGTGGCTCCGGGCCGCTGCAAGATAAGTGTTCAAGTGTCTTCTGCCAGCCCAGGATGAGTCTTTCTCTGGGTGGCTCAAAGTCGTCAAAATCTGCTACAGTAAATCTAGAAATTGGAAACAAAGCAGACCTGTTCTGTGTATCCAGTGACCATGAGGCTGAAACTGAAACAACATGCACACTGCAGTGAAGCGGCATGTAAATTCTTGGGTGGCCATTCCTAATCACATTTGGAAAAACTAGCAATTTAAAGCGTACTGTAGCGCAATATCCAGTTATTAATATTCTAATACGTCAATGGCCGTGTTGTGACACTATCTCCTTCACTCTGCGCTATCTGATTCGTATGTAAGTAGGTCAGTGGTGCCGGGGCCGGGCTATGAATGGGCTCTGTTAGCCCCAGATCCACAGGCTCAAAGCAATTACACATTAACTCGAGGGGCTCCGTCCCAAATTTCCCTTTTAACATCGGGCACTTGATCGTTCGGGTCCTCTCCAACCGGCCCGGACCTCACATTAAACAGCACTTTTTAGCTTCTGACTTGGACAGACGGAGATAATTGTTTTTAAGTGACCCGGAAACTTCTTCCTGACAAGAGCCAACAGAAGTTTCCGACATCTGAATCAAATAATGGCAAACGTCATGTGACAACTCCTCCTGAATACTGTTGATTTACACAACACTGGTGTCCAGGAACACACTCACAGTGTGTTTGGGTTTTTGAACGGGATCCTGGTTTTCTGGGACGCCTCAGAAATGGCAAATAAAAATCCCAGACAGACACAGTCTTTGTCTCCCCGTCAACCAATAACATAGAATAAGTCCATAAACCCTCTCTAATGCACAGTAAACGTGAAGGGCGTGAGCTTAAAATACCTTCATTTGCTGCTATTTCAGGTTTCATTCCAGAAGTTGGGTTATTTCTATTACTTGAACCGTTTTATATTCCTCACATGGCATAAGAAAGTTTCACATTCTCAACTTGAGCCAGTTCAACACTGAAGGCGGACTTTCACCTTGCCTTCTGCATTCCTCACATCGTAAATCCAGTCCAGACTGTGGAGGAATGTGATCAAAGGCATTAGGAGCTGCAGTTAATGTGATGGCGTTTTCAAAAATAGCAATACGAACAGGTCACGCCAACCTTGACTTTATATTTCAGCTGAAGATCATTTGTGGCGAATACAAAGTCGTGATCTCAGGGATTACTGTTGATGATGCTTAAATGAACAGGGGCGCCCATGGAGTCACGTCGACCTTGACTGTTCATCTGTCGCCACCAAAATGGAGCTTTTCTTTTGAGTGAGAGGGAATATCTCCACACGACACATCCATGGACGTTAAAGATAGAGTTTTTGGTCTGCTGGTTGTTTTTTTTTTTTTTTTTTTTTAGATGATGCTTCTTTTCAAACATGTAAAAACAAAATAATCAATGAATCCAAGTATTTTTCTGTAGCACAATTCAAACAGAAGGCAATTCAAAGTGCTTCACTGGGGCAAAAAAATGCAAACAGTTACATTAAAACCATATAAATAAAGCAAGATATTAGGAAAAGAAGACCATTTAAAAGAAAAAAGGAAATTAAAACTGGAGTGTAAATAGTTAAGATTGAAAATGAACCTAATAAGGCATTTAGAGTAATGTACTATGAGTGTTTTCCATATTGACTGCTGTCTCATATCGCCCACAAATATCACGTCCTCTAATCAGAGAACTGCACGTCACGCTGTTTTCCTGTACCCTCGAAAACAACTGCACACCACATTCAGTACAGAAATAATTCGTTTCTACATGAGTGGATTAAGGGTTTCACTGCATCACTTCCAAAATTAATCTGAGATTAATTTCAAGGAGGAATTTTCAACTCAATCCCTTTTCCAGATGAGACTTAAAGGAATTAAAAACAGCATAAAAAAGAGAATATAGGATACAGATAAAATGTCTCTTGTCTCATGCAAATATCAGTGTTTTAAGTCACGATTTAAAAGAAAGAAAATGCCTTTCTCAGGGACCAACACTGACTTTTAGGCAATAGGATGTGAACCAGCAAACTTGTGATTACAACGATGCTTCATTAAATCAAGACCAAACTCCCCATGATGAGTCAAAACCCCATGAATCTGTTTCCCAGCCTATTAAATTAGAGCCCCCACTTCAGAGTAGAGCCCATCTCAGCTAACTGTGGCCGAAGGCAGGGTGTCTGGACTGACTGCCAGTCTGCTGCTGCATAAACAGACACACACATTTCAGTGTGGGAATAAAAAAGCCAGGAGTCACAACCTTTGACCTCATAGTTCAAACCACCACTACAACACAGAGAGATGGATTCAAGACATCTCTGTTTCCCCCCCCCCAGATTTCTGTCTGCAACAGCATAAAAACAAAGATTAATGCAAAACTAGACCAAGCCTGAAAGCAGCATGCAGGAGCTGGCAGGGTGTGACTTTTATAGAAGTGAGGGCTTAACGAGACACAGGTGAAGACAATCAATCAGAGGGGGCGGAGCAACAGCACACCTGAACCAGGGTCCTTCAGTCGCAAGAGCACAGCCTTGAATGATTTAGAAATCACACACACTCACACTATCAAGAAACTATAGAACCTTTAGACCAAAACCAGACATCATGCATTTTGATTCAATATAAAGAATTTCCCCCGCTGTGATGAATATTCTGTGTTTTGGTCCAAGAAGACACCGGAAACGTGCAGGAGACCCCTTGACAGTTTTCGGGTATCATTAAATTAACATATGTATAAAAAGCATGTTCCACCTTTGTCAGCTTCATTTATTCATTCAAGTTTAAAGAGCTATTTGTGTAGAAGACTTACCTTTATTTTTAAGATGCCTTGTCGGAGTTTGCAGGGTTATAAATCATTTTAATTGAACCAGTTTCCTAATTTTTAAGAGTAGCTCTCCTGTCATCACCGGGCTGTAAGTGTTATTATTTTGGGGGCTTAAGACAGAAACAGGGCAGCAGCGAACTGCAAAAAATAGAAGCTGAAAATGAGCTGGTATCGCCGAGTCCAACAATGAAATCTGCTTTATCTGGTGATCCTCTGGACAAGGGCCAAACTGTGGGATTGTTAAATAATGACTGTAAATCATGACAAGATCCTCACAGTTCAGAAGCACAATGTGTTTTTCATTTGCTTGTATCTTTCTGTTAATAGACTCTTCTGTGTGGTGAAGGATTTGGGTACTTTTTTTAACTTGATCCCTGATCTCACTTGGCACACTTCAGCCTGAAGACACATTTCCTCCTCTATAGATTTCCTGGATTCCTGCTTTGCTCTGAGAGTATTTGCATGTCCCATATTGATCTCTTCATCCATCCTAAATCTCGGCCCATCCCAGACCTGAAAGCTCTCACAAGCCTAATAGGCTCGGCGCTGCTGTAGGCTTTTGACACATCACCTGTTGCCATAATTGCATTGAAGCTAAATCCCCACCCCCACCCCCCCATTCCTTCCTTCTCCATCCACCACTCCGCTTTCATGCCCCACTTATCACCTCCGCCATTGTAAGTGCTCGGTTGAGGAATTAACTTTTCGCTTTGGTCTCCGCTCCGCTCACCCAGGATGCTGCCTCAGTAGAAATCATGCATTCTGATCATCCCCATACTATCCTGTAAACAGTGCATTAAATATTGATCCCGCCGTCGTGCAGAACAACTTTTAAAATTCTTTTTTATTTTATCCGCCTTGCTGCGCTCGGCTTAATACTCACCGTGCGAGGTTTTTCCTCCTAATGAGACACTTGAAGCGCTGCAAGTCGTCTCCACTATCACAGATTTGATCAAAGCTTCGCAGATTGTTGAAATTACTGTTGGATGACAGGGTCGAAGCACGCTTTTATTATAATGATTCCTGCAGAAGGCCTGAATAAGTGCACACAGCAAATAATGCTTTCTTTTTGTTTTTTTCCTCCTCCTCCTCCGCCGCTTATCGTAATGAGACGCAGGCAGGGGAAGGAAAGACAGGAACACATACATAAACTATCCACAAACGAACGTCCAGGAGGCCGGAGGATGGCGGCAGATCTGATGCAGTCTGCTCCTCTTGTGGTGGAGACAGTTGGACACTATTTAAACATCCTGTGATACTTTGACCCTAATGGATCCAGTTAAACAAAGATAGCACTTGGATGATGTAAAAGTTTACCCAAAAAGCATGTTTCCTCTCTCTCTCTCACACACACACACACACACACACACACACTCACACACAACAAACTCTGTTTTTTTAAAATAATGTCATCATCACATGGTCATTTCCAGAACTTCCTTCCATGTGCCTATAAAGAGGGGGCCTCTTACACTTACACTATGGTGTCATTTAACATTTATTCTTTTTATTTTTAAATAATACAATAAATATACTACAAACGAACATTGCGGCTTCTGTAGAGTTACAAGTTCATCATTTGCTCTCCACTTCACAATTGCCGAACATGACCTTTGGTTTCATCTTGCAGCACTGATGAAGAAAGTCGGACGAATCCTGATGAATTAAGCGCGGACTGGAGATCGTGTCACTCTACAAAAATCATAACAAGAGAGGAAAAACTTTACAGATTCATGCATACAGATAGGTTTTAATGCTTCAAAAGACATACAAGAGTGGATGGCCACAGTAAACTTGAATTTATTGACATAAAAACCAATATATCTTCTATCCTCTTATCCTTACACAGGTTTGACAAGACCGTGAAAACAAACAAAACAGACAGACGAACGGAAATCTACAAAATGAAACAAAACATTGGCAGCATCACTGCTGGTTTCTGGAAATTTACAAAAAAATGGTTTGTCCTTTTTTTCTTTTATTAAGAGCAAAGTGTTAAATTTGGGCGTACTGCATCACAATGGAAAATAAAGCCAAAGATCTACAAGCATATTGAGTTGTTTTAACAGAAATGGTTCAAGTCACATATTTGAAGATTAAAAAATAAAGGAAACAAAAGCCTACGTATGAAGAGCTGTAAAAAAAAAAAAAAAAAAGAAAAAAAAAGAAAAATTCTGTGGTAGATACTAGTGGTCATAAGCATAGAGAGTGCATAGTTCGAACAAAGAGCGTTGTTACAAATAAAGGCGAAAAAGTCGACCGGCGCTGAGCGAGCAAACTCCTCCATCGAACTAACTGTGACTTGTTTCTACTCTGATTAAATCAAGAAAAGTAACTTTTCAAGTTGTTTCCCATGTAAAAAAAAACAAAACAAAACACAATTTCAAGCCACCTTGAGTCACTTAAAGCTACATTTAAAAAAAAAAAAAAAGAACAACCTTTGGTGGATAGTTTTAAGGCCTCAGAAACCAAACCTTTGGATGAATCACTTCCGGTCAAACTCGAAGCGGCAACGAAGATCGGACGACGCAAGAGTCAAAAACACAAACACACACACACACACAAACAAACAGAAAAAGCTGCATCACAGAGCAATTGATACGCAAAGCCAACGGCAGCGTCTCGTCTTTCCTCTCATAGTTCCAACATTCGGCGCGAGTGTCGGACACCTTCACCGATCTGCCGAAGCATGAGAGAACACGCGGCATGCTGCGCTGATCGCTGAGGGGAAACGTGGAGGAGAAAGGGCATGCAAATATCACAGCTGAACGTAAAAGAAAGAAGAACAAAACAACAGCAACGGAAGAAAAAAAAAAAAGAAAAGAATGCAGCAAAGGTAAAGGTACGCCTGTGTCACGCGTGGTGGAGGGGCGGCGGCGGGTTACGGACTGGGACCACCACAAAATTTCTTTTTCGTTCAAATAACAATAAAACAAAAAAAAAAAAAAAAAAAAAAAAACTAGAAAATAATACATAGCACCACAGAAGAGAGAAAATAGCACCTAGGTTTTGATTTCTTTTGTGTTTTCATTGAAATGTGACATCTCGCACTGCATAGTCAGACAGGTAAAGTATTTCAAGAAAAAAACAAACATAGAAGCCGTTTATTAAGTTAATAATATAGCCACCAAGGTAGGCGTTCTGTTCAGAGGGCAGCAAGAGGAGGAATGTTTTACTTTTTTTGTTGGCAAATCAACTGTCACATAATATCACAGAGCTTGTTTTCTTCTTTTATTTCCATTCTGTTCTTAAATTACAACAAGGTGTGCTCCACATCTGCCACAAGACAGGAATACGTCCACCCCCCCCCCTCCCCCTCCCCCTAGTTTTAACGTCAGTTTACAACTCGAATTTCCTCGCTTTCGGTGCGTTCCTACAATTTAGATGTTATCCCCCTACCTCGCACTTAATATAGTCACATGCATGTTTTGAAGCCAGAAGCAATAAACATTACCAGGAAAAAAAAAAATATACAGAATGTACTTACAAACATTAAAAAAAAAAAAAAAAGAAAAAAAAATCATTTATATATATTTATATATATATTTAAGGTCCATTCCAAGAGAATGGGGAGACAATTATGCACAAACGAAAGCTCCCATAGTGACTGAGCGAACAAAACCAACGATAGAGAAGAAACAACAAAGCCAGAGAGATGAGGGGGAAACATGAGCCGAAAGGAAAGAGAAGCACCAAATCAGACGGAGTCCGTGGCAAATACTGCGACCATCTGGATCGGCTGCAGCTCTCAGGGTCGCCTTCGATGTTTGGGATGAAGGAAAAATTTAAAAAAAATAAAAAATAAAAAAAAATGAAGTGATGACTGGGGGCTAGGCTGTGTGTGCGAGCGTACTGTGTAGGAGGCAGGATCTGACATCCAGTTTCAAAACTTGCATGTGATGGAGAAGGCACACTGAGGTTTCAAGGTTATTTCGTTTTTCCTCTATCCCTATAAAATTTCACTGTATCCTCAACTTGATTTCATTTAACTCATACGCTTGTTGCTTTATGGAAAAAAAAGGTACTTTTTTGTTTTTTTGTTTTTTACAAATAGAAGTGTCCTATTATTTTTTTCAATTGTTTTTTTTTTCTGAGAAAAACAAAAATATGCTTCTTTTTTTTTCTTTCTCCATTTTGCTCGGTTGGAAAGTCTTAGCCCATGAAGCAGACGGGTCCCACTTCGAATCCGAACTTCTGCGTGGAGCCGCCAAAGTCGTTGAACATGATGTCCACAAAAGGCACCTGCTCCACCTTGGGCGTGCTGATCTCAAGTACTGTCTTTTCGTAGCCCTTTTTCGACTGCGGGAGACAGAAAGCAACACGGACAAGAGCATGAGTGCGAGGGGCTTTTCGAACGCCGCGAACGCAGGCGCCGCCTCCCGGCTTACCGCGCAGCCGTCGACCAGCGCGTGGATGTAGGGGTTGTTGTCGTAAGACATCTCCTCGTCGTTGGAGCCCAGGAAGCGGATGGCCTTGTCGTAGTTGTCCTGCTCCTGGTCGTGCCAGGCCACCGACTGGTAGCAGTTGTACGTCATGTTCTGCTTGGCGGCGGCGCTGAGCAGCCTCAGGAAGGTCATCTGGACCACGCCGATGGGGTTGCCCTCCGCGTCCACGTAGGAGAGCTGCCGCAAAAAAGAAAAAAAAAAAAAAACCAAGGCGGGAGGGCCCAGTTGACGTTGGGCGTGGAAAAACCGAAGCGGTGGCAGAAGGGGACAGAGTGTGAAGAGTTGAGTGGGCCAACAGGAAGACGCTAAAAAGACTGGCTGTCGTTTCCACGCCGCGTTGGGTTTCTGTCACCCGGGGAGTCATTTCGGTGTGATTGATGGTTCGTAATTTGTATTCTTGTTTTATGGCCGCAGCGGGGATTTATAGGGCGTGCATCTTCTTGACAACAATGTCAATAGGAGGTGTCATCCGAGGATACAGAGTTAATAAACTACCAGGCTCTGCGGTGGCAGAGACAAAACGAGCGCGACTTCATTCGGCGGTCAGTAATATAGGAGAGCATAATGACCCTAATCGCAGAGGCCGGTGTTAATCACCTGTCAACTCGTCTCATAAAAACGGGGAACCTTCACTGTTCACCTTTCAATAAATTCTGTGTCCTCTTTTTAACACCCTGCACTATTTTTTTCTCTCTCCACTCCCGAAGAGGTAAATCTTTAAAAAGAGATCATAAAAATTCAGTTGTCGGATTAAAAAAAAAACCCCAAAACCTCTGAACTGAACTGTAGACTGAACGAAAAGCCCAAAAGGAGACAAAAGGATCAGAAAGTGCATTTGTTAAGAGTCTATTTTCAGCTGTAGGTCAATACAGATTTAGTGCAACATGAAGGATTAAGAACCTTGTAGCGGCCTGCTTTAGATACACAATACTAATTAGTGCATTAATTAATGATTGATTCTTTTTTCATTAAATTAAAAAAAAGCTGTCTTCCCCTCTAGTAAAGCACATTTATGTGTAGGACGCTATTTATGAGAAGGGAAAATATATATTTATTCCGATTAAAATTTCCCAGTTATTTCAGTTGAATTTTTTTGTGTCACAGTTAGAGATTTTACTTTAACAGTTTTTACTGTCTGGTCTGCTGTGGATACACCGTTTCCCCGTGTGTGCTACAAATAATTACGCAGTGGGGCGATCACAGGATTTACTGTATCCCACCCATTTATTGTGTAAATATTTAAAAGTTGGGATCAAATTATTCATGCTGGATAACTTCGAGGACAAATGCCTGAAAGTCATACTGAGTCTTGATGCTTCTAAACCAGTCAAACTCCAGAATATATAATTAAAGCACAACTAAAGGCCTCTTTTTTTACCTTAATTGTTTCACTGTGCAATTTGATATATTCCCATTGTGAGCAAATTACAGTAAAATGCTAAAATTCTCCTCTATCTTAGGAAATACATGGCAGTAATCATATATAAATATTATGTTAATTACCCTATAATTAACCTACAGAGTTGTTTTTTGGCATGTGGAAACACTCTGAGCTCTGCTATGTCCCTTTGAGCCGATTATAGCTCTTCTGCTGACGAACAAGTGGGGAGATTTGGAAGCAGCCTCGTGTTTATTGTCTGCATGTCTGTATACCAACCCTCAGAAATCCATAAGATCCACACGGTCGCTTGGTCTTTCAGACAAACAGGACTTACTGAGTGGAAAGCGCATGCAGAGCTCATGCCATGCAGCTGCAGAGCAGCGAACCGTCCCGGGGTCTGACTTTTCTTGACTTGTTCTTGCACAGAAGCAAACATTCACACACACACACAAGCATGCATGTATTTAAAAAAAAAAAAAGAGGTGCTGACACTCAAATTTGACATTAACAGGGATAATTCATTATTATCTCTGTCAATTTGAGCATCAAGTTAGAGACAATGATTGATTTAACCAGATAATTAATCACAAGGTCTAAACCTCTGTCGTCTAATTGAGTGTCTGCACCGAGGCTCAAACGAAAAACCTGTTTGATCCTCAGTCCGTCTGAGGGTGAAACAGGCCACGCCACGCTTTAGTCATTCACCCTCTGCTCTTCTTCCCCGCCCGCCCGCCCGGCACAGCGTGTGGATCCAGCCCGACATCGCCAGAGAAACATTACCTCTTTATCATCACAGTCGCAAGTCAACAGTGGCTGAGGACCCAGAAGCCCCTGGGTTGTGACTGAGTGCCTGACCTGCTTGGCACGGCGCTACTCTGCTGGATCTAAGTACTGTTTGAGGGAGATACTGCCGTCGTGAGCGTGGCTGCGAGGCGGCGGCGGCGGAGAGGAGAATGGCACTTATGCCTCTCCATTTGTCGGGGGATGGACAACCTGCTGAGGCAGGAGCTTTCCCCAGATCAACAACTAAAAAGGAAAACAACTAAATGTGCAGCGCGGAGACGCTCAAAGTGATGTATTCACTCTGAAATGTTTTGTCCGCACCATTAAATCGGCTGTCTGTGGCTATACCGATGCTACTTGAGACGTGGGGGAGAGTCGAGGCACACAGTCACTCTGGAAGAGATGCTCTCTTAATGTGGAAGAGGTCTGGCGGAGTGGATAATACGATCCGAGAAGCTTAACTGCAAGGATCGGTTTATGTCTTTTTAAATGCATTAGATTGCCAGATGTATTCGTCCGCCGCCTTCGGTTCCCGTCTGCCCGGTCCGCCGGCCTCTCCCGCATTTCCTCATGAGAGCATCGCCTGGGTTGTTGGACTGAAGTTGAGTGCAGCTCGTGCTGAATCATGCACCTCCATAAAGTGTGACAAACCACCAAGCAAGGAGCCAGACTGTACATACTTTATGTGGCAGAACCATGCAGAGCCTCGGCCTGTCGGAGTCCAGGCCACGACCAGGACTCCGAGGCCACAGGCGGGGGCCACTTACCAGGGAACCTCTCTTGTAGTGACTATACCATGTGCCTGGCGAGTCTTTCGGCCATTTTGCCATTTTGCTCTGTAAAATATGAGAAGCATTCAGGGAGAGGAAAGGGACTGGGGGCAGACTTACCAGTTTACCACGTTTGAATTCACTGAACCAGGAGCCGGGATTCTCCTTTACCCAGGATGTGAGCCTAGTCTGAGGGCACGGATTGACAAAAAAAAAAAAAAAAGGTAGAGGAGGAGGAGGAGGAGGAAAAAACAGGCGTGTTAAAGAAAGGAAACTGACAGAATCCCCACATCCCCTCCTTTTCCGTCTTCCTCGTTTGTCCTTGATGGGTCTTCCACACCTGCAACAGTCACTCAGTGAGATCAACCACACCGACCGGGCCGGGGGGGGGGGGGCACAACACTTTTGTAAGCTATCATGCCCATTTTGTACAGTACAAACTGTAGCCGGCGGCTAATTGCTGCTGAAAAATTCATGAGTACACAGTGATTAATTACGAAATGATCGCCTCGCAAGGAGATCTTATACGGCGCCTCCGCTCCCGCTGCTCAGCGTCGGTCCTGTGCAGCAGTGGCGTGCTAACTTTGTTCTGCCATTAACCTGAGAATTGGCCAACAGGGCACAGCTCTAATGGCCTCAGCCGTGACAATGATGGATTCCTCTATAATTAGCGAGCAGGGTTTGATATGGAACTGTCATCAATAGTTTAATGCGTTAATGAATGGGCCGGAGATCACTTATCGCTGGGAGACGGCATACATTAGGCCCACGCTGGCTTGAAGGTGACCTCCACTTGTTTTATTTTTTTTTTTTTTAAAGCAGTCTGGAAATATCTCCTTTTTTTTTTACCACCTTGAAAAGTAGCATGTCTGGTTTTCTGGCTGTGATTCTATAAAGCATGTTGGACAGTGTAGGTAACCTTGCAATAACTCTGTCAATCTCAAACACGTGGGAGTGTTTTTCAGCGAAGACTGACAGCGCCGGCTTTTCTCTTCACCCCCCACCCTGACACAAACGAGAGGCGCCCATCGCCAGCATGCTATATATATATATAGCATATATATATATATATATATATATATTAAAAAAAAGTTGGCTTCATTATTCTGAGCTTAAGCAAACTCCAGCTCCTCTGAGGCCTGGTGAGTGGGATCATTAAAATGGCTGCAGCGCTGTGCCATTACACAACCTGAGACTTGTCAAAGGCGGCGTGCCCGATGTTTCGCCACTCGGCTGCTCCCCGCGCCTCTACACACTCATGCATAATGAAGCGGCAGTCATCTCGGCGAGCCCGTCACCTGCCGGAGGATTTCACATGTGATGAAGTTCCTAATTGGCATTCCGTCTAAAGATTTTCGTGCTGAAACAGGAGAATATACGGCCAAAACGTTTGAATTAGAGGGATGTTTCCTTGGAGTTATGCATCGAGAGAACGAGCGTGTTTGGAGAAACTCTCACGGGAAGCTCGTGCTGAATCATCTCCTACACATCCATGTTAACAACACACGTGGAGGTGTAATATATGGGCGCAACGGAGGTTTGCAAATAGCATCTTGTGATGTTCCGGTTATTTATACGTGCGCAGCAGTTAGTCCCACATGAGAGCAAAACACAATCATTTGTTATCTGGAGTATCCTGCTTACAATTCTCCTGCTTATCTTACCACAAGCCGCTTGCTGAAAATATATATTTCTTTTTTTTTTCTCCACCTCAACCTTTCTGCTTCCAGTACGCTCATCCCGGCTGTCTCCCGCGAGCAGCGGTGAAATCTCGCGCGCACGCGGTCGGACTCACCCCTTCAGATTTCTTATCTGGGAAGATGCAGCTCTCTCCGCCCGCTGTGAAGTTGCAGTAAACCTTGAAGGAGTCCCGGGAGCAGCCCTGGTTCGGATCAATCCAGTACTCACCTGGAGAGATGAAGCGAGAGCCAGAAAATACGAGAGACAGTGAGCGCAGAGATACGATTTGATGCTCTGCTTGTTGAGGTCAAGGCAATGCCTGACATTGCTTGGCTATCACACAAAGAATATCCGTGTCTGTGACCGGTAAGGCTGCGAAAAACTGGAGAAAAAAAAAAAAGTGACACAGCAGTAACTTTTTTATTTTCCTTCTGTATTCCAGGCTGCCTGGTCATGCAGAGCGCTTTACTTTCACTATGTTTGCATGTTTTCTATTTACTTTAAATTGTCCATAGTGTGTGAATGTGAGTGTTTGCTCTGTGATGGACTGGCATGAAGCTTAGGACAATAAAAAAAACCATGGAGCTGCATGTTTAAAATGAAGCTGAAAGTGAAAATGAGTTATTTTGGTTGGTATTTAATAATTAACACTCCCATCAACAAACAGCATAAAGTAGAACCACAGCCAACACTTAAAAGGCTGCAAAGACTCGAAGGTATGAACTCTTTCATGTTTTCACATCAGGTTGGGGCGCAGGAGGTAGAGTGGGTTGTTTTCCGAACCCACGGCTGGCGGTTTGATCCCCATCCCCAACTCTCTATGTGGCAAAGTGTCCTTGGGCAAAAACACGAAGCCCGAAGCTGCTGCCAAGAGGATCGAGAACGGCGGAGCGCAGCTGCGTAAAACACTCCGAGACGTCTTCACGCGGTGAGGAACTGCTCTGTGAATGAAGCCTATTGGCGATCTAATAAAGTGGTTGATGAGTGAATAAATTTTATGAGAGAAAAAAAAAAAAACTGAACAATTTTCCTCAATGACTTAAAGAGCTGCGTTTAGAAAAAAAAAGATATTGTGATATGATTGGAGCGATTGTGATAGATCTGATCTAAAAACCGTGTGGATTAAACGGGACGGCAGATGAAACACTGGGCGACTTTAAATCTGAAATTGATACAGTGAGTCGTGGCAGGAGGCCAAACTCTGGTCAAACTTTAATCAGCTGGTCAAAAACGCCATAAAGAGGGCGGGAAGCCTCTCGTCAGAAATACCACTTTATGGTTTTTACGTCCCGTGAACTGCTTTATATGAGGCCGTGTCCTCAGAGGGAATGGTGCGACGGGTGAAGAGACGTCCACGACACACACCGACTGAGAGCTAAAGCAGTTCATTAAATGGCGTGGTGACACATTTTTTTTACTTATCTAACTGGCTGCCTGGGGGTTAACTGGTAGGCGATGGATACATTAAGAAGCTCCTTTGTCCAAAGGGACATTTTTACTCAAAAGGGGAGGAGAAATCCTCTGAACTACCTTTCAAAATGTGATAAACAGTTATAATATTAAGGGTGAAAAAAGTCAATTATTAATTTAGAGGGATACATTTAGTTGTTTTGATTGAATTATTAACAATAATTGTCATAAATCAGCCCGAGCTGGTGCTTCAAGTTTAGACTCTGAAATGTTAATGAGAACATCTGCTTTTATTTTCATGTTTTTACTGGATAATTTTCAGACAATGTGCTGTAAGTGAGTGCTTCTTCCTATTTTTCATATATCTGGCAGGTTTTCGATACTGGTATGTTTTTTTATAATAATGAGACGTTTGTGATTATACTCGACAAAGTCACAGAAAAAGTACAATTTTTTTTTTCTTCTTTACTTTCTGGTGACTTTTTTATGATTCTGTCAATAAATCTAGTAGTAATTGATATGAAACGTATATGAGCCATCACATAAGTCTCTTTAAAAAGAGAAATATCTTCAGTTGCTGCCACATAATGAGTGATTTCACTGCGGAATAAATTAGACAGTTCTCGTATTCGAGACGAACCGTCGGGGAAGTCGGGGTGGCAGAGCTGCAGGTCCTTGCAGGTGCGGGCGGGGTTGCCCTGAGTGCCCAGCGGGTGCTTCATCTGCTCGATCTCCAGCTTCAGGGAGTTGAGGGAGCCGAAGATCTCCTCCATGCCGTCGTCGTAGTCCTTGTAGTTTGCGTCCGCGGCGGCGTCGTCCACCATCTGGCTGGCGTCGATGTTCCTACGCGTCCTGCCCTTGATGGGCGCCTGGATGGGGAGTGGGTGGATGACGTCTCCGGGAGGACCCTGCGAGGGAGAGACGGGGACGAGGATGGTGATAGAATGTCTAGAAACCGAGGAGACGATGAGTCACACTGAGGAGGAGACAGACAGGAGGCCAAGACTCACAGGAGGGCCAGGAAGTCCAGGTTGACCAGATTCTCCCTTTGGTCCAGTTTGACCCTAAATCCCAAAAATTAAACGATTAATTTAAAGAAATGACATTATAGGCGTCGTGAGAGAAGCTCGGCGTTTCTGACGGAGCAGGGCTTTGAGGAAGTGACTCACCGATGATCCTTTAGCTCCTTTGGGACCAGGAGGACCCTAAAGACACAAAGACGGATCAATAGTGGCGTTAAACACGTTACGCTCTGCTCACTGAGCAGCAGGACGAGCACCGGCTTACCGGTGATCCTGGAGGGCCGAGGGGACCGATCGGACCCGAAGGACCAGCGATGCCCTAAAAGAAACAACAAAACCGATCCGTAACTGTTCTGTGGCACCAGAGGAAGCACAGCCGACTCAGATTTTACTCGGTTTCAGTTCACTTACATTGTCTCCTTTGGGACCAGCAGCTCCAGAAGGACCAGGAAGACCTCGGTCACCCTTCTCTCCCTGTTCACCCGGAGGTCCGATGAGACCGATGAGACCCGGGTGGCCCTGAAGAGACACGAAGACATTCAGATAAAGCCATTAAAATGCTCTTCTGCCTGAAAACAACAGCTTCTAAAGGTGAGGGTGATCATTTGAGCGTCAAAACTAAACAACAAACTTCATCTTTCATCAAACGTAACAAAGTATTTACACTGGACAGTACATTTTCGGGTATCTGTATTTATTCTGAACTGATCTGTGTCACTGAAAATGACGAATCTGCCGTGTGTCAGTCACAGATATATGTGTGTGTGATTCTCTGGATATATGTGCATGCATGTGACACACGACCACTAAAAACAGAGTATTCATGCAATTAAAAATAGACTTTTTAAATTCATTCGAGTCCGTTTCAGAACCTGCGCCAACTGTGTCCATCAAAGACCCCGGAGCGACTCACCTTTTCTCCTTTGACACCAGAGTCTCCTTTCAAGCCGGGCAGCCCAGGAGGACCCTGTCAGAGAAAACAAGTCATTCAGATGAGCTTCACGCGACACCAGAGGCTCCTTTTCACAAAGGTCAGGAGTCGGTTCAACTCACCATTGGTCCAGGGGGTCCGTCTGGGCCCGGGGAGCCTGGCAACCCTTGCTCTCCCTGCAAAGAAACACCGATTATCCTCCGTGTTTGATTTCCTCCTTCGGGGTTCGAACCGAGCAGCTTTCTATAAATATCATGTATCCTCTATGCAGCTGTAAACAAAAGCAGCTGTAACAACACTGCATGAGGAAAAACCTGACTATTAGGGTCGCAGAAATTCCGGGAATTTTGAATTAACGGGAATTAATGGGAACATGTGGGAATAAACGGGAATAAATAAGAAATTTACCAAACTGAATGTTGGCCCTTAACAGGGAACTTAAATATTGTTGTAAGTACACTCCTCAATCGCATGCACACAGCAGGGCTATTGAGGCCACGCCCCCAACATGCACTGTGCATTCCTCCATCACATGCACAGGTGGTTTCTTGCAGCCTGGAGGCCACAACACTATTGAAGCCACACATTTGAGCCTGTGGACTATATGAAGTCAAGTAAGTTGTGATAATGTCATGGGGTAAATATATTTACCCAAGCCCTGTTAACTTGCAAATATTAAATAAAAATGTATTAATACATTTGCAGTAGCTAACTAGCTGGTAAGTTAGATGCTAAATGAAAGCTCGTTTTCATTTCATTGACCATTTAAGAGGTCAGCTAATTACTGTGGTTTTGGTTTGTTCATTAAAATAATTGTTCGTATAAGAATAAAAACTAAAGTTCTGCTGAAATAAATCAGTTGAAATGTCATGTTTTTGTATTATTTTGCATGGATGTCTGCTTATGACAAAAAATATTTACATTTATGTTTGGATATGAGACATTTTGTTTAAATTACCCCCAATTTCCAGTTAATTCCTATAAATTCCCAATAATTCCTGTAATTCCCATGGAAAGTTTTTCATTTGGAATATTTCCAAAATTTCCCAGCTTAACTTCCCATGGAAAGTTTCTGGAAATCTTCCGGGAAATTTACCGGACATTTTCCTCCCCTTTGCAACCCTACTGACCATTAACCTGAACTGGAGCCGTATCTGATCCTTCACGACGGCTCCAGCGGCACAGATCCACTTTGTTTCTCGTTTCAAACCGGATCTGAACCACTTTCGTATTTGGTCTTGAGTCGTGTAAATATTTTGAACATCAGGCCTGTGGGCTCGTCTCACTGGAGTTTAACGGCGCGGACTGCGGCGATGCCACTCACAACTGCACCGGGGATTCCTCGGAGTCCCTCAGAACCGGGCTTGCCGGGTGATCCTTGCGGGCCGACGGGGCCGGTCTTTCCTTGGGGGCCTTCCAGACCGGGCTCTCCCTTTGACAGACGGGATTCACACACAGAGCGTCAGGCGGCGGCTCGTCTGAACGCCGGCGGAGCGAGCCGCCGCTTCCTCGCCGTTTATTACCTTGGCTCCCTTCTCTCCCTGCCGTCCCTCGGGTCCTGCGGGTCCCGGAGGCCCCTGGTTTGAAACAAGACGAAGGAAACTCACGCTGCGGAACATTTTATCCGACCTTCAGCGGAAGAAAACACAACAGGACGGAACTCACTCTCTTCCCCGGTGGTCCAGCGGGACCGGACTCTCCGGTGGGTCCGGGTGAGCCCTGGGGAAACATGTCAGAGTGTGAGTGACGCTGAGATTCGACCGAGAGCGGCGAGGAGGAGGGGGAAGACGGGCACTCACAGCCTGACCGGCCTCTCCGTCGTCTCCCTTGTCGCCGGGCGGGCCGTCTAATCCCTGAAATCAAACCGTGTCCGTTAGGAAGCGTCAAATCACACACACACACACACACACACACACACTCGATTGGCAATACGTACAGCAGGACCGGGCTCTCCAGGGGGACCGGGGTCACCGGGGAAACCACTTGGACCCTAAAGAAAAAAAAAAAAAAACATCATATTAAGTTTTGATCAGTTTGACCCCTGAGGGGCCCCAGGGGGATTTCCTGAAGGACGTACAGGGCTGCCTTTGGGACCGTCATCTCCAGGAGGGCCTTTAGGGCCGGGGGGTCCTGCAGCACCGGCCGGACCGGCCTCTCCCTTCTCTCCCCGCTCTCCTCTCGGCCCCTAGAATGAAAAGAAAAGCTGAATTTCTGACCTACAGAAGGTTCGAGTTTGTTACGAGAAGAGAATTAAAAACTTAAATTTAGCTAATGTAGATGATTTTGTCTTTTATATGGCTGCTTTTAAGTGTTTATATTGTTATATAACGGCTGTAGCTGCATCATAAGTGCAACAAAATATGAAAACTATGCCTTCATCAACTTCATATTTCAATGGAAATCCTCATTACCAGCTTCCACGTGTCATCTTTCTAATATGGGTCTCAAAAAAATTGACTCTCAAAAGCAAATCCTTCACAAATGGAGTAAGATTCAAGCTGCAGAGTCGAAGTTAAGAGCCGGGACTGTCCGAAGGCCTCGACGCGCCTGTGTGTTTTCATATCCTGTGTAAAACATGCACGGGAGGCTGTAGCACTGCCTGAGTGTGTGTGAACGTCTCTGGCCTTATCACACACTGGCAGCCCGTCACTCTGGCTTCACTCAGACACTTCCCTGAGTTGGATAAATGGGTGTAGGAGACGGATGAATCTGGTACTTTTCGTGTCATTTCCCTGTTTGTTTTCAAGACTTTCTTTCATTTTGCATATTTCAACCGTCTCTTTGATATGCTTGAAAACTTTAGATGAACCAATATAGAGAATTTCACGTTTGACGACACTCACTGGTGGGCCGACTTCTCCCTGAAGACCAGGCTCTCCCGACTCACCAGCATCTCCCTGAAAAACAGAAACAGGAAACAATGGCGGGTTGTATCAGAGACAAACACACCTCTACGTTATCGGCGGGTGTGATTTGTTTATCCAACGCGCTTCTTGAAAATCCCATCCGTCACGCCGCCTCTCGCCGTCCCCGGCGCCCTTGTCGCCCGAGCGGGAACGGAGGAGAGATGACACAAGAGATTTCAATCCATCATGCGCCGGCGGATTGGGTGGCTGGAGCAGGAAGGGCGCTGACCCGACGCTTCTCCCCGGACCCTGCCCATATATCTTGTCCCGCTCCCCTCGCCGTATTGGACCGTTGCCCTGTTGACTCACCTGCCGTTACTCAATGTCACATAAACTCCCTGCCCTGTCCCGCCGGCCGGGGTTCACTGCAGACGCCGGGCGCCACACCTGCTTTGCAGAACATTGTCATGTTTTCGGGAGTGTTTTGGTTTTGAGGACAATGGGCGAAACTCGTCCTCCTCGCACGAGCAACAACATCTCCATTATGAAGATGAATCCGTACAGTAAATCAGCGGCTGGCTGAAGTCCAAAAGCTTCTATTGTTGCTGCTGTCGAGAAATCCACTCTGCGCCTGTTAAAAAAGCGAGACTGATCCGTGAACCGCTCCCCGTTCAGGCCTTCCCTCTCTCTCCCTCTCCCTCTCTCTCTCTCCTGAACACAACCTGCTGACATCCACCCGAAGACAAATCTGCTGAGAAGAGGACGAGCGAGAGCGTGAAAGACAGCTGCTCATCACAAATATCGAAGAGATGCGTTCACAGCAAAAAAAACCCCCAAAAGGCGCGGGCTCTGCGGCGTGCCAGCTCCCCGCGCCGGCTAATAAAAACGCCAGTTCAGCTGAAGCGCGATTCGCCCGACGAGTGTTGTGTTTGTTCGCACGGCGAGGAGGAGGACGGGCCGTCCTCAGGGAGATTCCAGCAGAGCAAAAGGTGACGCTATCGACTGAACCAGATAAAACAAATCGCACCATCACAGCGGAACCGGAGCGGAGGAAAAGTGCGCAGCGCTGCGAACGCTGCCAGAGCACGCCGCCATTCTGTAATGAAATGGCTGCAACAAATAAGAGTCCCGGACCGTTTTACGAGCGCCGTCTTTAATAATGCATCCATCTTCTTAGAATTGCAGTATGATGCCTGCTTTGACTATTTATTTATTCTCCCTCTAACCGGCAGCGTCGCTCAGGGACGACAGCGCGTCCATTAGATTTGGCGTGCATCTGTCCGTCTGCGGTCGGAAAAAAAAAAAGTGATCAAGCCCCATTTAAAAGGGCCTCATATGAATAAAGATTTGAAATATTAATGCCTGCAAAAGCCTTGTAAAGAGGTATCATTCAGATAAACGGACGGGTGACACTGGATCCGTCTGTCGCTTTCGAGAGGCTCACCTTCTCTCCAACCGCTCCAGGGTTTCCAATACCACCAGGAGGTCCCTGAGGGCCATCGGCTCCTGGGGGACCAGACGGACCTCTGGGGCCCGGAGGACCAGGGGGACCCTGCGAGAAAGATGAGCAAAATTGAAATTTTTTCCCCAGAATGTTTCCTCTACAATGTGAGAAGCAAAGTGTTGGGATTTCAACTCACCATCTGACCCACGTCTCCAGTTTCACCTTTCTCACCAGGCGGACCGGGTAAGCCCTGCGGAGGGTTTGCAGAGTTTAAGCCGCGTCGCTCACGAGTGGAAAACGTCTTTTCACTGTTTCAGTTATTCACTGTCATCCACACCTGCAGCCCGACCGGGCCTGGAGGTCCGGGGAATCCTCTGGATCCTTCGTCTCCCTTCTGACCAAACATCCCCTGCTGGCCTCTGGGACCGGGCTCCCCATCTGCACCCTGCACACACAGACCAATAGGACTCTTTATGATATCAGGGACGACCATGCAAGCAGATCGAGGTATAAAATATATGGAAATTAAGTATTTTTCACTCTACACTTCAAAACTTAAAAGTTAGCATGAAGCTGCACCACTGTACAATAAATCTGCTTCATAATGGTGTGAAACTGAGCAGAATCACGCTTATTTTAATGCTTCTCGTTAAAAAAACATCTCAAAATGGGATTCAGCTGCCCATAAAGACTGTCTGCACACTATTGAGTGTCATCTTCATTCAATGCAATGTGTAATTCACAAAAAGAGTCGACTAAATAGGATGCATTAGACGTATATGGGTTTTTTTTTCAGAACAGAAGCATCAATACGGTGCACTAAGTAGGACTAGGGGATGCTTTGCAAACATGTTTCTTTTGCTATAAGCAAGAAAATATTCTAATATCTCCTTATATCTTCAACTGTTACGTTAGAAAACACCGTGAAGAGACTGAAAAGTTCCTGAAGACGCTCGCTTTCCCATTGAAAGGTGAAGCTGGGAAGGCGTTGCCTCTCGTATCAGTATATCTGAACTTCTTGGCGTCGTTAATCATCATCCTGCAGCCTTCCTCTCGCTCTCTTGTGTTTTCTTTCAGCTCCTCCACTCATACAAACAGACACAGCAGAGCGGAGCGGTAAAGATAAGTCGTCTGATCAGCGGCTTGTTACCGTCTGTAAATGCATACAGAGCTCTGCGAGTGGAAGAGCCAATCCTTTAGCAACACGAGTTCAACGGGCATGAAATTTGAATAAATGACATCTTCACTCGCTGTGTCGACAATCTCTCACACACACACACACACACACACACACACACACACACACACACCGCCGCTGTGTTTCTGCACAGCCGGAGTACCTCTGCTAATACCCGGGCTGGGAATCCACATCGGCAGCAGTGGAAAGAATACAGATGAGAAAGGAGGAGGAGTCAGCGCACTTTCCCTTTCTAGTGCTTGTTAAAATATGGATTTGAAAAGAATCTCAAATTAATAATTGAAAATGGCAGATAAAGGCAGTGTCATTAAGAGTGGTGGCTCGAATCGATGGGAAATAAAAAGAGGCACTTACAGCTGGACCAGGAGCTCCAACAGGACCTTGAGGGCCGGTAGGACCAGGCGGACCCTGCAGAGAAGAGGAGATAAAGTCAAGAGAAGCAGTAAAAGAAACATAGACGAATACAGAGCTGTTCAGATGTTTTTTTTTTTTCTTTTTAAATGTATTATAAGTGTAAAAAAAAAGGACTTACATGCTCTCCTTTGTCGCCTTTGCTTCCTTTCTGACCGGGCTCTCCGATCTCTCCCTGTGAAACAACACCGACACAGTTTGCATTAAAAACAGGAGGCAGTAAGAAAGGTATGATATTTAGCTGGTGAGATATTATCAAACCTTCTCCGTCACACAGATGATGACATCTCAACCCCATTTTTTCTTTTTCTTTTTTTTTTTCGAAGACATGGTTTAGTTCTGCTGTAAATATTTCAATTCCATCTCTCCTGCTCCGAAAAATGTTGACAGATACACTTATGAATATCTGAAACGGGGCTTATCGTGACGGCTGAGTCACTGAGCAACACCAGGGCGGATAATTACTCCCATCTGAACCTGTTTGCATAAGATTATACAGAAAGAACAATTTTTGCACCGAATCTCTCGAAGCCTCCACATGCAGTGGGTGTTTGGAGAACTAATGCTAACTACCAAGAGCCAAGAGCAATTACTTATGGGTACCAGTCAGACAATGCGCTTTGTGCAGGCTGCACTCGTGTCTTAAATAAAGGCCCTGGGGTTGCCTGCTCCCCGCAGACAGGACTTATAATGAAAAAGTGTGTGAATGTGTGTAAACATTAGCTTGCAAGATCCTGTTTTATCTTGCGTGGCGAGTAGCCGCTCTCTTCTCTGTGTCCGTCGAAGCCACAGGGACCGTCGTAAGGCCGGTTAAGAACTGAGGCGTTCTTCAAAAAGGATGAGAGATTATCCTCCGAGTATCTCTCCAGCCGATCTGTTTTTTCGGGGGAGACGTGGAGCTGCTGTTGCTCGTGAATACTAAAGGGTCACTTTCGCACATTCTGTCACTGCCAGAGAAAATTCTCCCTCTCGTCGGTCTGTTTGCGCAGAAAGCAGCACAAAGCAGCAAAACAAGGCCAGTTCGCCTTTTTAAAGATTCACTAATCAATGCAAACTCTGTCAGACAAATTCCCCTCAGAGCTTTTTAAGGTCGGAGAGAAACAGACGGGAGAATCTCTGGTTGAGATCTCGTCTATAAAGTTGTGCCAGGTGATAAATCTGCATGTAGTGCAGCTTTTACCTTATCTCCATCCTCTCCGGGTGGTCCAGGAGGTCCTCCAGGTCCAGGCAGACCGACGGGTCCCTGAATACCATCTCTTCCCGCTGGGCCTTGAGGTCCTTTCTCACCCTAAAATGATTTTTTTTTTTTTTTTTTAATCAGAAAAATCTGCATCGTATTCAAAATTTCCTCCTAAGTTCAAGCACGTGGCTTTTTCTTACCGGTCCACCTTTCTCTCCAGCTGGGCCCGGAGGTCCCTGAGGGCCGGAACGTCCAGGAGGACCCGTAGGTCCGGCGGGGCCAGCAGGTCCACGTTCACCAGGAGAACCCTGCAGTCACCAGATCGATGGGAAGTGATCACAGTCTTACTCTGAAAACTGGGTCACGACATCAAACACATCTTGTGGATCAAACAGGTCAGACCTGCCTCACGTAATCAGCAAACTGTGCATGTCGCTACGTTATATAAGAGCCTTTATCAAGTGAGAATAGGAGCTGTGGTATCCACACAGAGCAGAAAGTGGTGGAAGTGACAGACTGCGGACGTGAAAGTGGTGAATCGTACTCACAGCGGGGCCAGGTGGGCCGTGAGGACCCTCGTTCCCTTTCAGACCGTGAGCCCCCTGCGGAACAGAATAAAACGGAGAGGCTTCAGAAAACAAACACATCCGCCGGGGAGGCACACATCCCGCCTCGCGCTGGACTCGCTCGCCTCAAACAGGCTCAGCGTGAGACGGAAAGCCTCCCGTCGGCTCCGGAGCGGCGGCTGAGAGCACCGCCGCTCGCCGCAGCGGCTGCAAACATCTCTCACATCGCACGGGGGTTTGTGCGTTTCTGCGTAATGTTTCTGAATGGGAAAGCTTTTGCTTCTGTCTCTAGGATTAATTTCTTTCTCACAAATGTGCAGTGAGAAAATGTGCCGAGATACTGAAACATTACATAATGACCAAACTGTGAGAGACGCCGCGTTTTGTCAGGACTCACTGAAGGAAAGCCACTCACCACAGGGCCGGGCAGGCCTCGCTCTCCGGGGAAACCTCTGGGACCGGGAGGACCGTCCTTCCCTGCAGGGCCCGCGGGGCCGGGGTCGCCCTGCGGGAGACAGAACACACTCGTTTACCCCTGCGGATCGCTGCAGGTCAGGGAGCCGGGGGGGGGAAAACCTGCCCTGCAACGCTCCTCCATCACATCCCGATAAAGAACAACAACACAAACTCCAACTGCCAAATGAAAAAGTATAAGATTTCTAATTCAGGCAGCGCCCATTTCCAACTTCCTCACATCTTCATTTATGTTTTTTTCATATTTTATTTACATTTATTTTGTTGCTTATATTTACTTTTGTGAAGACATGCCTGTAGGAATCATGTTTTTCTAAACTGTGAGTCTTTTCTTGACATAAACCTGAACAGGTACATTTATTTTCCAGATTGCATTTTTCCAGGTTTAATATTTGTTGTGCATTCAAATTATGGAAAAACCTCGGATCGCTGGTTTTCATGCTATAATTTCACTGCTCTGGCTTGTAAAAGGTGTTTGTACTGAATGTGATGAACACGTCCGTCCAGCTGGAAGAGGAAATAGGCAGTGTTAATATGATGGGAATTTTTTTTTTTTTTTTTTTCATTTTCTTTGTACCTTGGCGCCTTCTTTTCCTGCAGCTCCGGGTAGACCCTGCTCGCCAGGTGGGCCTGGGGGTCCGGGGTGACCGCGCTCTCCGATCTGTCCGGTCTCACCTGTTGGTCCCTACAAAAAAAAAAACAAAAAAAACAAGAGGAAGACAAATTAACGGCAAAGAAATAACCACGAAAAGAAGAGAGGTGGAAGAACCAGGCTGCAGAGGCGGTGTGAAGCAGCAGAGAACACTGCGAGCAGAAGCAGCCATTTCAATAAAAACAAAAAAAACACACTGTTACGATTCTCTCCGTCTCGTGGCGAGGGGAGCATTTGCTGTGTGGGAGGCCTACTAGTCATTAAAGCCTCATACGGCTCCGTTATCATGAACGTTCTCAGCTGGCATTAGCGGCGAGGCTGGGAGGAAAAGTCTGTTAAACGTTCATGCATAATGGATGGCGAGCCAGCCGCTAATATGAAAGAGGATAAACAACACTTACCATAAAGGTACGGCTCTCCAGATATAGGTAAGTGAATACGTCGGGTTTTGTTGGAATAACAAAGCGCTAAGAAAAATGTCCTTAATGATGATTGTTTGGTTTTCCTGTTGCCTTGTGCGCAGACTGTTCTTTTTGCCGAGCGTCTTTACTTCAGTAAAGCGTTTCACAAGCGGTGTAGGTCGAGCACAATGAGCACCAAGTATTCATCCTCTTTACTGGAGGTAAAAAGAAATACTGATTCTGAGAAGGACCAAAATGTGATTTTTGAGGTGTTTTTTACATTTTTGAGTGGCCCATGCATGTAAATCCACACCTGCACATAATGAGCATTGCTCTGATAAAAGATGCCAAATCATCATGACTCCACTTGATTACTTTGTAGATGCAAAATTATTTACGGAACAAGGATTTGGTCCTTTCACTGTAACTCTGAATAAAGATTAACAAACAAGAAAGGAGCCAGCTTGAAGAAAATAAAGAGTAGAAAGTTTAGATTCAAGGAGTAGAAGTGAAAAGCACAGCTACTCGTGATCAGCGGCTATCTCACCTGAGGTCCGACCACACCAGGAGGACCAGGGGGGCCAGTCTTGCCTTGGAATCCCTGCGGAGAAAAGAACATTTTCCATTAAAACGACTTGAAGACGACGACAGGAAGTGTTTAAAACACCCGAAGCAGAGCCCTTACAGTCTCTCCTCTCTGCCCAGGATGTCCGGGCAGTCCGTCCTTCCCTGCAGGCCCCTAAGAGATTTGTACAAAAAAGACGCTTTATTGTTGCAAAAAGACAAAACGAAACCGACATCACAGGGTTTTAAAGACAACGCCGCACTCACAGGAGGCCCCTTCGGTCCAGGGAAACCGGTGGGTCCCTGAGGTCCTGGCAAACCCTAGAAAATAACGACGTCATGAGAAACAGTCGAGTGTCTGGAGATCTCCTCACATCAGGAATAAAACCAGTCCTGCAGGCACCTACCCTCTCACCAGGGGGTCCCGGTGGGCCGTCGTTTCCTGAGTTGCCCTGAAGAGACCGAGACGAACAGAACAGTGAGCGTTTCCGTGTGCACGTCAACCACCGATAATGAGGATTCAGCAAAACGTCTGACAGACCTTTGGTCCAGCTTTTCCTGTCGGTCCTCTCGGTCCTCGCTCTCCTCGAGGTCCCTGGACGGAAGAGGAGATGATTAAAATCACAGAGAGGAATCCTGGGAGACTCACGGCCCGGACGCGCTCGGCTTAATTATTCGTATTTTCCCTCGAGCCAGCTCAGGTGGAACCGACACTCGTGCTCAGGTGCCAAGCGAGCCATCTGCGTCCGGGCAGGAGTCTGCTGAGTAAGACTCACCGTGGGGCCTCGCTGGCCGCGTGGGCCCGGCTTCCCCGCCGTTCCCTGCAGACAGAAAGAACACACACAACCATCAAAGGGATGGAATCATTAACAGGCTGCATCCTACTGGAAGGATTAATCTGATGCCGGCAGACGGAAACATTTGCAAGAAGATATCAACATAATTTGGCTTTTTTATTAAAGATTTTTTTTTCACTGCAGAAATACTGATATCTCTCTTATGAAATCTACAAAATTCCGACTTCAGGACTTCTGCAGCACGGACGTCCAATCGCAACGAGATTCACACATTTGTAAAATGAGCTTCACAACAAACAGAAACACTCAGTAACACTGAGGAACTGCCAGGTATTCCGAGTAGAAGTTATCAGTGAAAACCAGCGCTGACTTATTCAACGTTTTCAAACGGACTCCACAGCCACAAAATCAAACTAAACCCCAGTGTCCTCATCATAAAAACTTTTAGATGCTGTGAGATGATATTTATCATTAACTCAAAGCAACACGTTCCTGAAATTAGCATTAATATTTGACTTGCTGTGACCAGGAAAATGCACATTACAACTGCGCTACAGCACAAGAGCAATTCCAGCAGCTCGATACAAATCTAACGAGAAGAAAAATCACGGCTCCGCTTCGCTCTTAAGTTTGAAACGACGGCTGTGAAACTGCGGTAATAACAGTGTCATCCTTTTCACTCTGAGAGCTCGGTCTCATAAACTTCACAAATGTTTTGGGGAAGATGAAAAGCTTTATGTGCCTTGCTCCACTCACGCTGACAAACCATTACTCTTCCAGCCAAGCTAATGGTCCATTCCTTAAACAAAGAAGATGAAGCATTGCTCGAGCGCCACGGCGTGATAAACAAAGCTTTCGGAAGCTCCGAAATGTGTTGTGTAAAGTGCTAATGAAGAGGGAACGGAGTCGTCTCCTTGTCCTTGGTGGGAATCTTTCTTTTCGGGCCACACAGCCTCCTCTATGTTGATAAATCCGGAGCTGGGACAGGAGCCCGCGTCTGGCGGCGTCCGCCGAGACGAGACAAATAGCACCGACGTACCCGAGTTCCCTTCTCTCCGTTGGCACCAGGGAAGCCTTGGAAACCCTGAGATCCCTGTGAGTGAAGAAGAAAGGTAATGAATCGTTTGCCAGACAAACTTTAAAAAGATGCGTCCGTTTTTTTTCCCCGACCCCTCCTCATTAAATGCAACAGGAGACGGCGTGCGCACAAATAACAGCGGCGGTGTTATTGCTGAAGCCCGACACCAGATAGCATATTCAAATCCCCGCCGCTTTGATCAGGACGCTTCAAGCATGTCCATTTGTCAGACTGCGGCTTCGCCTCGGAGAGGCTAAAAAGGACGAGCCATCAAAAGATCAGAGACGGCGGCCCTCACATGCACACGCCAGCATTTCTCATTCTCTTTCAAACTCACACAAACACACGTTAGCGACAGTCTGGACGGCGACTCTTTCTCTCAATCTGAAATTCAAACCTATTTTTACCTAAATAATGATAATACTGTTTAGCGGTATGAGTGCACTTGCCTTTGGTCCTTGTCTTCCTGGGTATCCGGGCAGTCCAGGCACTCCGAGTTTACCCTGGAAGAGAGAAATAGTTCATTAGATTTATCGGCAGGGCAGCGCGGTGGTGTAGTGGTTAGCGTTTCGAGGCTTGAGGGCCTTTTTGTGGATTTTCTCTGTGCGTGCATGAGATTCCTCCCGAGATGGATAAAGCAATGTAGAAGATGGATGGATTTATTTACAAACGAGTAGTGGAACTGGATGCAGACTTTCAGCAGAGAATAGAAAAAAAAAAATAAAAAGTATTTTCTGGCAGAAAAACAAGTGCATAAACAATCACATTAAAACATTGAATGCACTGGAAGCCGTCATTTATTTATTAGCGGTGTCTTCTTGCTCCATGCTGCATGCAGACCTCGTCCTGCAGTTTATTAGATTGCTGCAATCATCTGAAGGCAGCAGGACACGGCGGCAGTCCACTGTGTTTTGCTTGATTAAATCATGTGCAAATGAGGCCGGGCTGCGACACCCGCTCGCCGTCCTCCAATCAGCCCACCTGCATTCGCTCGCCTGATTGCCTCAGCAGTGCATGTCCTCCAACTTTTCCCCACAGCTCAGAGCCGAATCAGTGCGACTGGCTCCGTCTGAAATCACCGGGTATTTACACCATACTGCACTGCATATACGGACCGATGCTCTACTCCAGCGCGTGGAGTGTGGAAGTGTCAGAAATATCACAATGTGAATGCAACATTGACATAACGCACCTCTTTACTGTTTAATTACCACCGCATCATCTGCGAATGCTTATTAGTGACGAATTAGAGTCAATAACTTTTTCTTGCTTACTATTGAATAAACCAGTGAATCCATGAGGGATTTTGAGAACGACCATCGTTTTTCTGTTCTTGAACCTCGGCCCCACTTGTTATCTCCTGAGTGTCTCGCCAGTATTTGACCCCCACAGTCTCCGGAGTCTGCCTCTGCTTACCCCTCACACTTTGCCTGCCTGTTGCTGTTGCCCTATCTGCCTACTCCCTGGTATTTGGCTTGCACCGTGCGGCTGTTGTTGGTTCACCTGCTGCCTGTAAATAAAGTTCACCCTCTGCCTTCTGCACGGCACATTTGGGTCGTCTCCTTGTGAACTCTTAACATTCACAATATGTCACATTCAGGTTGTAAATATAACAAAACCTTAACTTTACAGTCACAAGCTCCTGACTCTGACCTCCAGGCCACCAAAAAAACAGACGTACCAAACACCCCTTAACTCACCACACCCCTCAAATATCAATTTTGGGTTTATTCATACTTTCAGTCAGACTTCGTGCTTCTGCTGCACCTACATGCACCAAAATAACAGGACGGCTTCAGCATGCCCACACAAGCCGAGCAGGAATCTACTCATGAGATGAGCAGAGTATAGAGACTCTGCCGGTAAATTTAGAAGCTCTAACTTTTGCACAAAACAGGCAGATATACAGTATGCTATCCATCTATAATCGGCTGATTTGAGGTTTGCCGCTGCTCCAACAACACCTGGATCGAATACATGTCTCACCACGAAAGGTCTGAAAACAAAATCCTCATTACAAGTAGGTGTGTTGAAGCAGCGCAGCTCGAAAAAGAACATTGGTGTTTCTCTGCAGGATCAGATTTAAACGCCACAGATCTAAATACATACGATAAAAGTCATGTGTGAGGAGTTATAACTGGAATCCGTTTGCACAAAAACAACAAGTCTGACCAAATATGAATGTTACTCAAAGTAAATGAAGTAAAATCCAGATACTGACTAATATTTAACTGAACTGCGGAATATCCAGCCTAGTTTTAATATATTTTCACTTAAAGAATAAGAGAACAAAAGTTTTACTTCATTCAGCTTCTGTAATAAAGATAATTCCTGAAACTTTCTTAAAAGATCATCACGAGAAAGCTACACAAAATAAAATATTTTCTCATTTGGGAAAAGAGCTGAAAGCGACAGCAGACCCATCGCTCAGTTCCACATTAATGCTTTGTTGAATCCATTTATGCTCTCAGCGGTTCGGAGAGTGAACCAATGAAAAATTGGTTGCTCCGAACAGAACGATTGGAAAAGCTATTTTCCTTCTCAAACCCTGCTGTGTCATCACCCTCCATCAGACATGATACAAGAGGCAGAAAAAAAAATAGCTCGATTCGGTTTTATCTGTGACTGAGGAAATCAGAAATCTGGAAAAAAAAAAAAAGGAGCTCACCTTTTCACCGGAGGGGCCAAGAGGACCAGGATCTCCTGGGAGCCCTGAACGACCCTTCGGCCCCTCGGGGCCGTCTTCTCCTCTCGGTCCTGCTGCTCCCAGCTCTCCCTGGAAAATACACGAGGCAGAAAACACAGAGAGTTGAACGTACTGCACAGGTAAATACGCCTGTCTGACTGTGTCTGCATCGATTCTGACAAGACATCGTAGTGAATAGGTTTGGTCCTGCCAGAGCTCAGTCTAATAGTGTTCGAAAAAGAGGAAATACGGGTGGAAAAAGACAATCGGCTCGCTGAGAAACCAACTCCAGAGGATGTAAGTAATGCATGAAGACCACACTGAAAACAATGTGTGGCCTCAGTGAACACATTATCCACAGCTCCCCACAAATAAAGGATTCATACAAGTATTTATGATTGAAGACCTTCATCGTGAGCTGAACACTTTATTTCTATGTTGACGCCTTTGGAATCATTCTGGTTCAGTCTCATATTTTTGATGATTTTAAACTGATGATATAAGAAAAAAAACCGAAGAGGAAATAATTACAGCTGAATAAAATCATCAGATCTCAGTTTAAAGATGCATATTTCCACAGGTGGAAATGTAACTTTGTGTATTAGCATTACTGCCAGATACCATGATGATAACATCTGAACGATAATTTATCCCTCAACTCGATGAATGACATAATTCATTAATAAAGATTTGGACTGAACGTGAATGTGTGGGTGTAAACACCCTGCGGGACAGTTTTTTTTTTTTTTGCTGAACCTTGAAGGCATCTGCTCCCCGGTGACGTTTCCAGCGGCTCACGCTTTGCTGAGCGTGAGATGCGAGTGAGGTTCGTCTCAGAACAACAGGCATGATTGGCAGGAGATGCTCAGTCAGGACAGATGGGGGACGCGCTGGTGTAACGCCACTGTGAGCCGGGGCCGCTCATGTTCCCGTTCTGTCCTGACGCAACTAAGCTGCGGCTGCCTGAGGACACTGCTAAACACATCAAGTCACTTTTTGTGAGTAACGTGCAACAGGAGGCTCATTAGATCAAACGAAATTGTACCAACTTTGAGTCTTTAATGTGATAATCGTATATTTCCTGCTCCTCTGACTGACTGAACAGACCTCAAACCGCACAGTCACTGCCATGCAAAGACATATATTATCCACTAACAGGTGCAATTGGGAATTTACATAGCAGTTTATTCCCAATGGTTTTTGCAAGCTATATGTGAGTGTGTGTAATCACATGCTTTTTATATAACTGGCTCAGGTAATTTGTTCATGCGTGTCCTGCATGCACTTTCCAAAGAACTCATCACGCATTTATCAATTCCCACGACAGTGCTCTCAATTGCATCTTATATTGGTTTTAGACACCCTGTTAACACAAGCTCGTGCTAAGAACACTGCTCATTCCCGTCCCTTTAAAGTAGTTAGTGATTCTATTATTGCTCCTCTCTGTAAGTGTGCTCCTGTTCTGGCAGGACACGAATTAAATGACAGAGTACAAACTCATTCTGACAACCAGTCGCTGCTGCAGCGACCCGGTGGTGTGTGAAAGGTATCTAGTTAAAGCCTTGTGCAGAGTCGTAGCGCAACACACACACACACACACACACACACACACAATGCACACAATCAAGTACACATGAAACGGCATCAAGCAAACTGTACTTGACTCGCACTTTCAAGCTCATCAAAGAGAACACTTTAAATTGAGCACTCTCACAGACTCTCTGCTTTCCTTACACACACACACACACACACACACACACACACACACACACGCACACACACACGCACACACACACGCACACTTCTCATAGGCATGCTTCAAAATTAGTCATTTAGATTCTGGAGCATCTCCAGAGCGTAGGGCCTCCTCAAATCTTTGCTTTCATCGGGATCGGCTCCATCTCCAGAGAAAAACACGGCTGGAGCGCCGTCTTTCTCTCTGGGGCTTGGGGGGTTTGGGGGGGGGGCTTGAAAGTGCCATTGATTTTTCCTTCCGTTCTGCACTCAGCCAGGGACAGTCTGGTCAGGGATTGCAGGTTTGACGTTTGAAGTGCAGACAGGAGCGAGTTATGTTTTGCACTGGAGGCGGCATTTTTTTTCCTCCAACCTGACAGTGTAAATCCCTAATGCGCTTTGGAGAGGGAATCTGTTGCTGGGCGCACCTGTCAGCCTCACGTTTCTCCTCGTTAAGCTGCCGAGGTCCGGATTGACAGGGAAGTGGTGAAGTAGATGGAGAGAAAACCAATTGAAAGGTGCTCTCACACACACACACACACACACACACACACACACACACATGCGCGCACACCAGCAGCTGGCAATTGGAGCAACACCTTATGTTTGCTCATTACCCAGAATTCCACAGAGGTCATGCGGGCTTAAGCACTGAGGTTCTAACGTGACTCAAGTTTATGGTACTTTCACTAAGTGCAAGGAAAGGTCACGTCTAAAAGAAACAAAACCAAAAAGGAGCATTTAAACCTGCAGCAGTCAAAGGTAGAGGTTTTTAAAGTAGGGGGGGGCGTCTCCTTCAGGGGGTGCCTGAAAACTTCAGCAGTGAGTCACATAGTTTTAGAAATACACCAGCTTTTAATATCCACACTGAGAGATGGGATCAAATCTGAAGCGAATAAAACATAATTAGGAAAATCTGGAATTATTATAGACTAGATTAAATGACTAATAATGACTGTTTAAGACTGTAGGGATGGTAATGTCACTCAAACACTGAAACTCAGGAACCCAACATTGACCGTTTCTTTTTAAAGAAAGCTAAATATGGTCATAAAAAAGTGGTAGCGACTGAGACATCATATTGCACACTTCAATGCATGGAGATCTCATCAAAGTTCCTGCTTTTCCCAGCATGGCTTGCTCCCTGTGGATTTCATTAATGATTCATAACAGATGTAAAAAATTATATAAACTATTCATTGTAATATTAGACTTCAGCTCTATTTTTTTTAGTATTTACCATTATATTCTGTAGTATAGCTTCAAAGTTTCATATTGCATAACAATTATAATATGAATAAATTTTGAATAAAGAAAGGTTAAAATAACACATATTTCACAACTGCACATTGTGTCATGAAGACAAATGAAAGTGATAAAATGAGGCATCTATGAGATAAATATAGAGAGTCTCCTCTCCACTCAGAGTAAAACCATTCAATTAGCACACTTCAGCAGTGTGGCTGTAAAAGAAGCGATCGCATGTTGGTGGAAAAACAGAAACAAGCCTCACCCTGTCGCCCTTGATGCCCATGTCTCCCTTGAAGCCGGGGAAGCCGTCTTCTCCCTGGTGAGAAAACGAAGATGACAGAAGGATGATGGAGTCCTTCATAATACAGATGCTGAGGCCGTTTGTGGCGATGGGGAGGGGAGAGGCACTCGAAAACAAGCTCATATTCTGCTGCGACAGCAAATTACCGCCTTAATTGAGCTCATCATTAGCATAAAACCGCCATTCACCAGTAAACCCATGACTATCATCACTGTCATTGTTATCCATGTGTTAAACTTCCATATAAACATTAATTTTCTCCGCTGCATCGCCTCACCTTTTCACCCTTGTTTCCTTTAAGGCCGCGAACACCATCAGCACCCTGTGACAAAAGAAAATAGTCAATACTGGGCAAGAAAGAGACATTTACTCTACAACAACACGGCGCACAAAGCTTTTCTAAAATAACCTTCCAAAGTCATCTGATGGAGCTGACAGCTACATTTCTTCCCCCATTGTGTGCATTTGAATACCTTTAGAAGTGCTTTTTTCTCCCTTTAGTTTAGTTGAGGAGATCCCCACATCTCTTCCTTTTTTATCCCCCCCCCCCCCCCCCCCCCCCCGACTCTTGCTCTCATCTTCCCTGAGAGCTGATTTCCTGTCATGTGACAGCGGGACTGTCAGCTGCGAGTCAAGCCACTTGTGTGATCCTCTTCCTCGCTGCGGAAGCTTGTATGATCGCATCAGTCACACCCTCTTGCTGGGAATTATTTGATGGGGCTCCTTTTGTCTCGGTTTTATCAGCTGCTAATGACACCAAAACAAGAAAAAAGGCTGCACGCCTCGGGCTGTTGTCAGCGCCACCTTCTATTCGATGAGCGGTTCTAAGGTCTGGAGTGATGTCTTCCCCCCCAACGCAGATGCTATTAAACCCGTCGAAACCGTTTCATTACAGCCATGTAATTTATGAAAGCAACATTAATAATCGTTTTCAGAGATGCTGGAGTAAAATAATGGACACTATTAGTCCACAAGAGTTGCTAATTGCAGAACACCAGACAGTGATATGGAAAGTTAATCTGTTAGCAGTTGATAATAAGCTCACCTTCACGCCTCGGGGCCCTGGATAACCAATGGGTCCTTGAGGGCCGGCGGGGCCCTGCAGAGACACATGTTTGATGAGAGTTTGCAGCGAGCCTACACACAGCTACAATGCTAATGTAATCTAAATTAATGCGAAACATTTTATGCAAATGTGGCTGAACTAGGACAACGGGAGTAAAAAGAAAACCTAGAAATCTGTAAATAAATGCAGGCTAGAGAGAGAGAGAGAATAATAGAGATTAAAAAAAAAACCCACCATGTGTCCTTTCTCTCCATTAGGCCCTTCTTTTCCAGGGTGACCCTGTGAATTATTAAGAGTAATATTATTGCATATCATTTCAGGATAATTACCACCATAAATACTACAACACCCCTATAACAGAGGAATTAGGCTGTAAAAATACTGGAGGACGCATCGGGCTGCAAACGGCCTTTAGAGTCGGGTCTCGTTTGGGATTTTTAGCTTAAATGCAAAGTATTATAGAGGCACCAGCAGCTATTACTGAGCTCTAAACGCCTGGACTGCTGGTATGAAATATCACTATATATATATAACACACAAACAGTACACGCATGTGAAGACACACTCACACACAACACAGATGTCACAGAAATACCCATCTAATACACACAATGATGTCCAGTTAAAAAGAGAGAGAGAGAGAGAGAGAGAGAGGCTGGAAGGAAATTGATTGGATTCTCAGGAGACAAAGGATCTTTGTAAATCCCCAGATGGGTTTTTAGTGACATGAGGATGAAGAAGGAAATAGATAAAAGAGAGGACCGAAATGAGGGCCGGAGACGCTGGGAATATTATGGTCGATGGTACGTGCAACAAATGGCCAGACAGAGAAAAAAAAGAAAAAAAAAAAAGAAAGAAAAAGCTTAGTGTGTTAATGGGGGAAAGCCATTTCTGCTCTGAAAAGAGAACCATTAAAAGACGGGTGGGATGAGAAGCGGTGAGGGCTATCCTGGCCCTCGCTATCTCCCCGTCGTTTCGCATTTCACAGCCTCTCTGGTCTCCGTCTCTCTCCGGTGCCACCTGCCGTCTCCTGGAAAACATCTGCCGGGCGTGCAGGTGTCCTGCATGCTGTCTGAAGGAGTGTGTTTGCATACGGCGCTATACGTGTGTGTGTGTGTGGGCGTGTTGATCCACTGATTTACATCTGTGATAAAAGGTTGCATCATGCATATGTTTCATAATGTGTATTTAGCTCGGCGTGTTTTTGCATGTGTTAAGTGGCTAAAGATGTAATGATACAGCGTGTCAGAGACAGAGAGCGAGAGGTTAAAGGAGGTCGCTGCAGGTGTGTTTATGAGGTGTTTTCAATATTAACTCACTGGTGGCCCATCAGCTCCTGGCATTCCTGGCAAGCCTGGTTTTCCAGTTGGTCCCTAGATAGGAAGAAAAAGGCAGAAGTTTCAATAAAAGTAAAGTATAAATCTCGCAGAAAGTCTGTAAAAGTAATAGTTGAGGATCATTAAGCAGGGATAAAAATGTTCAGAATTTTCCTCAGGTAGCATGCAATAGGGGGCATTTTACTTTTAGGGTAGCTACTATATATATTATGATAATTAAACATTAAAGTGTAAAAATAAAGATGATTTTGTGCTTCATTGTTGGGAACGATCTCGAAAACCTTCAAGTGTCTTGATAATCAGATCAAGACTGTAACCAAAAATTTAAAACGTATGAATCTTCTCTAAAACAGGGAGAACTGTGCCATTGACAAACCAGTAAAAAAAAAAAAAAAGAAACGCTAATTGAAATCGTCCAGAGTCTTGCTCTGTGACCCAGAGTGTGACGAAGCTGTCCGGGACGGCTTCATCCGCAGAAGAGAGATGAATGGGTTTCTATGTTAATGCGGCCCGGACTTGGCACCATTTTTCATTTTCATGCAAACAGTGTTGACAACCTGCAAATGTCAACTTTGTGATGATGCCAGAGAAACAACTGATGTGGAATCAAAGATACAGATGATTGCCTCGACAATGGAACTACCAAATAATAATAATGTCAACAATAAAATACAAATTGCAACATGGATGCAGAACAGTATTTCATGTCATCTCTGTTCGTGATCAAATCTAAGCCAATTTCTTTGAAAAGTGAGGTTTTGCAGCACACCTGTGGTCATTTCCTTGTTAAAAGGTGGATTTCCTTTTACTCATTTGATAACACATCATGTAGCGCTACAGCTTTGTAGCATTTCCTTTAGATTAAGGCAAAGCATAATGGATGCAATACCTTCATTTTCCAAAACAGAATGTCCTCAATGTAAGCTGGCAATTGCGATTTAGCTGAAATTGGATTAAAATGCATCCGGATCTAAATCTGCCTGCGCCGTCTCCTCTCTGCAATATCTGCTCCTGTGTTTGGCGTTGCGTTTGCATAACAGTGTGATAAGCATTTGGAACGGGACAAGATGGCAACTTGCCTTCCTGCTCATGCAAATGAATGAGACAATTTACTGCAATTCTATCGGCTGCGGGTCTGGATGGGTCCAGGTTTTACCGGCTGGCAGGCCGTCCCGTCCCGTGACGCTGCAGGAGTTACACGCTGTGTTGTAATGACATTCGGCGATCACGTGATCTCTCACCTTCTCTCCTGGGGGTCCGATGGCTCCTTGGGGCCCCGGAAGTCCCTGTGGAAACAACGCAACGCGCTCAAAACGGGTCATGTGACGGACGAGAGGAGAGGAGCTTAACGCCACACAACATGCTCATCACTCACCTGAGCACCTGGGTTGCCTTGCTGTCCAGGAGGCCCTGGCTCTCCTTGAGGTCCCTGAAAGAAATTAAGCATTTTTTTTTTAGAGATCTCATTATGAATTAAAAGATTGATGACTTTATTTACCCGACGAAAACCCATGTGAAGTGAGGAGTAATTTGCTGCTCCACAAGGTTCATTAAAAGCGAAATGCACCTTTAAACAGGCATCAATTAAAGGACGTCCAACAGTGCATCGGTACATTCCCTTTTTATATTTTTTTCTCTACAAAAGAACATGACGTCTTGCTCCTCTTTAAAGAAAACAACCATAAATACTAAGCATACACTCTCAAAGCTGCTTTTTTAATGAAAGGAACTGCTGAAGCACGAACGCAAAACACCTTCCCTGCCAGATAACTGGCAATCAATTATGTTCCCTCAGTCCACGAGGCTGGGGAGGGTGTTGATCTTCTATCTCCACCTTGTTGGTGAAACTCCCAAAAGAGCAGACGGGCTGCTCCGGTTAGATATTCTCGTTGCGGCAGACTATCAGAAACTGAGCTGAAATGATAAAATTGGCCACGGTGGAGTGCTCCGACGGATCCCGGCACGGGCAGCAGATTCTTCATTAGCGTGACACAGCGAGAGAGGGCCTTTAAAAAAAACATTTGTGGATGTGAAATCCACCTCTGAAGAGGTGCTGCGTCTCGGGGTTCAGCAGCAGTTGTGTATTTGTTTTTTGTTTTTTTTTAAGTGCATTAACAGTTTCACCTAATCTCTTCTGCACTTACGATGTTTCCTTTGGGTCCGGAGGGGCCGTCCATTCCAGTAACACCCTAATTCACAGGACACAAACAGCACAAATAAAAAAAAAAGGCCAATAAATCTGCAAAATAAGGCATTTCAGGTGCATTTTTTGATAAACTATTCAGCTTCATCTGCACTGTGTGACTCCTAGTGTGTGATTTATTAAAGTTTGGGATCTTTAAAACCTGCACAGATCTCAGACTACTGTTGAAAATCAGCAGACCCAATAATTATATTAGGCTTAAAGCTTCACTCTGCATTTGTCTGAAACACTTGAGTTGAAGCCAATAACACAAGCTATGCTTTGTATATTCTGTTTGAGGTGCGATGAGTTTTTGAACCTCCCTGTGGGTGTTGTTCTGCAGCGCCTTTTGTTCTCGCTGCTCGTGAGACGCTATGAAAAATTGATTGTGCTCACTAAACAACACGTTTATGGCAACTGTGTGGATGTGAAACGATAAGAGGAGGGCAGGAGGGGGGACTCACGGGTGGTCCTGGAGGTCCCTGAGGTCCTTTTGGTCCCAGCAAACCGCGTGGTCCCTGTTGGAGGGAAAAAAAAAAGAGGGAAATGAAATGGAGAAAGAGATCACACCTGTGGAAGGAGGAATGGGTGTTTAAACACATTCAGCTGAGTCAAGTTTTAGAATCATGCGACTGTAAATAACCTTGCTTCCTAAATGTCCTTGAAAATTCTCAAAAGAGTAGAATTGTGTCTTTTTTTTCTTCTCTTTTCTTTCCTATCAAACACTGCTTTGAAATTTCGTGCTGAGCCTCAAAGCCAGTTACCTAACTGGAAAACCTGCCTGCAAACCAAAGCAGCGCACCCTTGTGGACAAAATAAATCATAACAGTAGATGTCAAGGACCTTGCGATGATTCCTGCCTTCCCTGCCTCGTTTTCCCTCCTCCGTGGGGGCTATCCTGCCTTCAGAGAGCGGGCGGCTATTATCACAAGCCTGATGCTTTCTTCACCTCCGAACGGCACGAGGAAAGCCGGATCAGCATGCACTCTTCAGCAGCACAGACTTTCTGGATTCATATGTATATGAACAGGGAGCGCAGTCTGCAGATGATCTATGGCACCATCAGACCGTATGATTGTTCGCTAACACAATAACACGGCGGCTGCAGGCCCGGGAGCGCTCCGCTCTATCGGCGCAATCTCCGGGCTCTGTGAGGACCGGATGGTAATACGAGCGATCACTCACTGGTTCACCAGGAAGTCCCCTGGGTCCGATCTCTCCATCATCTCCCTGGGAAAGAGACAGAACAGGTCAGACTGTGGAACAGACAGTGAATGATAATGCAGGGGGGGAGGGGGGGGGGGGGGGGGGGGGGGGGGGGAGATGCGTGAGCGCTGAAGAGATCAGAGATAATCGAGAGACATGGAGAAAAAAGTAAAGGGAGAGGGGATCGGGTTGCATCAGCTGAGGGTAATGATGAAGGAGGGAGAGATTAGAAACAGACAAAGGAAGGAAATTCAGGGAGAAAGGAGGTAAAGAAAAGTAACTGGAGGTAACGTTCAAACGGTGGCAAAACAGGTGAGTTCGGCGAGAGGAAAATGTTCAATTCGACTGCAAAACAACTACAGCAAAAAGCAGAGATGCAGGGGATGTATTCCTCACAGGCTCGTAGGGAAAAACAAAGAGGCAGGTGTGAAAGCAAATATTTCTTTATTACCCTCTCTCCATCCTCTCCTGGAGCACCAGGAGGTCCGGAGGGACCCGGCTCGCCCTGTGAAAACAAACATTTGCATGTTTAACGGTTGTTTTCGTGGAGATTGATGCACATTCTGCAACCCGGCGCAGGAGAAGGACTCACTCTGTGTCCTTTTTCACCGGGAAGTCCGGCCAGACCGTCGAAGCCTCGGTCTCCCTGAAGAGCAAAAACAGAAAGCGCTAAGATTCAAATATATTCAAAGGATTAGGAAATATGGTGCATTCGAGTGCAGTGGGACGCGGGATACCTTTGGTCCGGTCTGTCCTGGCATGCCTCTGGCTCCATCCGCCCCTGAGCGGCCCTGTGGAAACAACACATTAATGTGACGACGCTTACTGAGCAGTCACTACATCACACACACGCACACACACACACACACACACGCTCTGAAATGTATATGAACTGCTTCAGTGTTTGATGCTGACAACTCGTTTGACAACCTACCCTCCTGCCAGGCTTTCCAGGGGGTCCGGATCCTCCCATAGGCCCACGTGGTCCCTGAAACAGACACACTTGTGCTCAATATGAAGCCTTTTTCATTGTCATTTTTCTTCATTTCATGTGTCTAAAACCTGAAATTACTGTGAAAAATCATTTCAGTACCTGAGGTCCCGACTCTCCCGATTCTCCCTTCAGACCTGCGATACCAGGAGGACCCTGGGAGGGAAGACAGTGGGTTAAAAAAAAAATGCTACAAAGCTTTTCTCTGTGACTGTTTTCATCATGGCTACTGTAAACTACACTAGCAGCTGTATTCTATTGTTTAGAAAGAATTTCTATTGATTTTTTTTTCACTCTGCTTTTTCTGATACGTACCAGAGGTCCGGGTCTGCCGGTCAAACCCATTGGTCCTGTAGGTCCACGCATGGCGAGCTGAACACAGAAAACACAACGACAGGATGAAGCTAGACATGTAGAAATGGGAAAACAATTAAGATATTTTTGTCTACATCCCATTCTGTTTGTATATGCTGTGTTTGAACGATGTCTGAACGATGTACATAACATGTTCCCTGTAACAATATGAATAAATTCAACGAGACAGCTGTATGTTGTTGACGTTGAAAAGGGAAAATGTTGACCAAATCTGCACCTTTTTTCTGCAGAACAAGCATTGACATTGGTGAAAACTACATAATACTGGTTTGAACGGTTACCCTGGCCTGCTGCATGATGGCTTGCATCTGAGCCTCCTGCGCCGACACAGCAGGTCCCTTCTGTCCAGAGTCTCCTCCAGCACTCATTCTGAACTGCAGCGGGAACGAAAAAGACGATTCAGTTTAGCTAAGACGAAACCAGCGAAGAAAAATCATCCACACTTCATTAAGAAAATATTCAAACGTTGGAACTGTGCAACAAATGCTGATGCTAATGAACTTAGCATCGGTTCCCAGCTGTCACACCAGCTCTGTCAGTGCCTGTCTGGGGATAAATGAGGTTCAAATTCTACTGCCATCTGGTGGCGATAGGGCGGCATTACAGGGAAAGAGAACACAAAGCTTGTGAGCTGCAGCGGGAGCCTGGACGGCGGTGGTGTTGTGAGCCAGACGTCTTGGGTCGGATTACACGGCGCTGCGGTCGGCCGACAGATACGCATCAGCACCGCAGTGAAATACGGCGCAGGAGCCATTGTTACTAAGACGCAAGAAATACAAACAGTCGATTGAAAACATGAGGGCTGAGTCACATCTACTGCAACTCGACCACAACAAACAGTTTTCTCCACGGCACCGGGGTTTCACAACTGTTGTGCGTATCTGGCGTTTGTATTGATTTAGGCTCTCTGCTGAGTTTGATTAGCCTTTATATTTTGGTTGTGATCACATCTTTTTTTCTGAAAAGGAAAAAGATTCAGCACTTTCAGTGGGAAGATCTCACCACCAAAACCTGTCCTGCTGTTTCAAAAGTTTCTGTAGAAGAAGCCCAAAAAAGCATCCGAATGGGGCGAGGGTGCAAAAAAAGAAAAACAATGTGTGTTTCTGATTAGACGTGTAGATTTTAGCTCCTGCCTTCAGCAGTGAGTTGACTCACTGTCCAGACGGAGTCAGCCTCACGGCTCGGCCAGACAGCTCCGCGAAACCCCTGAAAGCCGCAAGTTCACATCTGCACAACTAATCAGCTCCTTCAGACATCTCCCCAATATGAGGAGAAGAAAGCAGAGAAGGTAGGCACGGCGCAACGCCATCTGGACGTCTGCTGCTGCTGCGACTGAATCATTGGACGCAGCTGAAGCTACAGTAGGAGCCGACTGCGCCGCTTCCTGTCGACAGCCAGACGACTTCCTGGGCAGACACTCGAGAGCCTGAATTTTGGCAAAAGAATGTGGGATAGGTTGCGAAGAAGTAGGTGGAGGAGAGCTAAGCGCGAGCACAACAGGTGGCGGTCATCTGTCTCGGGCGGCAGGCCGCACGGGGCTGCTGGAGCACGGAGTTAAATCGTCAAATACTCCAAAGACATAAGTCTCTCAAGCATGCCCTTCATCGGAAATCCCCCTCATTCCAGCACGCGGTGTAAAGCACATGTAAGAGTTCCTGATAAAACAGCGAAACATACATCATACTTGGCATTGACCGCTCTCTTTGAGGAGACATGGAAAACGCTTCGGCACGAAACGCAGGGGGAAGAAAAGCATGTTTTACGATGTTGTTTCCTCCTTAGCAACTGTTATTTACTTACAGGCAGCATCAGGACAGTACCAGGGGGTCCTGGCAGACCATCTGCACCAGGAAGCCCAGGACGACCCGGAAGACCCTTAAAATGGAAAATAAAACACACATACGTGATTACACAAACTGCAACTGCAACTGGAACTGAGTTGGTTTGGTATTCAGTAAAGAAAACCGCCTCCTCACCCTCTCGCCAGGATCTCCAGAACTGCCTGGTGGTCCAGAAGCGCCTGGGGGTCCTGGCAGGCCCTATTCGAAACAGAGGACCTCATTTGACTTGTATGCATATGTGAGCCCATGTAAAGTTGTCCGACGCAGAAGAAAGGAATGCGTGCAGCCTTATGGGCCAGCTGGCCGCGCTGTAAATCCTTTTGTGAGGGGCTTATTTGTCTATACTGTAGCCGAGGCATCGAGCGGACGGCCACTGAGGGAATACATCTGCAGGATGTCAAGTCGCCCTAAATAAACGATTAAATCCAACCACATCTGAGTGCATATCACTTCCACCAAGCTGTTTCTGGAGTATTCTTCTACAGTTTACACACAGACTTGGTACAGAATTCCAGAGGAGACATGCGAAGAGGGAGAAACAAAGAGGAAGTTAAGTTGGTGTCAGTGAGCCTTTCACCAGAAAAAGGGACTTACTGTTGGCCCTTCAGGCCCGGGCGGACCCTCCACTAGCATTCCCTGAAACACACAGACACAGAAATCATCAGTCAATACTGTTTTTATCGTGTTGTGATTGTCATGTACACATGTCTGTTTATAACGGTCTTAAACGCAATCAGGAGCTTCCACAAGCCTATTAACACACGGCTCTGGTTCACTAGGAACACATGAAAACGTGTCTCAACACACCTATCTATTAGGTTTCTGTTTTCTTGCTAGCTTAACGTGCATTCCTGCCTGTCATTTCAGGCGCGTTTTGCGATTAATCCTCGGCACAGGAAGTCAAATGACACCGCACAAAGACAGAGACGCCCTGAAGTGCTTCTCTACCTGCACACGCTCCGAAGAGTACTCATCAGGGATGATTAATTTATTTCACCCAAGCAAATGAGCTATTTGATTATGCATGTTGAATGAAATGAGAGTATCTGTGTGAGTATGCTTTGATATTTCAAATTATGCTTATTCGGGTTTATTTTTTAATGTAATGCATGAAAAAGCTGCCAGCACTTCAGCACAGACTCCCATAACTGAGATATGCAGTGTTGTAGCTCTGCAGCGACACACACACACACACACAAAAAAACCCCTACTGTCTTCGTTTGTGCTTGAAGTAACAATCTGGTTTCCGTAGTTTCATGCGAACAAAAACTTAACCGTCGTTCGAAGATCAGACCTCAAAGCTGCGCCTTTTAGAGCATTTTCATCGTAACGTCAATGCAAAGATCTCTGCCAGGGAACACGAGCCAAGTTCCTGCAGGAAGGGCACGGCTATGCGGCGTTCGGTGCCGTCAGATCTCCGAATGTTTAGAAGAGACGAAACAGTGCACTTGAACATGCTCACACACAAAATGGGTCATCGAGGAAATAGAATCAAAAACACGCACTCCTATTCTGCTCTCGTGTATAAACAGCGAGGCTCTCAATCACGGGCGCGTGTATACTCAGCACAGCTCGGCGACGTTTGTTTGACGAGGAACAGCTGCACTTGTATCAAAGATATGAGCCTTTTCCTGATGTACTTCACGAATAGATAAAACAGGTCCTCCACAATGTCACAGCATCACTTCCATCTACAAGTATCTGAATGAAAGCTGGTTGTATTCCACCTGTGTGTAATTGGATCATTTTTTTTGGGAAGAGAAGCAGGAAATGTATGTCTGACTCTCCTGTGTTTCTTCCCACCCTCCACTTCCCCTTGTGTTTACACACTTCCCACTCTGTGTTTAGAGGTTATTGACAGTCCCTGCATGGCTGTTCTCCAAATGTTTATGCCGCAGTTCCACCGAACATCCAGCAGAAAGGTCTGGCGGGCCCTGATGAGTGTGTTTGGATCGAGGATTCTCGATCAGAAGTGAAGAATGGGCAGTGTTTGGATGTGGATCACATGTACGTACGCGTGAACGCCCCTCTGCATACATGCTTCCTAAATCTGCTGCTTGGGGTATGTTGTCCAAATAGTGATACTCACAGGCTCAATAACAGCAGGCTCTCCCTTCTGTCCTTTCTCGCCACGGGCTCCATCGACCTACACAACAAGGACAGACACAAACAAGCAAGATCACCCTCTTTGCTCTCATCACGCCGTCAGCCTCGTCTTCATTACTGTTTGTGGAAGTGCGTCCTGATTTTTCACCTGTCCGTAGTACTCGTCGGTCTCAGCAGGCAGCACTTTGCCCTCCTTGTCAGGGTAATCCACATCGTCATAGTCGCCATAGGAATCCAGATCACCGTAAGTGATGTCTTCCTCCTTGAACCCATCCAGATCTGTGTAGTCACCCTCGACGTCCACGCCCAGTCCGGTTCCGGTAGCGATGGAGCCCCCGGCGCCGGTACCGGCGCTGGCTGACCCGCCGCTGGAGGTGGAAGATCCTCCAACCGATACCGAGCCGCCTCCTACGGACACAGATCCGCCTCCTCCAGAAGCTCCGCCCCCGATGGTGATGGTAGAACTGCTGCTGCTTCCGCCGCCGCCAATGTGTACGGTACTGCTGCTGCTGCCGCCGCCGCCGCCGCCACCGATGACCACGGTGCTGCTGCTGCCGCCGCCGCCGCCACCAGTGGTGTAATGGCTGTCCACGCCATAGTCATACCCATCACCGTAGTCATCGTAGGAACTTCCTCCCTATAAATACACAGACGTGCTTCATAAGATACAAAAATCTTGAAAACAGCGTCGGTTTCAATACGAAACTACATGATGCATGAATCAAACCATAATAACCACCATGATGTTTGCATTCTTCTTCTTCTTCAGCTACTAAACAAGCAATGTTGAAAAATAATAATTAGAACCTACATTTTTGGGGTTTTCTGTTGCATATTAATGCGGCAGGGGATGATTATATCCACATCCAACTCATGATTTGTTTATTGTGGTAAATACCCCGCAAATAGAGAAATTTTTACAATCACTGAAGTCCAAAGTGATCAAACTGCTCCACATGATAATAAAGATTAAGATATGACACATGATAAGAAGAAGATCAGAACAATATACAGTTGTGTAATTCAAACAAAAATGATTCATAGTAAGAATCAGGTTGATTTTGGTCATGAGCAGTTTTCACACAGGACTGTTTGCTTTGATTTCCCCAGTGAAAGCAGTGAAACACAAAAAAGACACCAAAGGATTCTTTGCACTTATCATCACAGGTTTCACAAAAAAAAAAAAAAAAAAAAAAAAAAAAAACTTCCTTTGGACGACAGAGTCAACTTACTGTTTTATTGCTGGTGATCGTTATCGAAGTTCCTCCGCCGCCTCCGCTGCTGATCACCTTCCTCTCGACCACAGTTCCCGTTCCGAGGTCGACCTTCCCTCCTGCTCCCAGGTTGAGATCGCCGCCGGTGCCGATGCTGGTGATGGTCACCCGCCTGGTGGTGTCGCCATCGGGCGCGGGGGTGGATTCGTCGTAGTAGGTCTCGTAGTTACCGTAGTTGTCGTAGCCGTCGTAAGTGCCGGTTTCCTCTCCGTAGGCGTCCCCTCCTCCGGCGGCGGTGCCAGAGGAGCCGGAGGAAGACGATGAAGACGAAGACGAGGAGGAAGAAGAAGAAGAGGCAGAACCGGAGGAGACGGAGGTTGAGGTCACGACTTTGCTGCCGGTGCCGCCCAAAACGCCACTCAGACTTTCCTGCACTCGGGTCACCACATCGCCGTCGCTGTCTGTCACCTGCGACACGACACGAGGTTTACATCTCACACGGCCGCATTTCAAAATAATACCTTTGACATTTGCAATAAACACTGACGGATGGACTACCTCGACTTCTTTTGTGGTCGTCTCAGCATCAGAAGTTGATTTGAAAGGCTTGCCATCCATGTCCTCATAGTAGGGGTATTCATAATAATAGTTCTCTGTGTCCTGAAAGCGAAGCCGTGACAGTGAGTGATCACATCTGTGACTGTGAGATGAATTACAGCTATTTTTAAACACGGTCCGCTGCTCTGTTGCTCCCGGCTGGCTGACGTATGCCTGACAGGTTACTCATTGATCAGAAGCACACAGGAATGCCTTCCACTTCATGCTGGATCCCCCTGTTGCAACTTGCAATGACCAAATGACAAATTACTTTTCTTAATGAGTTTGTCAAGCGTCCTTAAGGGGGGGGGGGAAGAAACAAGTATGTAAAACGCCAGGCTCAGGCAAAGCAAGGTCAAGGGGAAGAACTCCCCTGTACTCTTTTTTTTGTGCTTTTTAATGAGTTTGCACACAGTATATTGGTATTCAGGGCAGAATACAGTACCATAGAGGGGAGCAGGCTTAGGCAGGCACCACATCATTCCTGAACATTATTAACTAGCTGCGCAGCCCGATAACCCCGTTCTTCACAGTCAGCACTTTGCTCTGGCACATTGCACTTCTCTTGCATAAGCGAACCGGCCCTTTGCAGCAAAGGATGCAAGATCTTATTCAAGCATTAGGGATAATTACTGATTAAAGGAAATTAGCTTTAACACTAATTGTCTCTCTTTCCGTGTCTTACAATGGCATCATCTCTTGAACGTGGCGGGCGTTTGTTTGGGAAGCTGAGCTCTGAGCTTTGATTTATAAATCAATTATTACACCATTAAAGAAATACCAATGAAAATAAAAATGTGGAGGCACTTACATATTCATCGGTGTTGGGGTCCTGGTTCTGCGGCTGATCGGGCATTGGCACTTCACAATCGGGGCTGTAGTGCTCACAGTAGTCATAGGCAGCTCGATGGTCTGCTACAATCATTAGCTGCTGGATGTCTCCCTGAAAGCCACGAGAAGGAAAAAAGAAAAAGGCAAAGAGACTTAATGGACACAGCTAAAGGACTTGCATGTAAATAAACAAGCAAACGGAAGAAGCAACGGTGTGGCTCGGCTCTGACCTGCAGGGGGGGAAAAAAAAAAGAAGAAAGTATCTACATATGTGAGACTGCTGCTGCAGAACAGGCTGTTTTAAAACTAGGTCAAGCCACGGGAATCAAAGGGTGACTAAATGATGAGGAACTTTGTCAGTGGTCCAATAGGGGCCGTTTTGCATCGGAGTCAAGCACCGAAACGCTTCCAGCAAACAGCTAGAAGTTACAAAAAAAAAAAAAAAAAAAAAAACGCAGGACAACTGACTTCATTTAGCTGGCGATGACAACACAAACACACACATAACCGGGGACTGACAAACACACACACTGGGAGAGTCTTGAACAAGATGAATTATTTCAAACGGAGCGTGCCAGCCCAGCCCTGAGCGGATTGTGTAAGACAAATGGATCGGCTCTGCCCGCGCCACATGACTTACAGGAGCAAACCTGCAGATACAGATAGCTGACCTGCACGGCCTGATTTAAAGAGGCGTATGTATGTATATGCCGATCCGAGGCGTGGGGGCGGAACGGCGGAGAGATCTCTCAGTGAGAGAGAAACTCACAACAGAGACGGAGCTGTGGAGATTGATAGAAAAAGAGCAAGTGAGAACAAGAGAGAAAAAAGGGCTCAGAAGGATCCCCAGGCTACATAGGGAGCCGGGTGTGTTTGCCACATGTTTCTGAGAAGATTGCATATGGCACAGAAAACACAGCGCTGCATTTATCCAAACATATCCTGATCACAAGCCCAAATGCGCTGATGTCATCTCACATCAATCAACAACAGCGCCGCAAATATATTTGTGAGGCGAGGAGGGGGGGAGGGGGGGAGGAGGGGGGGGGAGGGTCGGAAACTCATGAAACAACGGAACTGTAGCAGCGGACCGCCAAAGAGGATAAAGTGTTTTTAATTATGTCCCAATTGCCAGCCTGCTCTAAAATCCCTCAGCGCCTACTTCCAGCTGAAGCTCTCCGTGGACTCGGCTGCTCTTCTGAGCGATGGATTGAATTTGTGGTCGAACCGGAGCCCCGATCCCACTGCTACTTCCCAGAACTCCCAGTCACAGATCCCTCAGTAACCCTTACAAAACACTTTGCAAGATGATGTTTCCTTGGCTAATGTTATCAGAGGGGTTTATACTAGTGGATGCAGGCAAACAAATCCCTTCCTTCAAACCAAAAAGAGAGAGAAAAGAGGACTGCTGGAGCCGTTGCACAGCTCTTCCAGCTCTGAGCTCCCAGGAAACTTCCAAATGGCTGATGAAGGTTGCACACTGCGAACAGGCATCGGCTCGATGCTCTTTTCTCCTCATTCCTGAAAAATCGTGTGTCACAGCTGCGCTGAAACGGGATGATGGGTATTCAGTGTTTGAAATGAGGTCACACTCAATAAGAAATAAGCCCCTCGTACCACAAAACAGCTCCACTGTCTTCGAGCAATGCTGCCATTTCTTTCTTTCTTTCTTTCTTTCTTTTTTTTTTTAACTGATCGCTCAAAGCAACCGGAGGAATATCACAGTAGATTATGACCACCATGGGTGGGATCCGAAGTTTCCCAGGAAATCACAATTATTCATAAACCTCAGGTTTTCATGAGACAATAATCGCAGAACTGTGTTTAATAATGTGTGACATCTACACAGTGAGGGGGGGGGGGGGGGGGGGGGGGGGGGGGAAGCATCTGCATGCCTAGAAAGACAAGAGGGTGGATGTAGAAGCTCTACTGAGAGAAGAACGAATGATGGCTCCATCTGATGGTACCAACTCTATAACAAAAGGTATGTGTGTGAAAAAAAAAGCAAACAAACAAAAAAACAAAAGACTGAAGTGGAATGTGGCCCTGGACTCAGTCACCTTGGATCATCCAACACACCAGCAGCTCCAACTATCTTAAAGTTTTATTCTGCACTTACAGCCCTGGACAATGAAAAAAAAAAAAAAAAAGAAAGAAAGAAAAGCAAGCCTGAAACTGAGCCCTGCACAAAACTAACTTCAGATGGATAGGCAGAGAAAAGTTAGACACACTTTTATTACTTGCTGGGGCATTCGAGCAACTTAAAACTGCACTTAGAGGAGAAAAGAACCGTTAGGAGTCAAGCGTTATGGGCACTTCGGCGCGGCCTAAACAGAGTTATTTTTCACACGTTGCAGCCTCACAGTGTGTCTTCATTACACCTCCGTTGCCAGGTAAACGCACGCATCAACATATTCACCGCTTTCAGACCTTCAGTGGCACAATGTAGCCTTTCTGTGCACAATTTCACGTGTCAGATTAAAAATAACCTGATATATTTTAATCATAGTTTCAGTTTCAGTTTCGGTAAGCTCTCTTTGCTCTTCCCTAGAGACGCCAAAGCCGTCTTTTAGCCTGCGCTCTGCTTTTCACCACATCTGTTGATGGGTACAATATCACTGTATGATGAAGAGAAATCACATTGCAACTTGTGTATTTCCTGAGTCAGATTTTCAGCACACACTGAGGCTGACTGCTTAACCTAAATGCTTAATAAAAAAAAGGGAAATTGTAGCTCATATTTCATTTTAAAGTCATAGCAGAGGGAGATGATGTGCAACCCAGAGGCAGGCCTAAATATGCCATATGTGAGATGATTAATACACGGTAACAAGTGCAAATGCAGGCGCACAAGCACAAGCGACCCAAACCCCCAAAACGGAGCAACAACAAGAGGAGCCAGGGATTACAGCATCACACCCGGGTCTCTGGAGGGGGGGGGGCCATAAAACACACGCAATCAGCTTTGCTGTTAGCAAAGGGACAGTGGCATTTATCACTCTGGAGCATCATGTGGCACATCAGAGTGCTGCTTAAGGCATAATTTTCAGACAATAACAGGGCTGTCAGCATCTCCCTGGACTCGGCTGAAATATGACGCTGCTCCTGGCCACTGCTCTCCTCCATGTGGAGCTCCGGTGGAAAAGCCTGTGGCTGGGAGCAACTGCTCAACTCGCTTGACATACTTCATGTTAAAGAAACTGTGGAAGGTACACACACACAGACACACACACACACACACACACACACACACACACATATCCCACACATACACAGGGATAATAAATACATACTGATCAGTGACACCTCAGTGTGGCTCCAGACAGAAAATCACATCTTTTTTTTCCTTCTTTCAGGCTATCATTTCTCAACCTCATCCTGTTTTGCCCCCCACTCCCACACACACTCACACACACACACACACACACACACAACTATACCCAGCTGGATTTTCTGGCTGTGTCCAGATGGGGGCAGGAGAGAGCTCTGGTGAGTGCAAAGCCAAACATCTGTCTCCATCTAAACCTGACCCACAATCATGCAGGGTGGACCAAGTTCATTTTGTTCCCTCTTCTGAATTAAAAAAATATGATGCATGGGAAGAAAGGGAACTCTGGGGCCGTTTCAAAATCATCGCAATGCAACGAACGAGAGCAAATGGGGGTAAAATTGCTCCATAAGGAGCTGGAACCTCAAATTCTCATGCATTAGTCCTTGTTCTCCCACATGCTTGCAGCATGAGGAGAAAGGAGACTAGAGACTGACAAAGGGTTATTTAGATGAGAGGAGGGTCTTTAGGTGATGCCAAACAACCCCCTGCAGGTCGGTTTCAGCAGAGCCGGGCTCAGTGTCCCATAAAATCCCACAATTTCGTGAGCTTAGAGCAGCATACCGAGAAATAAACAACACAAACCAATACTCATTATTTCACATGATCCTAAGGGACACCTGAAAATGGCTCTGTTTACCTTCAGACACAAGATGCCGCCCACAAGTTTCCAAGAAGAAAAACTTTTTTTTTTTTTTTTTTTTTTGTCTGGTGAGGTGACAGCAAAGAAAAATGGGGAGGAGGGCGCCACAGGGCAGGATAAGACCCTGGGAGGTCCCGAGCCCTCGCTGCATTTTAAAGGGGAGTAACTTTTCCCGACATATTTACACAGTCACCCCTGAGCTCTAACTGAGCCAGGTCTCGGTCCCACTGCCAGCCCACACCGGCACACTCGCCTGGGCATCTTCCAAAGCAACCACACAAGCCAAACAACGACCAACATTGTCAACGCTGTTGTTTAAGCACATACGCGCAAACAAACATGGCCGCCATCAGCTGGCTTTAAACCTTCAGCAGACATCAGCGGCACTTTCTGCCACATTCGCTATTCCCTCCAGACTTCCCAACAACTCAGAGACGCTGCCAAAAGCAACAAGCCTGTCTGCCACTTATCCAGCGCCCCAGCTATTCCCTCACCTCGCTGCTGCTGTCCTGTTTTCCTGACTCCCTCTCAGTCTTCTTCACCATTGCAGCCGTCTCTTTCCCAGCCCTCATAAACACTCCCTGCTGCATAAGATTTTAATCCCACGTCTCAAAGGGCTGCGGGCAGCCATATTTCCCATTTCCTGTTCTTTTTGGACGAGTGAAAACCAGAACGGCTCACCTCACCTAACAGACGTAGATTCTGCGTGTTTGGTTTGGCCGTTCGCTCAAATCTGCATTAGAAAAAAAAAAGTGCTGAGGGGACACTTCAGTGCTTGCTGACACAGTGAAGGAATAGCAGTGAGAATATGGGGGCGAAAGACAAACATCTGACATTAGTTAAGGAAATTCTCTTAATTAGGCATGATGGAAACTCCATCTTCCCCTGAGCGACTGAAGTCGGGGCAGAAATGTATCAGTGCAGTGTGCTCTGTCAGTGAAGCGCGATATATACCTTGGACAAGACAGCGCAGACAAATGTGACGCTTAAGAAAGAGCAACACAAAGGTTCAGTAATCTAGATGAGTTTGCTACAATACACAAAGATTCGTTTTGTCTAAAAAAAATTAAAAAAAATAAATTATTCAACCCGCCTGATTTATAACCGTGAAAACAGAAATGGTGGCGTCCTGTTTGTATAAAAGGTGGTCGTACTCTTAGTACTCTTGCCTCACAGTGAGAAAATCCCTGGTTCAGGTGAGACTTGAGGCCATTTCTGTGGAAAGCTTCAAGTTTCTTCCCAGTCTGGTATTCCAGATTAACTGATGATTATATAAAGAAAGCACATAGTTGCAAAAATGACAGATTGGCAACCTGGCCACGATATACCCTGCATTCACCCACAGTCATACGGGATAAAGCTTTATGGAAAATGCATGGATGGATTGTGTCAGATTTAAAGATGTTAGAATGTTTTCCTTCATTAAATGTCTTTACAGCTTGTCTAGATTGTCTTTTTTTTTAATATAAAGCTTCTCCGAATACAGTTTTAAGGCCCTTCTCCCAGGAGCCTCAATGTGACAGTCATGAGAAAAATACAATAAATTTGTGGTCATCGGTTGGCAATTTCAAAGTCGGACACCTGGAGACAGACAGCGGCTTAAAGTGGGATCAAATTCTTCCAGTGCGACTGCGGCTAAGACGCGAAATGACAGGAAATGTGTTGACCGGTGCACGTTTCAATAAAGCGTCAGGAGGAATAAAGGCAGAACAACAGAGATTTAAAGGAAAACGTCTGTGTGACACTGGTGAGTGTTTAAATCTGTGCAGAGCTGGGTTTCTCAGGCATACTGAGTGAGCAGCACATCCAGAACACACATGCTGTTGACATATACATCCGCATTGAAATGCAATGACTCATCCAGATTCACTGCCGCATGTGTGTTAAATTATCTACGCACTATTTACACATAGCTGTAAGTCTGAATGCCTCCTCCTCTTCAGCTCCAAACCAATCCTCCAAGACAGATTTTCGTTTAGTCTGAAAACAGTCTGAACGCCCACTCGTAATTTTTTTTTTTTTTTTTTTTTTTTTAAAGTAGCACAGTCATGAAGGCCAAAGCAAGGGCATCAAATTTCCAGGTCTCCTCTAATGGGGCTCCAGGAGAGAAGCCATTATTCACGCCTTAAACAGTGAGCGAACTGTTATTGCTTTTTGACACCCACTTGGCTTTTCACAGTTAAAAAAAAAAAAAAAAAAAAAAAACTGAGCTCTGGTACATTTGCAAAAAAGCAAAGCCACCGTTTCAAAAGCTTTACTGCAGCTACTGAGGGTTATTGTTAGGAGAAGCCAAGCCAAAGCCTGGCAGAGTCCCTCAAACCGACCGTAAAAATAGAGTCAGAGTGTTCTGAAATCATATCAGGATGGCTACAAGAGAGAAGAACAGTCATGAAAACAGGATGTGTAAAACTCATCAGACCGATACAAAATTAAACAAGCATCGCGCTCATGTTTTTTTGTTTTTTTATTACATTTTCCTGTCTCTGGCTGCCAGGCCCCCCACCTTCCCTCATCCCGGTCCTTTCCTTATCGCAGCGCCTCAAACTCCCCCACTCATACCATCTCTAATCCTCTTCTTCGGTATATCTCAGCCTCCATCTTCCTCTCTCATCTTCATCCCACTCTGCTGCCCGTCCTCCCCTCCCACAGACAAACGCGAGCCCCCCCCCCCTCCCAGGGCGCGGTCGCGCCACCGGCCCGGGCCTGGATATCAGCGGATACCAAGGAAACCTCTGGATGAAGTCATGTGGCGCGGCGGCCGTTCCAACACTGACATCAGCGGGGAGAGAGCGAGAGAGAGAGAACTCCTCATTCTTTCCAGAGAATGACCCAAAATTTTTGGCTCCTCTACCCCCGAACCCACTGGCTCCTGCTTCCCCTCCTCCTAACGCTCCCTCTGCAACGCGCACTTTCTATCTTGTTCTCTCGACGTCAGATCTTCCTCCCGATCTCCTCCCTTAATTTTTGTGTATTTCTAGTGGAAAAAAGTGCTCCATGTGATCTTCGACCTCAGCGATTCCCCCTGTGGATCCCCCCATGTGTTTCCTCAGACCAACCAGACACTCGCTTCACTTCAAACTGAAAGGTATGGATGTCGAATCGTCCTCGGATTTTCTTGGCAAGCTCACTCGGAAACAACAGTGAATGGAGAAATCAGCAGACACAATCTCCTTATTCTTTCTTTCTTATTTTTTTCCGTAGTTGTCTGAAAACGCTTTAATGTACTCAACATTCACAATCTGAAACTAATCAAGGAACACGACAGCGAAAAGTCACTAGCTGAGGATAATTACACTTAATGACTGATTTTTACATTTGCATTACAGTCATTATAGGAAGACTAATTGCTATTCCCCTTTGCCACTCTGATTACAAGGTGGAAAAAAAAAAGAAAAAAACAAATCTGTCTGCTTACATAAACTTCAATCAGCTTCGTATTCTTTACAGCTATAAGAACATGCATGGTGTTCTTATGCAAACCACTGAAAGAAAGAAAGAAAAAAAACATTACGGTACTTATAGAGGGCAGACAGTCTCCCAGTTACCGCAATAACCGTGTCAGAAACCAGACCACAAACCACCTTCAGCATCTAAGTACTACTTCTCCTCTAAACGCTGTATGTAAAGAAAGAAAGGAGCAAGACCCGTCTGTCAGTCAAACTACGTCTCCTCTGCCTCCTCTGAGAGTCAGGATGGTTTTTCATCGAACTCCATCACTGATCAGAGACCTCACATTCGACTTTAATTCGCTGTTTTGTTGGAATCAACTGAAATAGATTACACATGCCTTCATGAGCAGTAACCCACTCTGGCGAAAAGTCAACACAACATCATCCCAAAGTGTGAAAGAGTGAGGACGGAGCGAGGAGGAGGAAAAGCCGGCGCAGCCGGAGCATAATTTGGAAACTATGTGGCATATTTTCCATTTTCTGCACGCACTGGAGCCTATCCTGTCTCCCAACTGGCAGACGCACAGCAGGAGGGCTTTAAACATCCCTCACAAAATATCGGACCGTTCCCACGGTAACCGCTGGACCGTTTCGCCGGCTCTGATAGGCAACCAAGATTTACGACGCTCCTTCTCCTGATGGAGATGCTGCGGCTACAGCACAAGCTTTTATCAACTCTTGACTGGACTTTTGGAGCTTTGAGGATTTTATTTTTTTTTCTATTAGCTTCTTAAAGTTTTCATGGCTTTTTATTCCCACACCTGTGTGACTGCTGCTGCTGTGCTCATATATGACTAATAATTACTCATAACTCAACATAAGAATAAATACTTAGTATTATTTATTATTAATATTAATAATATAACTTATCCTGAATAAATGGCATCGTCTTGTTGGCAGCTGGAAGAATTCACAGCGAACAGGCTAATGGGAAAATAATAGCTATAACACACTTAGTGCACTATAAAAACATGTGTATGCACGCCTCATTAAATATTTCACACTTCATAGTTTTACTGAAAATGTGAACACGGTCTACACGCTATAAAGCAGCACTGTACCTCCCTCCTTCACCAATAAACCACATCTTCATTAAAGAAAAAAAGGAAAAAAGAAGTACAGTTAAAGTAATAAATATGAGTCTTTGTTGAAAAGCGGTGACTGGATCATGGTTCTGACTGAGGACAAGCAGTTAAATCTTAGTTTTACAGCCCATCATATATCTCTCACTCCCATGGCCCGGCAGACTTAACTAAAAGAGGAAGGGGGGGGTTGATGTTGGCGGTGATGTCATATTTCTTTCTTTTGGTCTGTTCTCGCTGAGCAGCAGTCAGGTCAAAGGTCAGCTGGCTCAGCATCAGTCACATCAGTCAGCCTCTGTTACTAATTATTATCGAGGGCCTCAGTCTCACGGACTAATCCCCCTTTAAACAAGCACGACTCTGAAGGGACAAAGACAACAGTATTCCTTGTGCCTTGTGCCGCTCTGTGTGTTTTGGTGTGTGCACTGTGTGCCCCCGGCAGGAGTCACGTTCAAGAGCCAGAAATATCCGCACGGGCGCTCATTCCAGGGACGGTCCACATTCATGCCCGTTCTCACACTAAATTACACAAACTGTATTGGAATGATATCAGATACATCAAGGTTTTTAACAGGCTGTCTGTCTTTTATGCCGTACCACAAATCTTCCACAGCAAAAGCTTTCAGCAGAATGAACCGATCGTGTCGCAACTGGATCAAAACGCTCCAGGCTTTTTAGACGACTAGACCAAACAAATATCTCTTTAGCTTTCACCACAGCGTCCACAAACAACAGCAGATGCTGCAACACAGATTGAAACTGAGCAACAAAAAGATGTGGAATATATTCCACTTAAAAATCTGTGTAATTTGTGTGCATGTGGGTGGTGCAGCTCTGGCCATCAGATGCTGAGGAGTCCACAAACCAGAATCCACACTTCCATAAAGGATGTGGGAATGACTACAAGTGGTCAGGCTTGAGCGCTGACTCAAACAGGATGGGGAGAGAAGACGGACATCACACATGTACGTGCACTGTCATCATATGATTCAGATAAACTCGTCTTGCTTATGTGAAAGTCTGGATGGGCCACTGTAACATATGTAGTACATATAAATGACAGGTATACGGTTATAAATCAGACACTTCAAAATCTGGCCTCCCTTTGAACTCTGTGGCCAGAAACTTTTAACTAAAAATCTGAAATGATCCACAGAAAAAGACCCGTTAAAATACATGTTAACTGGTTCTGCTCTTTAAACTCACCACTTCAAATGCTTCCCTTAAAATAGGACCTGAAATCTAAATTTGTAACTATCTTGTTGATATTTTGCTGTTCGCCTACTAATTCTCCCTGTCAAAAGGTGCATTGACTCTTTTTTACACGTCGCGCATGAATTTCAACAACAGAAACACAAAAATTAGTTTTATCATTTCACTTTTTTTCCAATCTATTTCAGTACTCTGTTGCTTTGAATACAGATTCAAACATTTGTGTGGAAATCGACTGGGAATCCACCACAGGCAGTGAGTGAGGCTCTACATGTGTGGATAGATGTTGGTTTTGTTGTGCCTACCTCAAAGACTTCTTCATCAAGTATTCTTGTTCCAAACACTAAAATTCCTTTGGTATCGATGATGGGGTGGGGGCTTCGGAGCAGCCTCTGGGTGGCCTTCTTTTTACAGTCCAGAATGAGCGTGATGGTCTGCTTGTGCACACTGATGGCCACTCGATGCCACCTGGAACGAGAGGTCAAGTTAATTCACACACTTACTGGGTTACAAACCGGTTACAGATCCCTTTTGTCATTCAAATGTATGACGATGCCTTTTTTTTTTTTTTTTTTTTGGGTGAAATTGAAACGTTTTTTAACTAACAAATTAAAATTCTTCATGATAAAACTGGTTTCAGATACAAACTGCAAGCTTAAGTTACACAAATGAGGATTAAATGTACAACAAGGCAAACAGATTTCGACCAAGAGGCGCGCTGGAAGGAAATCTGAAACACCTGCTTCAGGTGCTGCTCAACCACTTAGATGAAAATAAACCACTATCAAAGCCGGTCACTTCCACCTGCACTCTGATTACAGGGAAACGCGCATGAAACGGAGTCTGACGCTCATTTTATCTGCGCTGCGCCGGGGTCCACCTACTTTCCGTCAGCGAGGTTGACTCCTCTGAAGAGGGGGTAGTCCTCGGGGCTGGGTTTGCCCGTGTGGTCCTCGTACAGGAAGACGGGAGAGCGGCCCACTTCCAGTCCGAGCTGCTGGATGCCCTGCTCGTTGTACACAGACAGGAGGAAGGACTGGCTGCCCTTCCTAGGCTTCACCGTGGCCATGATGGAAAAGTCCTCAGGGAAGACGTCACCTGGACGGAAACGAACGGCACGAGAAAGGGAGAAGTTTTAAGCAGCCGTGACCGAACGTCAGCACGAGAGGGATGAAAAATGCGATGGGATAATTGTTTTAGCAGTCCTGACTGTGATCTCTGGTGTCAAAAGAGGGCATAACGCTTTTATTGTTGCTTCTGCTGGAAAGTAATGATAGAAAAGCAGACAAGATTATTTAGACAGGAGGAATTAGGACGATGGGTTTCGAGCACCAAAAGGAAACGCCAGCAATTTGCTGAGCGCCCAAAATGTAACAGGATAGGATTTATCTGAAGCCGAAAAGCACGGCTGGCAGAGTGGAAGGGAGAGAAAAACCAAAAGTTAGAGGAGAGGAAGAAAGTGGCTCGTTTCCAGCGCAGCACAGGATGAGAAGCATTAATGGCAAAAGCATGTGATCCTGGGAGACTCTGTCAAACTATCCCTCAGTCCCCTCCTCTCCGCTCCGCTCTCCCACAGCCGATGGATCTAACAGACGGTGGAAGCGTCCCGATCAGAGCTGGAGGCTGGAGAAGAGCTCAAAAGTCTCCACCGGAGAAGCGATTAAAGCACATCTGAAGAAAACTGAGCAAAATCAACAATATCTCACACAGTTTCTAATCTGACAATCAAGCCTTGTGAAACCAGATTTCTGGATTCAGTTTAACATAAGCAACCTGCAAGAACTCAACTATTGATCTCTTGTGCATGATTGCAGTGCTGTAGCAGCTCCTCATGCAGTCATCAAACGGTTTCCTCTCAGAATAATAGAACACAGGCTGGAAAACGCTGAACTGGGGTAACTATAGTTAAGGGAGCCAATCAGAAGAGAGAAAAGATGGGATCACTGACAGAGACGGGCTATACAGTAATGAGTTTTACTAGTAACCCATCCGCTTTAGTCTCTCTCCAGTTTTCATCCCCTCTCACCCCGTCAACATCTGGATGTCTGTTTGCCTTCCTGTCTTCTCTTCCTGCCTTTTTCTATCATTCCTTCATTAATGCCAGGCGTCGAATCACATCATGCGGAGAGCACATGCCTTGGCAATGTGCTCCCTCAGGAATTCAGCTTGGCATCATATGAGGAACATTGCTTTAATTGACAGACGCTTCACAAGGACGGCGTAAAAGCAGAGAGCGGGAGAGACGGAGAGCGCCGGAGAGAGCGAGACGAGACAGGCAAACCTCGAACAAAAAAAGGCTTTGAATGGAGGATTTTGATGAGGGAGACAGATTTAGAAAAGTCTTTTATTAGGTGAGTGAAATAGAAGAGCTATGATGTGAAAAGAGAAGTCGAGGGGGGAAAAAAATTAAAAGAAATACAGAGAAGAGAACTTCATTGCTGTATCAGTTTACACCAGAGACTCGTCTGCAGCAGAGACAATGACTCAGAATCATCTGTGTGGAGGTGAAAAGGTCGGCTCAGGGTGAAACACATGGACACCCTGAAAAGTTCTGGGGGTGGAAAATATTCATTTTTAAAAGATTTAGCACAATTAGAATAAAAATAAACAACTGAAGTGGAATCTATCGTGTTGGATTTTAGGATGTGCTTCAAACTTTGCTTATTCATCACATCACAACTTCTCCTTTCTTTCTTTCTGAGCCCTTTGAACTAATTCAGTCAGAATCGCCAATCCTGCTTTTCCTGTCACATGATGTTCTGGGAAAATCTACATTACAGTGAGCACCATAACAGAAGGGTCACAGCCTCCCCTTTCACTCTGGAGATCCAGTAGGGGGAAGAAAAGATGGGATCCAAAAAAAAAAAAGAACGCTCTAGTTTCTCTGGAATGTGTCTCTCAACCTGCTACTTCAGGCCACCAGATGAGAGATACCTCATTCCCCTTTTAGTGTGTGAGTGCATTTTCTGTGTGGGCGGACATGGAGGGCGGTGGGAATGGAAAGCTTTCGGTGCCAGGAGTCCTGGGAGTTTACACTGGCATCACCGCCACCACTGATGTCGGGCCAAAGACCGTCTGGGAGATTCAAAGACAACCCCAGACATCTGAACCGCCCGATAAGGCACCAATCTATCATTTCTCCAGATTGAATAACTAAAAAGTGCTTCCTTCTATTTTGATAATAAAAAAAAAAAGTCTTTAGTATAATATGGCCAGCTTTAATTTCCTCTGGGAGAGGTTTCAGGGCTGATAATGAGAGGTTTAATTTACAAGTTCAAGCAGTCAGAGAGGGTGAGTTTGCCCTGAGACTGATCTCACACCACGGATCTCAGACAGGTAAAACTCAACTCTCTCTCTCTCTCTCTCTCTCATGGGGGGGTCAGCAGCACTTGAACTGATGTTCTGTCACTTTGCATACAAGTGGCTAAATGGAGTAGAAAGTCTTGCAGCCTGTAGTTGATCATTCAGTCATCACTGTGTCAAAACGGAGATGTGTGTATGAGACCAGCTGCATTCCAGCATATGGCTGCAGAGACGACGGACCCAATGGACTCAGGTGGTTGACCCTGAGTGTAAGTGGCTCTAATGGAAACGGGGGACAGCTAGGTCTTTGAAGAAGGTCCAAGTAACTTTCTGCAACAAATTGAAAGCAATTTTCTAAAAAAAACTTGCTATTTAACTCTCTTTTACACTTTGGGATGTTAAGCTGTTCGTCTATTAACTTGCTGTCTTCTCAAATTGACACAGACGTGATAAACTGCGCAATTAGACAAAATGAGGTAACTCCTAATATAATTACCTAAATTAGCTATAATGATAATTCAATTGCTATCTAAACTGTTAATAGACATCCATAAGACCGTGTGAAGTTTCTCCACCAAATGTCACATTGTTTACTCTGGTTTTAATCAATAGAATAATCCTTATAATTCAATCAGAAGCTCCTTTTTGTTTGAACTGAAAGTTGCCATGGGAGTATTATACAGATAAATTGATTTTGAATAAATAGAAACCGCTATTGTTACTACAGCTGGAGATCTTCTAATTTCTCTCTGTGCTGCATAAGACAGCTGTGGACACACTAACTTAAACTAACTTAGACAGAATTAATGAGCTAGTTAGACGCTGTTACTTCAGTTTATTTCATCTTATTACAAGAAACACAATTCAAACCAGAGGTCCTTCTATTTTTTTTTTTTTTTTTTTAAATCAGACAGATGTTTTAGTCATAGATGCAGTCAAAACAGTGGGTGTTGTGGAGGGAGCAGACGGCTAAATTTGCCTTTTTTCTTTATTTCTCATCCACATAATAAAGGTAAAAGAAAGCTCTTTTCTGTTCCCAAAGCTTCAGTACTTTCAAAATGAATCATCTCTTCCACATGTTTGCCTAATGAGTGCACGTCTGAACTCGCTCGTTTCCAGCACATCATCACAGGCTGTCTCTGGTTATGGGGTCACGGGCCAGGCTGTTCTCCAGCTCCAACGCTACGGTCGCGAGAAAATCTGAGTTTATATGGAAGTCTCAGTTTATACATATGACTTGTTTGTCACCTTTTGTGGAGGCGGGATGCTGGGTAGATAACTCAGGCACACTGCGCCTCCAGGCTTCGGGCCAAAGTCATAACTCAGGAGTGAACTCAGTTGAGAGGAGGGGGCCGAAATGGACAGAATGATCTCACACGTTCAGCTGCCTTCTGGAATATATTAGCTGTGCATTCTCATGGCGTGGAGGCGAGAGAGGGGCCACAACATGAGCATCGCAAGTGAATTCTAAACCTCCAAGCCACAGATAGCTAGTTAAGACCGCGTGGTGCCGGTTATGAACTCCTCCGACTCGGTTTGTTTTATGTAGACTGTTATTTCGGATGATCCAGAGTAGCGTGTGTGTAATTACAGCATGTGTGTCTAAACAGAGACGCATATGGGGCTGCGCTGTCATACGGCATCAAAGCGAACAGTATTTGTTTGATTGGGGAGCATGTGAGGGCATGCCGGCCACACGAGGCTGAGCTTTAAAGCGATACTTCAACATTTTGGCAAATTGGCCCATCTAGGGCAATTCGGTAGTCATTTAGAACAGCATACTTACTTTTTTTGTGAGGGCGAGCTGTTGTTTATTCAGCGGTGAGTCTGAGGAGAGCTTCACGGCGGACATAATGGAAGTGGACGGTACAGTAGCTTCCCTCGTCAAACTCATCAATCCAACACAATCCAACAACCCCAAAACACACTTTGGTGGACACGTTATAATCCCCACATTCACTACGCTGTGAAATATTAATGCAAAATTACGAGATTGAGCGTTTTTTTTGCAAAGATTGCTAAGACGGAACTACTTACTAAACATGGCGTCTGGGCGTAGTGATCTCAAAAGAAAAAGTAGTTCCCAATATTTGCTTCAATGTCGTAACGCTACAATATTATTTGTTGGTGTTTCACAGCGTAGTGAATGTGCGGATTATAACGTGTCCACCAAAGTGTGTTTTGGGGTTGTTGGATTGTGTTGGATTGATGAGTTTGACGAGGGAAGCTACTGTACCGTCCACTTCCATTATGTCCGCCGTGAAGCTCTCCTCAGACGCACCGCTGAATAAACAACAGCTCGCCCTCACAAAAAAAGTAAGTATGCTGTTCTAAATGACTACCGAATTGCCCTAGATGGGCCAATTTGCCAAAATGTTGAAGTATCGCTTTAAGCCCCGACAAAGAGTCATGCTATGGATCAAAAGTCCCCTAAGGCCAGTGTAACGTCCCAATCAGGCTATCGTCCAATCCAAGCGCCGCGGAGGCTAAGATTACAGGAAGGGACATTATACATATCTTTATTTTTCAAACTCATAAAAACAATTACAGACATTTGTTGTCTGACCAACTTAATTCTGATTGGGAATGTCGAGAAGATACGATAACAGTACAGAGGGGAAGCTCAGCACGTCGCACAAGGCAGAAGTTAAATAAAACGCAGCAGTGAGAAATGATAGAGGGAAAAAATGATGACGCCTGAGGGAAAACAAAGTGGGAAGGAGGCAGGAAAAGGCTGCTGGAGAAGGAGGAGAGAAGGAGAGAAGGAGAGCGCCGCAGCGCTGAGCCACGTCAGCACAATAGAACAAGGCAAAAGTGGAACCCCAGACTTCCCTCCCTCCGCCACCCCTGTTTTCACTGCTTTTCCATCATCCAACTCCTCCCACAACATCCAGTATTACAGGGCTGGATCGCACACATCTGCTGCGTACTTTCAAGGGGGGGGGGGGGGGGGGGGGGGGGATTTATTATCTATGTTTCTCCAACATTTTAATCTGACTAAGCAACAAAATGCAGCCTGTTACTCAAAACTTTGATGGATCTTTTTTATTTATTTATTTATTTATTTATTTATTTTTATTATGTGGACCTGGCTGTAAAGCACGCGGACATTGCGCACATGTTTCACTGAGGAGTAAACTCGTTTACGGGGAAGTGAAAGATTAAACAGCAGGCAGAGTCCCGCCTGAGACCCTATGAAGTAAAAGCAGAGTTGACATAAATAATCAAGTTATAGGAGCCAATAAAAGTGCTACCTGGAGGGGAAGAAAGGAACAGGTTAGGTGGGAGCAAATACAAATTGCTTTCCAGTCATGTTAAAACATTTTATCTGCAGTTTACTATGAGGAAGGGCGAGAGGTCACACAGCCGACCAGATGGCGATGCTGGGAAGTGAGCTTAAAAATGTAGGACGGAGCACAAAATAAGAGTAAAAAGGTTAAGAGTTTTGATTTAATAGACTTCAAGTAGAGATACAGGGACAAGTCAAGCAGTCTGAAGCAGGAATTTCAAACACATTTTAGTTCAGGGGCCACATGCAGACCGGTGAAATAGTGCCATAATAACCTTTAGAATTTAAACTTTACAGTTTTTCTTTATTTTGGCTCAGAGTATATGTCAAAAATGCCTATATTTGTCAGTCTAGAAGGAGGAAAATGCTTAGCAAACAGAAAATAAAGCGATAGTAGTAGTTTTAAACACTGTCCCTTAAATATATTTTCAAATTCAGAGTAATTTGATGTATTTAACTGCATTGAAATGCTGCAGAAGAGAGACGACAGTCAAGGTGAAGATTCCCACAGGACGCAGACTGCAGTCTGATGGTACTGCGGCTGTTTGCGTCACAGCGGAGAGGCGGGCGGAGGCGCACACTCACCTGGGTACAGCTGTTTGGTGGGGGCACTGAGCTGGGCATCTTTGGATACTCTGTAAGCAACGTCGGGTCCTTGTGTTGACCGCCTTTGTGAACAGAAACCCGTTGTTCTCGTAACACCCTCAGGTAAACTGTGGAAATCTAAAATCTTCAAGAGGTCTGCTGGTTCGGCTGCAATGAAGGGAAAAGAGAAACATAACAAAAAAAAAAGAGAGATGTTAGCGTTAAGGAAGAATAAAAATGGAACAATGCTTTAATTTCCCACAGACATTGGCCAATTTACGTTATTGTTTCTAAAACACGCAAATGCAGACATCAGCAATTTTTGCATAAAGACATAATTATGCCAAATTCCTTTCACCATTCACTCGATTTCTTTTTCTTTTTTTTATGTTTTGCTGACTCAGATGCAGTTACTCAGCAGGAGTCATGACTGCTGTAGCTCAGAGACGATTCCTGCAGACTCTTTCGGTACTAAAAAGAGATCTACCCATTTATAGATGGCCACGATCACGGGTTAGGGCTGCATAAATACCCATCCCGACTGTCCATTTCCGTGCACGGTTAAATGTCCTGCTGCCTCCCTGTTGACCGCACACTTGTAATTTGCACACTGTCGAGCCAGTCGGTCCGGCTGCAGTCGGGCCGCCGCAGAAGTACACCGGGTCAGAACAATGCAAAACGGGGGTTTGACCCTGAACCGCGCCGTCACGTGCCAAAACCGCCCAGGACAAACACTTCCAGCTGTTCCTGCCGCCAGACGCACACACAACTAGCTGCACCAAGGCACACATTAGCATCCAGGCTTTCTCGAGAACAGCAACAAGGCCATGTCTTCGGGGACGGCTCTGGACGGGGGGGGGGGGGGGGGGGGGGGGGGGGGGTGTTTTAGAGCAACGCAAACACTAAAGCGAGGAGGCAAACTGAAAACAAGACATGGGAGGGATTTTATGGCGCAGGAGTTGAGGAAATAAAACAAAAAACAAAAAGCAAGTAGGCTGTGGTATTCCGCCTGATTATGTGCAAGCGCAAAAGGAAAAAACACACTTGGCCGAGATTAAAAGAACACACACACACACACACACACAAACCCACATGCAGGTGAAGCAGTCCTTGTGTCCGCCTACAAAGACCACACACACCGTTTGTTCCCAGAAAAAAAAAAAAAAAAAAAAAAAAAAGAAGCTCTGAATAGCCCCATCCATCTGAGAGTGAAAGGGCTGCTGCTGGCGGAGGGGAGGCGGCTGATCGAAGTTAAGCCTCAGTACAGTCTGCACTGCCCCGCAACCACCGGCAGCTGGATGTCATTACACATGACTCACGTGCAGCAATGATCAATTAAGGAGAAAAAAAAAAAGGAAACAACTTGGGACATTCTTATGCAGAGGTTTCCATTTATGAGCAGTTTGGCTGCACGTGTTCCTCCACAGCTGTGCACCGACTGTGAAAGACGACTTCCTCACCCACAGTCTGATTGCATCTCACTTCCACTATCTGCAAGGCAGAAGGCTCGACAAAGTCTTCATCCATAGTAATAAGTCAAAACGCATCTAACTCCAGAGATGAACACACTTGTTTGAATTCGCATCAATCCTAGGAAGTGATTGATGTGAATTTTAATCTCCGAGCACCCCGCCCGTGCGTTTGAAGACCCACCCAGAGGGGCCCGTAACCACGTCGAAAGGATAACTACACTCATATCCCTGTCAGTCCGGGCCACTGGATGACAGAGCCTCCAAGCAGGTGAAGCGTCCAAACGGAAAAAAAAAGAGACAGATTTGTCTGTCATCAGCTCACAATGAAAAGGCACAGAATGTCTCCCACCAGCCAGAAAACGTCGATCATTCACCGCGATGACAGAGGTTCACTTAATGAGGCGGACTCTGGAGCTACCCTATAACCACGCTGGAAATGCGCTTTCACTGAAAAATGTCCTGATCCATCTGTCTCGAGTTAACGTTCATGTTCTGTCATGTCAGAAATTATTGATGATTTTATCATCGTCAACATGATTTTGCAATAAGCCACAGTTTCAAAATGATTTATTTGCAAAGTAAACCACTGCTAAATGTAGAGCTTATGAAAACTGTTATACAACGGTCAAAACTGTCAGACTGAAAACAATAAACCATAAACATATTTCTGTTCAAGTTGTTTTTCTTTACAGTTTATTTCAAGTGTTATTTGTCAGTTTTTGAAAGTTTATCACTTAGATTTTGATCCTTTTTGTGTGGCTGTTAATGCTTTGGACACAGTACCGTTATTAGAAAATAAACTCTGTGATACAAGCACAAAACCAGCAGGTATAGGAACATAAAGTCTGAGGCTCTTGGTAATATTTTAAAGCTGACGATGCTTGAAAGGTTCTGCACAACCTGATCACCAAGATGGTCCATCGAGGGGAAACAACCGCTGTCAACTCAGAGCCACCAATTCATTGAACACGCCCGTCTGGATTACCTGAAGTACCCCAAGCCTGCAATCCAGTAATGATCCCATCCTTGTCATCCCAATGATCTCCTATTCACCTGCGTACTTAAAGAGGTGTCACAACAGCAAATCCCTGGTAATGTGCGCTGTAGACTTGACTACTTAGTACTCTGGCTGCTCTTCTTGCCACAACTGGAGATTTAACTCAATACTTGAACTTTGAGACTTCTTATGGATCAAATGTTGAGTCAACTGCTTCTTTTTACAAGGCTCCCCACCTTAAGTCATTTTAACTCGCACCATAGATCTACCTAGATTTTACACCAAATGCTAAGTAATCTCAAAATTGCCAGCTTTCTGCAAGACTGCCCTCAAGTCTACAGTATATCAGAGAAACTTTTATTTTTTTAAATTCCAGTGACGGTAATCAAGAAAAAAATAAAAGCTCTGCACTTGCCTCTTTAATTTATTATCAGTTTCAATAAAAACACAGAAGGAGCGACTTTCCCCAGCCGCCGAACCAACAGTCACACATAAAGTGGCACAGGCAGGCCGCTCTCATTTAAAACGAATTCTAACAAGAGCCATGGTTGACCCAAGAGTAAGCCCCGTAGGCTTTCGCCCTTTTTTCCTCAGACGGCCACAAATGTTCCCCGAGAAAGCCGCAACAGTTTTTCTCTGACACAACAGTAATTCCCTTCCAACCCGCCAACATCCAACAGCACATTATCCCTTGGTAGACACATCAGTCGGCCGGTGTCAGCTGCACGAGGGCGGCCCATACAAGGCGTGGAAACGGCGGGGTTACAGCTGACCGCCGTGTAATTGCCCTAACTGAACTGCTGCCAAATTAAAGCCAAAATATAGTGTTAAAATCCGATCGTAACGTTGGCAAACAGTGGAGGGATGTTTGGGATTTGAAGACTTTTACAACCAGCCAGCCACTACTGCCTCCGTTTTCCGTCTGCCCCCTGAAACTCGTCCCCGTCGTCTCTCCCTGCCACACACATTGTTCTCGCTTCCTAATTTGGACACAGCTTTGCTTTGCCTCCACAGACGGTGCTGTGACAGGTGAAATCCCCTCAGATCATCTTTAGATAATTCATGAGTGGAATACCGATTGAGGAAACCATCCCGACGTCGACATCGCATTTCTATTCAATGGAAGTCGCTGTTTTTTGGATTTGTTTTTACTGCTTTCTAGGATTGTTACAGAAATGTCACTGCTAGATGAGGACAAGCTGAAGGTAAACGAAGTTAACTTATCAGAATGAGCCAGGAAATATGAAAAGGGCACCATGTCTGATACATGACCCTCAGAAAAAAATTTAAAATAAAGGGATAATGTCTATAAAACAATTCAAGTTTCTCACACTCCAACCTTTTTCGTGAACTGAATTTACTTCACGATTACCATTTCTGGTTTAATCTTATTGAAATCGCTTCCATTACTCATGTTCTGAATGTATTAAAGCGTCTGTGATTTCATTTCCCCCTGACATTTTTGTTTACCTCTCAAGACTCCAACTTTAATTTCAAAATTTTCACTCTGACTAACAAAATATAAGCCGACTTCTTGAAACTTTACTTTAAATCTCAAAATTTCAACACTTGTTAACATCACCATCCAGTTGTGCATAACGGCAAGTAAATATTGTACTCTATTTGAACACAGACACTAAAAACATCGAAAATGAATCAACAAACTGCCCCATGGTGGTCATAGAAACAATAACAGTATCATGGAAACATCCACGGGGAAGGAAAAAAGGTGGAGTCAATGCAAACTGTGTCATGACCCCTGCTGAGCAGTGTTGCCTTTGCTAATCCACACTGACACCGTCAAATCCCGGGAAAGATCAGCAGCTTTTTTTTTTTTTTTTTTGGGGGGGGGGGGGGGGGGGGGGTGACTGTCACCAGGTTCTGCCATTCACTGCATGTCCGTGTTAAGCGCTCCTCTCATCCATCAGTCACACAATCGTTAACGTTATCAAGCTGCGACACTTTCTCATCTCCCCAGTTTCCCTTAATCCTCACATGAAAATCCTTGTTTTTTTTTCATCGCAGGTTCTTTTAGATCCCCTCAGATCTGAGCGCAGCCACGGGGCAGGGGCAGCTGGAAGTGAGCCAGGTGGAAAAGGCCAATAAGTTGAGAAAGGAAGCCTGGAGGCGAGCATAATAAATGGCCTTTCGGGCGCCAACTCCAAATAAGGGACCTATCGAAAATCCATCTGAGAAACAGCAAATGTCTTTTTCAATAAGTAATGATTCACCTTGATGCAGAAGGGGGGAAAAAAAAAAATCAACAACCATTTTCTTTTGCCGGGTACTTCAGAGAGTTATAAAGGTACACACATTATCACCTCTGCTTCGCTCTCTCGTTAGCATATCCTCAAGCAACTTCATTCATAAGCCTCTGTGTGCCGACCCTCCAGCGGAAGCAGCACTCACCACATCCCAGACCACAGGTATGGCTCTCAATCCCACCTTGTTAAGACGAGATGTTTACCTTCTTAGGAGGGCCGTTCCCTCCGGGGACCGACACCTCTCCGTGCTAAAAATACGTTTTCCCCTCTCCGACCGCAGACCCTCACATCCCGGAGGCAGCTTACACACAAACTGTTTACATGACACGGTCGTGTGTACATTTTCTCAGGGTCAGTCTGGTGGCCCTCTTTGGTGGATTTGGAATTCTTCCACGCGGGCAAACATGACACAGAAATGGCCTTGATACTGCGGAAGTTGAAGTTTCTGCATCCTCACTCAGAACATGGCTTATTATACAGTCAGAAGTGACAATACTGGACGGATTAACGGCAGCTTCTTTCTCTTTCATTTAATTTTCCTCCAGTGTGTGAAACCTCTGAGCCCTAGAGGGGGTCCAGCAGGGGCATCATGTTTCCCCCGCTCTGTACTTTGGCTGTAACAAGAGTCTCGCTGAAGCTTTCTGCACAGATTGACCATTACACGTTCATCAGAACGCAGCCTGTTAGAGAAGACACAAACCCAAAACCATGTCACTGAAGCAATCCAACAAACACATCAACTCCACCGAGCTCTTGGGACTCTCAGCCATATGGTGCGGTATTGCAACACACTGAAGATCTCAGCCAGATGCATGCAGTACTGCGGTTGGCCACAGGTTTCTGCAGCAAGTAGAATTTCATTTAGTTTTTACAAACCAAGCTCATGTCCTGCAAAGTTCATGTTATAAAGGCTACAGTGTTTTCAAGCTTGTATAAAAAAAGATATGGTGTAACAACACGTGCAAAGGGGATAAAGTTGTAAATGAGATGGGAGAACAAAAAGTACGAGCCAGCAGAGTGCCTTCTTTTTATGTGATTCTCACAAAAATTAGTGGTTTAACTTTGTTTTCATTCTTTTACAGGTCTGTTTGTCAGACATGGGCTGAAAGAGTTGCCTCGTAGTAAAATGTAATGAATTCATAAAAGTACAGATTAAGCATAAGTTATTTTAAAAGCTGCGGCAAAAAAAAAACCCTTTACATTACAGCAAACTGCAGCAGACAGAAGGAGGCCTGATGTGCTTTTTTTTTTCTAAATATGTTTCCCTCCCTACCTGACTGCACTTTCTTTTTTCTCTCTTTATGAGCTCCGGTGCCAGATTCATAATCCCGCTTTTGGCTCGGTGCCAGGACTGTGGTGTATCCCATTCCTCTAAATAATCATCCTCGTCTCTATTTTCACAAATGCACACTTTCACGTACGCACACACCGGCTCTGTAACAATGCTCAGTGACTCCAGACGGCACCATTTCGTTTGACAGGAGGAGGGGGTGCTGCGCCAGTGAATTAGGACTTTTTCATGGAGGGGTGGTGGGGGGGATTAACATTCTTCCCGCTTTCACTGCCGCCTATCCTCCTCCTCTGGCCCTTCCTGAAGTGAGGCCTGACTCTCCAGGCACATGCTTGACCTGGCGCTGAGGACAAGGAGTAATTAGCAGCCATAAAGAGGACCCTGCCCCTCTTGGAAACCGGCACAGCTGAAAACAAGGACGCCCAATGAGAGACTTCCCCCTCCTAGAGCGCATCACCGACAGCCAGGGTGCAACAGGCTTTTTTTTTTTTTTTTTTAATTTCACCTGATTTTGTTATAAAACTTGAAGTGAAGCAGGAAGCTCACTGTGAAAGCATCGGGTTATAATTAAACGTCAATTAAATTGAATCTGTGTGAAGTTTAAAACAGGAAGAGCGACGTCTCGGCACGCAGTGTTTAACAGTAAAATTCATAACCGATGAGAAGCACATGTTTAATTGCAGGACGGTCAGGGGGCTCAACACCTGAGCCTTATTTGGGATAATATATCCCACACTTCATGCTGGGTAGTGGTTCACACACTCACACTATGCAATACTCCTCTGCTACACTTCATCTGAGCATTTATCTTTTCTTGCGGTAACAGTGGCTGAGGTTCAGCTGAAGATATGAAAACTCTCTGATCAGTTTATCTTATTATATCATTTCCCCTGGAATCCATCTGGATGCTAACACAACAGCTACTGACGGGATCCCTTTGGTTTCCAGAGGTCACACAAAATTAGAGCTGCACGTGGCAAATAAAACCACAATACGACACTGGAATCATAATCAGACCCTGGAAACTTCCCATTTGTTATATTTTGATGGCCGAGTGTGCACGCACGTGTTTGGCTTCACTGTAATGTTTTGGCAAATCAGAGATTGGAGAAGTGGTCTGAAGCCTTTCCTGGAGTACATCTGTGTGTCAAGGAAACAATCAGATGTATAATCATGCCAATTCTCTTCATCTCTGTCAATATATACACTTTTTACTTGGAAGTGGCAGAATCTTTATTTACTAAGGATAACCAAATAACTAAAAAAAAAAAATACAGTCTTCATTAAAAAGGAAGGATTTGAAGACTTAACGCCCATTTTTACAGTCTGTTTGACGACAAGGCCACAGATATACGAACCAGGTCATGTTTGTTGATGAGAACTGGTTCTGAAGTGTTTTACCAAGTAATAAATAAAATTCATAAAATATACAGCAGTCATGTGTCCATCTGGTGAGAAAACTGCCTCTATGATTAGGTTGACCAATTATTCTGCAAACATTTCTTTTAAAGAACTTGTTTTATGAAAGCCTCTCAGACTTTTACAGTTTTAACTTGGTACAACTTGTTCTGACTACACGACCACAAAACATAAACGTCTCGGCCAAAATTACAGTGTAAGATTTATCACTTGACTTTTTTTTTTTTTTGTCAACCAACTCGTAAATTAAAAGAGCTTGAGGAACTCAAATATATGCATTCGGTTTCTCTGCCAGACAGACAAAAAAGAAAGAAAACAATCCACCAACAAAACCCATCCGTCCTGCGCTCACCTCGACTCGCAGCTCCTCGGCGTCATGTGACCTTTGACACATGAGTAAACTAACACAAGCATGTACAGGACTGGGGACGCCGAGGTGCGAGATGTCAAGCCGTCACACATACCTCCACACCTCAGCTTAATTAAAATACCCAGACAGGCTTTTTGGCAATTACAGCAGCAGCTTGTCTGCCTCGCTTTGAAGTGAGGCTCCAACGAAGACTTCAGTTTCACCACCATGTAGCACACTGATCTAACGCTGACTTCCATCATCAAGGAGAGAAATTACATCTCTGCATTTTAAAATATGCTGAAAACTGCTGTAATTTGGAGATTTTTTTTTTTTTTTTCAGTCAGGCTGGTATTTTGTGGATTTTTTTAAAACATACTCTGAATAGCGTTATTATGCGATTATCTGCTATGATAAGAGTTCAGTGATTGCTCCACCAGATTTTACCTGCGTTCCTATTAGCCGTAGCAAACGGAGCAATGTTGTCGGCAGCTTCTTTGTTTGGAACAAAAAAAAAAAGTTGCAAAATTACAGCACATCACTATATCATGGAGGAGTTTTTGCCTCCGAGCCAACGAAGACGCACACAGGCTTCACTTGCCGGGTTCAGCTAAGTTTCCTTTTATCTGCAGACTCCAGGTCCAGGCATTTCAGGACACTGACACAGTGACCTGGGCTGTGAGCCGCACGTGGAAAAAAGCAGCAGGGAGGACCGGGCAGAAGAGGAAATGAGAGGAGAGTCGGGTCTCTCTGTTTATTAGCCAAATGCGTTCACTTCAGTGGCTCTGATCAACACGTTCTGCCAATTTTCATCAGATACTGCTAAATAAATCCCAGCCTGTGACTGTAAAAGGGCGAGACAGCAGGCAGACGAAAACACATGCAGGGGCTCAGAAAAATCCACACAGTCTGCAGAATTGGCACACACACGCACACACACACACCTGAAAGATGATCCAGAGCACAGAGAGTTTTTCTGACCAGAGCTCCTCCCGAGTACTTTGGGGCTCAGCGCTTCAGTTCGGCTCTTATTGCTTTAACAGTGGGAATACCAGATGTTTTACTTCACTGTCTCCACGCTGCAGCTCACAGCAGCAAAGATAAATCATTGTCTGCTGTCCGCCGCAGACTGAGATGGAAAAACTGAGTCAAGATTCCACGGCGCACCTCCGAACGCTCGTTCTGCACCGGGAAGGAGCAGGAATAGTGACTTCAGTGATCGGCGTGATCCCTGGCTTTTCATCTGTTTATCGCCACCCTCCCTCTGTGGCGTCGTCTTTCCTCTCCACCTTCATTCAGTCGTATTTTCTGTTCTCCATTTGCAGTGACATTTCCAACGGCCTATTTCATCTGTCCCTGCAGTGAAACCTTCCTCTTATTTTGCCTCTCCCGCTGCAGATAGAGTTTTAATGGCTGGGCTGCTGAGAAATTAATGAAAATGATGGCCCTGCAGCTCTGACACAACACAACCTTTCTCACTCGCACAGCTATACAGATTATTCCGGATGCTCCGGCACCAACAGTTTGACAAAAAACAGTGGAGCAGACTCTAATGCACACGATATCCTGCACAGAAATGAGGCTTTTATCTTCGTTAAAGACTTTCCGGGTCTGACAGAAGTGCAGCTCGTTGAACCTCGGCAGCACATTCTCCAGCACTTCAAGGTGGTGCAGCGCCTCTGGCTAATATTAGGAATTGATCCAAATATGCAATGTTTTCTGGCAAAGGATGAGCTTCCTCATCAAATTACTGAACCCAACGACCTCAAAACACTAAATCAATCGCCGATATTCAATATTTACTTTCAACTGTGCACTTTAATTAAAGAAAATACATTACATAAAGCCCTTGCTATCTCGACTGTTTCTGTAGCCAGGTTAACCTACAGAGGATAAGATAATTCATCAAAATGTTCAGTTTAATTGAGATGCAAGTTTGCATAGCTTCATTTCTTGTTTATGTGCAACAAAAACATATAGCTAAAAGTTTAATGAAGATAATAACTATTTGTAGCACTAAAGTCATGTAATTTAATTAAATTGTCAGTATTTACATGAGAGCAGGCTTCTGAATATATGTTGCATGAAAAGCTGTGGATAGCTTTAAGTTGCACATTGCAGCCTTGCCAGGTGTCAAAATGACAGGTAAATCACAGGCAGGTGCAAGCAACCAAAAGTTTTTCAGCAAGCTGTAAAAAGTGTGTCAAGATACAAAGCGAATACTTAGGTTATCAATCACTGCTCTTGTACGGCTCTAGTGCTCTTATACACACACACACACACACACACACACAAACGGACTGAAGCCTGAGGAAAGGAAAGATTGCCATCTCATGCATAGTGCCAAATATAACGCACAAGTTGCAGTGACAAGCCAAGTCAGCCATCAATTCTCCCACTGACACGTTGAGCAGTGTCATGCCTGAAGAAGTTCTACCCTGTGGCTGAACAGAGGTGAACTGCAGAGGCACCAATTAGCTCCTTCATCAGGTATAAATGATCAAAATCACCTCAACAGTCCAGCAGAGCTACTGGACCACAATTAATTGAGCTGGAAGCTATAAAAAAAAAAAAAAATACAGCAGAGATGTCCAAAATGTGCCTCAACAAGCTCTCTTTTAATGATGTTACCCCGTTTTTTAGTTTCCTGCGGTGTTACGCCACATTAGTGAAGGACTGGCAATGACAAGTGTTTATCCGAAGCTGCATGACTTATATTAGGCACTGGCCACAATCAATTAGCACTGGTTCGCATTAACTTCATGGATTTATCTGTGGAGCCAAGCACCAGAGTGTTTGCTGGTTGCAAAATGAAGATTTAAAAAAAGATTTTCTGCACATCAAACTTGTACTTAGAAGAAAGAAAAATAATGCTGGTTTGTTATCTTTTGTGCAACACTTTACTGGTCAGTAACACATGATGGTTATGAAGCTCCACTTTAAATCAAAAAAAGGCTGTCTTGAAGAAATTAAAAAGCAATATACAGCCAACTGCGATGACATTTTAATAACTATTGCTCAGTCCAGTCTAGTCCACAGGGATTTTGGTGCAATTGAACTTCTGATGCCACAGGCTGCGGTTTGCATCTCCAGTCCTCCACGCGGTTGGACTTTGCCGAACCGAAGCCAAAAAGGGCCTTTGTTGCACAAAGGTTGCGGTTTTGGCTGTATGTTCAGGCAGCATCCGAGCATCTCGTGCTTCAGAAGACTGCTCATTTTTTCAAGATGAATCAATTCTCCAACGTGGGAATATTTCAGCATAACTGCAATGAGGCTGTTGCCTCAATTCCTACATTTTTTTTATATTGCAGAAATAGACACTGATCAGAAGGGATGGGTATTCACCATAATTGACAATATCTTATACTTACTTCCACTCTACAAATGCATAGAATTTCTAGATAATTCAATCAACTGCTCCGAATGACACGACTGCTAATGTCTGAGGCTGACACGTGTTGCTTTTTTTCATTGGTCTACCACATTTCCTTGCGCTTACTTCACTACATAAGAGCATCTGTGGTCAATCTTCGGCTCCGTCCGTTTGTCGCAATTAAACCAATTTAATTAAATCCCTGGTTTAACGGCGAAATACTGCCGAACGAGCAAAAACCTGCCCCGCTTTTAATGCTGCCTTTCCAGTCAAAGTTTCAACAACTTTGCCACCAAATAAATTCAAAATAGAACCCAACTCACAACAGTAAACTCTCTGGAGTCACCAGAAACCATTGTATTTCCCCCCCCAGAAGGGGGGGAAAATGCTTACAGTCAGTACTTCTGCTGCCCAGGCTGTGGCTAAGCTCGGGCTGGGGAAGGGGGAAGGAACGGGGTTGGAAAGGATGACTCATACATTGCTTTCCATGCTCAATGATTATAATACCCCATTACAGAGAAAAGCTCTGTTTCCCAGCTGAAGAGAACTCTCGGCTTGTGAGCCTGGACCAGACTTCACTTTTCACTCTGCCATGCACTGCATGTTGCAACGAAGCATACTGGTAAAAATCAAACACGGGAGAGGGAGTTGCATCATGGGAAAGCTCGTCCAACTTTTACATCATTGAGGTGCTTGTGTTGACATTTCAGATACAGAGTTCTTGTCTCTGTGAGAGGAAAGAACACTTTTAAAGCGAAATGAGCAGACGCTAGGTTTGGGCAAGGATCACCTTTATTAGCCACTAGCTTTGAATCAAGCACAATGTTTCATGAGTACAGGGCACCATTGAGCAGTTCAAAAACAATTATTTGAGCCTTAATTAGTCTGGAAAGGACCATATAGTGTCCAGGATATGGCAAATAATGTACTATTTGTGCAGCACAAAGGATCTGCTTAACTCTGACACTGGGTCAAAACCTTGTCCCGCATACTTTGTTTTATCTCCCGTGTTATTATCAGGCATTAGAGCTGATTTACAGAGTTCTTTCCACAAAGCCTGCATTTACAGGCTGAAGTGGCACATGCAGTCGAGGGGTCACTGCGTCTCTGCAGCCCACCTCACTCAGATTCCTTCCTCGCCGCCATGGCGATAGACGCACTCACAAGAGCCCTCTTATCTGATCGACTCGGACATGATCTCAGGACTGCTACTGAAACGTGCACAACAAATAGCTTTTTTTAAACGTAAAGTTTTATGACACTCTAGGATGACTGCCGAGTAGAGGAACCTCTAGGAAAAAAGATGGCTATATCAACAGTTTATGCTTTTTAAGGACAGTGGGACAGACGGTGCTCTCTAGTGGACATGATGATTATGGCAGGACCAATGAAGAAGAAAAAAACAGAAATCAAAAAGTCCTCTCTAGGTAGGAAAGATGATATTAGTTGCCTGTCTGTAGCCGTCTTCCAGGAGACAACTGCTGGGGTGGTCTTCTAAAAGGCTTTGGGTGCCTGAAAATAAAACCACCACTGTGTCACAACACGGACAATGTGTTTATTTTTGTTGACATGATGATGAAGGTGGAGCTCACTTGGCACTGGTATAAATATGGATATGAGGTTTATTTTCAGTTTGGAAACATCAGCATTTAAAAAGTTCATGCACAATGATGCCAACACCCTTTCTGGAGGCTTGGTTTGACTGAGAGGAACTGGCTTCCCTCTCTCTCTTAGTGTAAGTACAATATTTGAGAGAGACAATATTTGACATTACTGGACATGAAAATGGTCTTTATTCTATATTTCAGGGTGCAGCAGCTTTCAGATGATCATATAAATCCAAGAAAGCTACACAATCTTTCCCAACTCTGTATGGAAAGTTTCCTTGTGACGATCTTTACACACAATGAAAAAAAGGAAAAATTGACTTATCCAAATAAATTCCTTTTGAAGACAAATTGTACAGATATAAAGAGACTGTAAATGAAAAGCAGCTGTGGACCAGCTGTATTCGACCTTTAACCCTGTCATAAATTTGGCTCGCTTGAACAAAAAAAAAAAAAAGAACCTTTTAATGACCCTGAATGTGTATGTGCGAACCTGGCTGAAAGGCAAGACATGCTGCTATTATTTTAACAAACTGTGCTTTGAGACTGCAGATGGTATTTGGTTAGAAATTTTCTCCAAAACCTAGCACAGGATGGTGTATTTTCCCTTGAAAAAAATGCAACAGTATTCCTTTTTTTTCTTTTTTTTTCTTTTTTCGTGGTCCCCTGTTCCACCAAGAACGGGAAGAAAACATCTGGAAGACATTTTTTCTGGCTTTTTGGAGGGCTTAGCAGACAGCACAATGGAACTTATCAAATCCAGATGGAAAGGCGCTCAGTAAAACAGCAAGGCCTTCTTCTGGTTATCCCTTTTAAAATGTACATAAGGATTAAAAAAATATATCAGCTGCTAATGTACAGCTCGATTCCTAAATCGGGACTACGTTTCATGATTTCTTAGCACACCGACTAGTCCTTTCAATCGCCATCGATGGCTTTGGCCAAAATCCATCCTTGTTTTCATTTGCACAAGGTATTCAAAGAATGTTATTCCAGTATTTTTGATGACTAAAACACTTGGTTCAAGGCGATTCTGCTCCAGTGTGAATGTTGGTTACAGGCCATCCAAAAGACAACAAACCAGGGTGGAAAGAGTCAGCACTGATTTTTTTTTTTCTTTTTTGTAAAAAGAGTTCATTGATTGAAAAGAAAGCAACTCAGCACAATCACAAATAGCATGTGCTGAAAAAAAAGCGTTATTTGGGTAGAAATTATGACCCAGTTATGGCCCACACACAACAACAAACAAGGGTTCAAATCTCTTGCAAACTGCTGCATAGTTTTTTTTCCCCCTCTTTCACCCCTCAAGAGTGAGAGAATTCACTAAAACAGGAACCAGTGGAGCTACGACAGAAAGAATTCCTTTCTTCAGGCCATGAAACTGTAAACCTGACAGCAGCAGCAATCTGAAAGTCCTGACCTTCACCTCTGAACCCCGACCTCCCCTCTCATTCTTGATCTTTATGTCTTATGGGCCTTCTGTTATTACCACTTTTCGCATAGCTTGAAAAGCAAGCTTTCCTCGCAAATGCAAAAACAAGATGACCTCCCAGAAGCTCTGCGGACTGGGACTCAGGCTGAGGAACAAAGCTCGACTTATCACCAGTGTGCTCATCCTCAGTGACCCCAGCGTGCAAGGCAATTCGGTAATGTGCAAAAAGAAGTAACGGGTGCTTGAACGTGTACGTTCATATTTCACTTCCTGTGTAACCTTCTATCATTCCAAAGTTAAAACCATTAAGCAGGTAGACTAAACTACTTGACTGTAGACGTCACATCTTGAAGTTTCAAACCTTCTTCTCATTATTTGTATTTATAAGGAGGACATACAACCGCCGAATGGGAAAGGACTCCCTCACTTTTGATTTACAACTAGCATCTCATCGTTTGTTTCCTCGAAAGTCATGTTTTTCTCTTGTTTGTTCCAAGGTTCAGCAGTTGGCAGAAATTCAGAGTCAGATCAACTTCAAGGAAACCAGCTGCGTCTAACTGGCTGAAGACAACATGCGCCAGTTAGCTGCGAGCTAGTTAGCACATTTAGCTAGTTTGAAGATATTTACTGAGGTGGTGGAAATGACAAGAAGTCCAAAAGAATCGTGAGACAAATAAAAGGCTAAAATAAAATTGGTTTTGAGTCGTCATTTCCGTGTTTTGCTGCCCTCAAGTGGCGAAAACAGTGAAACTGCTACACTCAGAGCTAAGCCATTTAAATTTAGCAGTGAGATTGTTCTAATAAATATTGAAATTATTGACAAATGGTGTAACTTCACTTTTGTGAGGCTGTGGTTTTGACCACATTAGGCACTTGGGAATTGGATTAACCGAGGACTCACTATTTAATCTATTGAAACCAATGCAAAATACACAAGTTTTCATTGCTAAATGATTAACTGGAAAACATAATGGCACCAGGTCTGTAAATCAACTTAATGACTGTATCTGCTAAAGGAAAAAAAGCTTCTCTTTCTCCCTCTCTCGCTTTTTTTGCTTTACGTATAGACCTGACAAGTCCCACATAACCAGTGATGGGAGGTAAAGGCAGGCCTCTGCAAGCCTTTGTTTAAGTGTACACACACTCCCTAAGGCTGGAGGTCATGAGTTTTTGGTCTGGATGGATGTATTACGGTTGACAAACTCACTAATCACCTGTAATTACTGTTTGTCGCTCTGAAGGTTAAGATACACATGATCTTGAGGTAACATTGGGTTCAATATGACCAGAACTGAACATAAAGAAGTATTTTTACCGTGCATGGTTCCTGTTTAACTGAAAGCAAAAGAGCATACAATGAATAAAAAAACATTTTTTCTTGAATTTTTTTATAGACTAGAAAATTAGTTTACACGGAGCCTGCATGTAGTTGGCGAGTTGCGAGCAGTCATCAAGTATTTCCCACTTGGCATGTGTCAAGTGTCAAGTTTCAGGAAGTGCAGCAGTCCCCCAGAGGATCACTTACATGACTCTGGTTCCTCTATGTCACTTTTAAGAGTTAATTAAATCCAGCCTGCAGCATCAGAGAGACTCCAGACCTGCATGCGCTTGTCATCCCAACCTTCAATCCAAAATTACCCAAAATCTGGATCCAACTATGATTCAGTGACTTAAGTTTAACTACCAGCATTTATAGGCAACATGAAAGTAAACAAGCTGCAGTATTTCTTTGCATGTCTCGCAGAGCATTGAAGTCTATAAAAACCGCAGAGATTTACACAAACCGTGCATTTTCTGTGGCGAAACCGGCTTTTAGCCCGGCATTTAGGCCGTGCAAGGCACCACAGCAAATTCACACCATCAGCAAACTGTGCAAATCAGACAGAAGAAGCCACCTGTTCACCTCAAGGTCCCGTGTCAGAGCTGTAGAGCGGAAAGCACCACCAACCATGCCAGGCACTCTCAAGGTGCTAATAATACATATAGGCCAGGCCCAAGCTCCACTGCATGACCTCTCAACAGCCCAAACAGTGGTACTCTGGGATGATGAACATATCACATCTTTCATCCAGCCTGTGAACGGAGCGATATTTAGGCAAGATACCAAACTGTAGCATGTATATTTTCAGACTCTGGGTTATATAACTGCTACTAACAAGCATGGGGGGAATTTGCAGAATGCAATTAGTGAGATATGTGTTTGTTTGAGCCTCTGCGTTTGGGCCCATATTGATTTGGAGACTGTGCTCCTAGATGTTGGAGCCCTTGAGGCGGCTCCACCCTACCACTCCAGACACTGGAGCCCCTCCCTCTCATGAAAACTGTGCTCATCCTCATCTGTTCAAAAAAAAAAAAAAAAAAAGAGGAAGAAAAGCCTATTCAAACTTATCCTAAATAGTCTTCTTAAACTGACTTTTGAGAATCACTTTTCCAGTTTGCAACCTGAAACTTTCTCGTGCATGTAGATTCCAAACAAAATGCACACAAGATGCTGCTGAGTGCGTAAAAACTTTAACTCCACATCATTAACGTCCTTTCCCACCAAGTAATATATTATATTTCCTCCTTAAAAAGCTCTGACAAGTCCCATACTCTCAGACAAACCAATCCTGAATACATTAAGGCTCCAAATAAAGGAGGAGGGGCAGACATCAGCGATCCTCTATACCCAAAGAGAGAGGGGGGGAAAAAAAAACCCTTTTTCCAGCAGCGCTGCGCTCCTGCGTAAAAAAAAGAAAAAGACAGCGTATCCAACAAAAAAAGGGGAAAAACTCCCGCCGCTGCATCTTACCTGAAGTTGTGTGCGACGTGACAAAAAGCAGAATCACCGCTAAAGTGATTTGAGCGTCCCTTATCCTCCGTTTAACTTTCCATCTTATAGGGGTATCCATGACCGCCACAGAGCTCCACTGCAAAGTGGATTCACTTTCTCACTTGGAGCGTCTAATTGGACTTGCAGCAAACTTCTGTTCAGGACAAAAGAAAAAGGAAAAAAAAAAAAAAAACTAAAAGCCAAAAGTCCCAGAGAAAGAGAAAAAAAGGGGGGAGGGGGGGTGTATCGTTATTTCTCAAGCAGCCATAAGGGTTTGTTAGTGTGGGTTCCTCCAACTGGCTGACGGATGGGTCCGTCTCTGCTCCGCTCCCTCTGCGCGTCTCGACTCTCCTGCAGGGCTGCGCCTCCGATCTGGAGTGTGTTGCCCCCTCTCTCAGTCGTCACGTAGAGAGAGCCCCCTTCAAGTCAACTGGGCAACACACACACACACATACACACACACATGCACACGTTTAAAAAAAAAAGAAAAAGAAAAAGAAAAAGGTCTTTCCCTGGGCTGTCACTCACTTCCAGGACAGCAGGCTCAGGCAAATCAGAGGAGTCCATTTATTAGAGCCAGCCCTGTTATTGGCCGAGGGTGGGAGGAAAAAGTTGAGGGGAAAGTTTCACGCCTCCAATTCTTGCTCTTTTTTTTTTTTACATGGAGTCCTCTATTTCCAAGAGGAGAGAGCACAAAGCGAGAAAAGATACAAGTAATGAAGTGAGTCTTGGTGTTTCATCTGCACCGCCTGGATCTGTAACTCTCCCGGACTTTATGAAAGCTTTCATATCACCAACAGGTGTGTGGACTGCTCCAGAGTTCATAGCTGCTCTGTGCCTTTATCCTGTTCAACGTTCAGGTTTTGATGGCACACAGTGAAATGTTATATTTAGTTATTTTAGTTATCATGCAATATCTCCAAAAAACTGGGTTTAAAGGATTAGATAGTGACTCAGCAGTCATTATATTTTTAAAACTAATTCAGAGAACTTCAATTGTTCATCCACACAGAATTTAAAGTCACATTCATCTTCATTTTAATGTTTTCTAGCTTTCAAGAATTTAAAAAAAAGCTCAGCAACTATTACATGCAGTTTTTTATCTACATTTTAAGAAATAACTAAGGATTTTTTTTTTTTACTACTACCCCAGATTATTTGCATTTGAGACGCCTGATCGCTGGTTTTCTTCTTTATGACAAGACCTCGGTGCCTCACTTCACCAAATATTCCTAATGAGAAGCCAGGGTTCACACAGGGCAAACAGTTCATTGTACAGTCATTGATATTGTATTTCCATTGTGTATATTCGGCTAAACGTCTTAATAAATGACATATAAAAGTGTGATGCTCAAAATTTGCGCTCAAATTATGTGAAATTTTCCCCAACTCATCCAGCTGTGGATCATTTCAACACGCATTCATGTGTTGTGCATAACTGCAATTTATCAACAGCACCAATAAAAGACCTTCAGATTAAAATTTCAATCCTAAAATAAATAGTATAGCTGAAAGAAAAAAAGTATAAATTAACATATATATATATATATAATGAAAACTTTCAAATGATGCATACAAATCACTTTGCCAGCTTGACTACATATTAAATCTAGGCATAGTGAACAACGGTGCTTTTTTTATGTAAATGATTTCCTTTTTTCGAGCTTCGCTAAGTGTTTGACGCCAGCTCTGCCCGCTGCAGTCGACTCAAGAACTGCCAGAAATGACAGCTGTCTTTTATAAGCTGTCATGTGGCTGCTCCAGTGGGGGGGGGGGGGGGGGGCAGACATTTATTAACTGTCTAGTAAAAGTTGGCTTTAAAAACCAGTAAACAAATATCTCAGTGGATATGCTGGTGGTGACACGTAGCGATGTGCAGGGAGGGTCTGGGTTTGATGTGAGACGGAGCGAGATGGTTAACTCAGACGTGGTGATGTCTCTTTTCAGGAGTTAAATTTGGCTGTTTCATGCAAAAAGCCGGTTTCCTGCCACATGGGACAGCTCAGCTTGCCTATTTATTTAAATTCTATCCAGGCAAAGCACCTGGTCCCCCTTAGCATTGACTTCTTAGTGGTTTCAAGCAGGCGGAGTTAATACTCGCAGGTCAGATGGAAGCAGCGCAGGACTCTGAGTGGTCAGAAGAAGAAAAAAAAAAAAAAAAAACCCTCATGTCTGATGTGTTATTGCATGACACAGAACATCCAGCACCAATCCATTCTTGTTAAACAACTCAGGGCAATAAATGGCACTTTGTACACTCATACATTGGATCTCAACGTCTCAGTTTCACTGCCAAACCTGTCGAGTTTCAGATTATTTCACTGTGATGCCTCGAAGCAGCGATATATGCACATATATACCCTCCCCTTTCGTCGATTCCATTTACTGCATTTGGGAATGAAAATGTTTTCTCCATCTTAGTGATTGTAGCTTGGTCACCAGCAGATTTTCTCCCTCTTTCGAATCGAGTGAAAACTATGCGATTAACTCTAAACTCACTGCACACTGTGCACATCCATCCACCTGGAAAATATTGACTGAATGCTACATATCTGGTATTATTATAATAGAAAATAAATGTCTGACAGCTGACACAAGCATTCGATGACATTTATTGACATTTGAGGCTTTAGACTTTTAAAGTAGAGGTTATATTCTGCAACTGGAGAGTCTCTATTATGGTCTCACATGGTGTGACCACATATCGATTTTTATAAAAAGAAATCAAATTGCAACCACAAACTAAAAAGTTCTCTTTTCAGTACTGCACTCTCGAGAAGATTATGGGTTCAAATATTGGCTGGATGCATGTTCTTCCTGTGCTTCAATAGATTTTTTTCCCCCACAAAAAGCATACATGACACAGTTGTGTCTGTCTCTCTGTGTTTCAATCCATGTTACTTTACAGAGCACTTTTCATACATTAAAATGCAGAACAAAGCGGTTGATATGTTGAAAACAGAGGCCGTTCTTTTAGTGGTCCTGTCCCACCACGCCTACTAGTCTCTTAAAGGTTGTATACAGGATTTTACATGGAGAGAGAAATCCAGTGAACCGATTTGATCACGATAAAAACAAGGCTGCTACAGCTTAATAACGCCATTTTTTTAGCTTTAATTCATTTTTGTTAGTAATAAAGATCTTCTATACAACCTTTAATGTGATTATAAAAAAGTTGGATGTCTTCCTGTGATGGAATGGTAATCTCTTCAGGTGGACTGACTTTTATGGCCAGATTAGAAGCAAAATCGCTCTGATGCCTCCTTCGTCAACTTGTGAGTTTTATCAATGTCTTGCAGGAAGCACTATTCAGGTTGAGTACACACTTGATAGTCTCTTTAAAAAAGAAGAAAACCAGACATTTTCATCATTATAAACCACAGATGCCCTGAACAAGATGTGAAAAGAGGAAAAAACTGGTCAAACAGGACATTTGATCAACCACCTGACTCAAGACAGAGTCAAGACAAAGACCAGAGCATACCAAGACTAAACTGGGTCTAGACCGAGTCGACATCAGGACCAGAGAATACCAAGACCAAGACTTGAAGGCAGCAGACCTAGTCAAGACCAAGACCTTTAAAATGTGGTCCTGAGACCAAGACTGATCTAAAACTCTAAAACTACATACTACAGCACTAACTGACTCCGCCCCAACCTCTGCTTTGAGTATAAATGATTATGAGCAACAAATTCCAGAAAAATCCAGAGAAGTACTTGTTCCAAATGCAGCTGAGTTTCCGCAGCCAGTGGGAAAAGGAGCTGAATAAAGACGAGCTGTGACAGAGCTGGTGCATATCTGCATCTGCATTGGGTCACACTCAGAATGAACACCTGTTATTCTTCCTCAGAAACCAGCTCTGTGCACACAGTTTAACCTTGTGTAACCCTTTCCACCACATGTGAAGACTTCTGAGAATCTAAAGACGCCCGATTCCCGACTCAACTCCACGAAATTAGTAGTTGATCCTCAAGATTTACATTGAGAGCGAACAAGTGGACTGACCACTTAGCCATATAACAGTTACGTGGTCAGATGTATGGGTGAAATTATGGCCTGGGCCCGATGGTTAAGGTGGGTTTTTGCCTCTGCTACACTGGTTTTAAAAGTCTCGCAAACTACTCCTGTGTTAGACGTTCGCTTGTCCACAAAATTTTTCATCTGACCAAAAACATGTCACTTTTTTCTTTTTTTTCTTTTTTACAAAAACTGGAACATTAATGGCACAGCTTCATCTGAGTTTGGCTTTGATCTTTCACCAACAATATGACAGTGAGATATAATAAATGACACAGGAAACAGGAAACAGTGATTTAATGCCCGACTGTTTCCCTTCATGTCTTCAGCTCCCTCGCTTTTGTGTTTTCCACATCCACATTTACAAGGTGTCAGACAGGACATAAAAGCCAGAAAGTAACCAACACCATGAATCTTTTTTTTTTTTTTTTTTTATTCTCAAGCAATAATAAAGCAGCACCTACACACAGAAACATGGTTACTTCATCCTGCTGAGATATTCCAAACTCACGCTTGGCAGTGGCCTTAGTAAACAACAGCGTGCACCAGCTGTTCTTAAGTTCAAACTAAGCCTAGTTGTAACAATGGTGAAGTAAAGATTTACGCAGCACTAAATCAAAAGGGTCTGCGCCGCACAAAGTGGTTCATATGTAGAGAATAGCTGACCCAGTGACTGCCAGGTGTTGCAGCGGTAATGACTGAGCCAACATCTGAGTCCTTATATATGACCCTCCATCCCAAATTCTTGCCTTTGAATATTAAAATTTTATGAGATTATTAGTGATGCAAACACACTGTTATGATGTGAAAAAAAAAAATCATTTTTTTACCAGAAGTTTATTATGACTGTAGCATCCAAGTATGTGGAGAATTTTAAAGTACAAACTGAAAAATGCAGCGTTTTTTTCCCTCTCATCTTCTTCCGGCTTCAGTTTCCCTGTAAGTCGAATCATTTATCAAGAAGCTGTAAACTTTGCATGGGCTGGAATAACATAGATCCAATCCTGCCTGTTCGATCTAAACCGATAATCTTTCAGAGAACTCACGTCAAAACACGGAATTTCCATTGTTGCGAGTGGGATGATTTACAGCATCGAGTGGATTCTTCTGTGGTTTCACTTTAATCATGTTTCCTTAAGGAGCTAGAAACAGGGAAATGCTGCACTCCAAAAGAGACTAGATAAATAGCAGGATCCTGGCACTGAGCTGCTCCTGGCAGCTCAAAACACAGATTACACTTTTACATAACGCAGGATGTTGTACTTGAGTTCAGAAATCTTGGTACAACAAGAGAAACATGTACTTACAGTGCCGCATGTGTGCCTTTGCCGGTTTTATTCTTTGTGTGCAGTTTGCATCAATGGAAGTCTGAGAATGCAAGCGAGGAAAATGCACAAGCAGAAACATACATTTCTGCAGATAATCTAAAGATAATGGAGGAGTGAGCCAAACATCAGACTTGTGTCTTAATCGGGGGGTGATTAACTTTGAAAGCCACCTAAACCACCTCTGGATTATAAAGACTTTGCAGAACAAGATGCATTAGTCCATTAATTTATCTTGCAGACATCACCAGGAGCAGCTCCACAATGTGAACCCAGTGCCTTCTCACTCAGATGTTGTTGTTGTTGTTATACAAAGCCTGTTTTGGCACCATGGATTTTATGGCAGGACACCATATTTTCCATTCCATGTGTGACTCCTTCCCTCGCCAGATTTTTTTATCGTGGCAAACCTCGCCAGTGAAAACCGTAGGAAAACTGCCTCAAGACATATAAAAAAAAAGTTTAAAAAAAAAAAAAGTCTGAATTCGGAACGATGACAGCACAGGATCTGTCAACATACAAGTGAAACGTTGCCTGATGAGTCACCCTCACCTATCTGCTGCTCGTCTGCTCTGACATGGAGCATTGGAAAAAAAAATTGCAAGCACAGGTTTTCCTCCTGTGGGCCAAAAAATATTGAAGCCAAGCACAAATCACTCAATGTGCATTAGCGAAATTAAACAGCGGTAACATTTCGCTGCACGTATAGCCTTGTGGCACTCGCATAAACACGCAGAGTGCGAAACAGGTAGGTTCAGAGACAAGAGCTGAGCCGCTGCCCTCCTCTCACGAAGTTTCCCCAGAGAAAATCAGTTTGAGAGCAACAAGTTAAGTGTATAATCCATGTGGCAAACTCTTGTTTGCTGCAGGTTTTGGGACTCGTGCTGTCCAGTTTCAGCAGCACTGTGCTTCATTCAGATCGTGCTGCTCCAGAAAGTCACAACATCTGCTTGCACTCTCCTCAAGTGTTCACTTCTGGGAGCTAACCAATCCTCTAATCCTGTTATTTTTTAGTGTTAAGGTGGTGTTAAGGTTTAGCTTTTTTATACACTGCTGATCATTTTAATATGCTACCTTTGGCATATCGAGGCTCCTGAAGTGTGGATTTATAAAGCAGTCTTGGCTTCTTCCAAAGCCGAACGTATCGCCAGACCAAGAGACACAATGAATTTAAGAAACAAAAGCTTCCTCAGTGCCACGGATGTGCATAAACACGCAACTGTACCATAGCTGTATTTTTATTTTATGTAAACAGGACTCACCTTCGTCTCTTTCTAAATCTGTTGATGAGAGGAGTTACCCACAGACCCCAGTTACTCCAGTCTGGATGATTACTGTTAAACCAACCCCGTGTCACAGCGATCCCTGATAAAATGACAAAACTTAAACTCTCGATTCGTGTCCAAGAACACAGATTGTCGTCTTTCCTTGTCCCAAAAGGCAAAATTGAAAAAAGGCAAAAAAAAAGGGTAACATTTCAATTGGAATTATCTTTTCGCATGTTGGCCACTCCACCCTCCCATATAAGCAATGCATACGTCGTGAATTTGTTGTCTGTTTTCTTTGGACAGTCAGGTATTAAACATCTTACTGTTATGACCCTGTCCACACTAAAGATAACTTAAAATAAGTGTGCACTCACACTGCTGAATGTTAACATTCTGTAAACACGGGTGCTGATCGTGATTCGTATCATTCAAATATAACAGAAAAAAAATCGAAGATCTAAACACATATTGGCAATCTACATGGTCACATTCTTGGCTGAAATGTTTTCAAATTATATCAAGAGAACTGGAGCCAGATCAGACCGCAGTATGCAAGCCGTTTGTATACTTCAGCAGGAACAGTTTGCATTCTAATCATTACACTCATATGGAATATATACTTTTGGAGTATGTATACATTTCTAGATGATTCGACATTTAAGAAAACAAAAAATTGCAGCAGCGTCTCCACACAGCTGTTCCACTGCAAGTCTTTCCTCACCGTAGAAATGGAGAAACACTGTTCTGAGATCGATCTGAAAGTGCACCCAAAAATACCATTCATAGCTATTGTTTATCTGTGATAAAATATGTGTGTATTTGCTTTTACAGTTGGCTTAGTGCTTTTTGTGTCTATCAACTTTTTATGACAGGTTCTTTCAACAATCTCATCATTAGCTACGCACAAAGCCAAGATTGCTTGATCATGCGACCATGAAGCAAAGCATTATGGGAACTTGGCAAACCAATAAAAATATCTCGGTGTATGCATCGTTTAATAATGGAGGGGGGAGTGGCAAATACACAAAAGATGATTCCAGTTGATATGTATTAGTTCACTGTATCACAAACTGCTGTGAGACTGGGTTGCCATGCATGGGTTTCTTCCCAAAGCTTAAATATAAGCATGTAAGGTTAACTCGTGACCCTAAGGCTCCATTTAACAAAACATGTCAAGTGAAAAGCGTCTTTTTTGCATTAACATTGCAACGTGAAAATCATGTCCATTTACAAAGAAACCGCACAAACACTGAGAATGATGTAGTTGAGCACTTGAGTAGGTGCTGCTGTTTGTTTTTGTAATGAAACCACACACAGGGGCAGAGAATAATATGCTATGAACATTAACAAAGGTGATTACAAAAAAATTCTTATGGACAGATCAACAAGATGGATTGCTATTACAGTAACTCTCAGTTCTAAAACTACCAAGTCCCAGGAGCATATGGGACTGAGAGTCATGACAGATAGCTCCAATGACGTTACTGTCCACCTACTCACGTATGTGAGAAGTGCATGCTACAGTCGTGGTGAAGCATTTCAGAAAAGAGGCATTTCCACGAAGATGGAGTCATGCTTTTAAAAAAGTTGCACCCAAAATGCAAGGAAAGCTTTGAATTTTCTCTTGAAAACACTGCTGTGTAAACTTGTGAATTCCCTGCAGATGTGAATTAGGGTGGTTGTGATTCTGTCTCGCTACTATTGTCCTGTGACGACCGGTCAAAGGTGTACCTCTACCTTTGCTCATAATCAGATTAAGACGGGCTCCAGCATCCCAGGATAAAACAGATGGGAGTGCAGTAAGACCTGCAGATTTGACATGCGTTTATTTGGTTTTCTTGAAAAATAAATTTCTATATTGGCAAAAATCTGAAACATATTTGTGTTTGATTCAGAAAATATCACATAAATAGCCACAAAGTTGCTAAAGTTTTTTTTAAAAATACTCATTATTTTAGCTGTATTCTTTGAGAGAACCAAGCCATTTTATCCAAACTTCCATAAAAAAAATACAATCCATTCCTTTTCCTCTTTTTTTTGAGTTAACCTTGAGGTACCTTGGCTCTCCTCTCACTTCAATGTCTCATCTTTCTATGGCTTGAGGCTGGCTTGTGCACGAAGTGACAGGTGCAGATGATATAGTTTATAATTAGTGGCAGGAATCAGATATACATATAGAGGGGAAAAGGAACATGTGAGCACAGTTTAAAACCCGCCTGAGATACTCAGTTCAATCCTATAAACACAAAAAGTACACAAACGGGCTGAGTAAGAGTTTTAAAGTTGACTTTATTGATATAAGTGAGACATCACGGAAACATCTACTGTTATTCTCATCTGTCTCAGTGTTTAACATTCATCATTAAAAAATAATGTGATATTGATTTATTCTTCATAAAGTTGATTTCTTTCATACCAAATAAAGGTCACACGTCCTGAGGCAGCTTTCTTGCATTTTTCATCACGCATTAATGTACCAGTTAATGTGAAGTTTAAAGGCTTTACTGGCATAAATCAAACATTCAGGACTCAGATCCAAGGAGCAAACTGGGACAGTGACCGTGGGACGTTGCCAAAAAAGATGTTGATGGAATCGAGTCTGCACAGGTTTTCATCTGAGGAATGAGGAAAAGACTTCATATTTACTTTGAAGTCTGTGTCGGTGAAGTGTGGTTAAAGTTTTAGCACTACTTTATAGTTATTCCGATGTGACAATATCTGTTATAAAAATTACACATATGAGTATCTATCATTTTGAAATGATCTTTTGTGACCGACCAGTCAATTCAAATTTGGACTCATCGTCAGGACTCCTATGAAGAAACCTCATCCAGCCTGAAAATAAAATCAACCTTTCCGACCAAAGAAACAAGATTAAAAGTGCCCAACTTGTCGCCTGTTGTCTCAGAAGTTAACTAACCATGTCTCCTTCCCCACGCCTGCGCGCCCAGCTCCGCCCTGTCGGCTCTTTGTAGTGGTGAACGTAATTATGGAAGACAGTTTAAACCCCACGTATTTTAACAAGACACTCTTGTTATGTTCCTCTGACTGCTGGAGGAGGCTCGTCGCGTAATTGCACGAGTCTAAGGAGCGGCGCTGTGCCGACAAGTAAGAAGTCCCGATGTGACCTTCTCTGGACCTCGAGGAAGCGTGCAAAGCTGTTCAAACAGGATGAAATCCAACATCGATTATGAATGATTGTTGCACCTGAGATCAAATTGTCCAATATAATCTACCTTAGTTGTTAGATTGCTGTATTTTTTGGTCTGTGGGTGGCATCTTTAAAAAAACAATAAAGAGGAAATAAAACACACAGGACTTAAGTGGCACTGGTGTTTAAGTTGCATTAATTTTGCTCATTAATCAAGTTACTCAATAATTTGCATGACAAGCTCAACAATTAAAAAAAAGTAAGACATATACCCTGGAAACTACAGTAACTGCTCTGCAGTATTGCTCTAACTATTAAGTGGAATTTTTGAAACAAGAAACATTTGAAGAGTTGATTTATTTTGGTCAATGCAAATTTTCTTTCTGCAGGACAATCTAAATCTAAACCAGTAATTTATTCAATGCAGCAGAACAGCTCACTGTCACATCATTTAGTTCCAAATATTTCATTTAGAGGCCAAATGGAAGCTCATGAAGACTGTATGAGGGATGGTCTGGATCCACAACAAGCTCCAAACAAGGTATTTAGTTTAATTAATTATATTGTTTTGGATAATTGTCTGTTCCGTGTTCTTGTGAAGAGCTGTAATGTACTGTTCTATTTCATGGACCATCATTTAATGATACATTTTCATTCTGTTTCCACATCTCACAAAAGTTACATTAGAGGTATGTGGAGGGTCATGAAATGTCAGCAAACCAACCTGTCTGCATTGCCGTGGAGAGAACTACAGTTGCAACGATCAAATTATTGAAAATGATAGCAGCTAATAAATACTTGGGCGAGTAAATCAAAATCAGGCAGACTGGGGATAGACGGCAGGAATTCTTCAAGCTCTTTTATGAGACTGAAACTGTGTGCGTGCCACTGTAAAAGTGAGCAATTTCTTTTCAAGATGGCCAAAGTGAATCCAGAAGAATCTGAAAAATGCAGACCAGTTTGGATTTCACTCACCTTCTCAAACTCTTTTCCATTCTAGTAAATTCACAGAGGTTATGGCCTGGCAGCTTCTCGGTGACTCTGCTGGGTTTGCATCAGAGCTGAATCCTGCACAGAGATGCCTCAAATAAGAGCAACACTTTAAACTAGCATTATTGAATTAAGCTATATGATATGGTAATATTTATTTCAGGTTGACTGCAGTTTATTCTCAACCTAACAATTCAGTCTATTTTTAACTAAAATGGTTTGACAACTATTTACAGCTAAGCGCCCCATAAGGGCGGGTCAGAAGAACAAAGTGTTCATTCTGGAGCCAAGACGATGACATTCTTTATTCCATGAAGCACAGATGAATAAATCTCGTCAGATACAATGCTTTAATACATTTGCTTCAAATTCCAAGCCTGATAGGGCGTGATTCAAACAGTGTTATCCTCAACTCGGGTGATTTGTGATTAGATACCCCCCTTTTCAGATTAATGGGTAAAGTTAAGACGATATCTCTATGTTGTTGATATAGTTCTGCTCCCAGTCTATGGGGCCCCTCTCAGGGGACTGTCCTGGCTCCCTTTCTTTCCAACCTCTACACTGCAGACTTCTCGCACCACGAGATCAAGGACTGTCATCTAAAAAAGTTACTCTGACGACTCTGCCATTGTCGGTCTCATTACTGACGGAGACGAGAAGGAGTCCAGAGAACTTAAACAGAACTTCGAGGACTGGCTCCTGCTGAACCGCCTCCAGATCAACGCGGCGAAAACCAAGGAACTGGTGGTGGACTTTAGCAGGACCAGACGCACTTCGCCTTCACCAGTGAAAATCCAGGGTACAGACACCGAGACTGTGAACTATTTAAAGTATCTGAGTGTTCACTTGGCCCATAAACTGGCCTGGACTCTCAACACTTATGCACTGTATAGGAACGATCAGGAAACCGAGGTCTTTTGGGGTGCAGGGGGCATTTCTGAGAAACTTCTACGATTTTGTGATGGCATAAGTCAGCCTGTATGGAAGGGTCTGCTGGAGCAGCAGCTTCACGGCTGCAGACAGGAACAGACTAAACTAACAGGGGAAGAAGGCCAGTTCTGTCCTGGGCCGCCCTCTGGATCCTCTGGAGGATGATGACAAAGCTCTTGTCTATCATGGAGGACACCTCCCACCCCTTCCATGAAACAGAAGCATCACTGGGCAGGTCGTTCAGTCACACACTCCCTCCACGGTGTCTAAAAGAGAGATTACCGCAGGTCCGTCCTTCCTGCTGCAGTCAGACCGTTCAACCGAGCCTGCTCCCAGGAGTTCAGTCCAACCAAGCACTAACTATGCAATAACAATTATGTATTGTTTTCTCTCCTCATGTTGTAGACTGTTCATTTTTCCAATTTTTATACCATTCAATCACTTGTATAACGACTTTTATTCAACACTTCCACACACTCTTTTCTTAGTAGGACATCCATGAAACACTCTCTCCAGTAGCCTCCAGCTCTCAGTATCCTGCTTATTACTGCATACATGCTGCAGCCTCTGCTGGGGCCTCTTTTTTTTAACACAGTGTCACCCCAAAGTGTTGATTACAAACTTGTGGAGTATTACGTAACATGGTACACAAATATATCGTTAGTTAATTTGCTCTCTTTAACCCTCCACATTCTCCGCTTGCGGCTGTCGTCCCCGCACTGAAAGGAAACAGCTCTGGGTCGGGGTCATCTTTCAGAGGGTTTGCTGCCTCTCACAACAAGCCAACAGCTTTTGTTCGGGCAAAACACACAGTTCATTTTCCAGATCTTGTGAGTTCACGTTTCCACAGCGATTTCAGCATTCTTTGGAAATAAAAGAGGAAAAACAAGAGGGCAACTCTGACAAATCAACATGATTAGACTAAGACTTAGATTTCGCTGACAAAACCCAAACGTGTGACCACTGCACTGCCACACTGCCCCGTTGTTCCACCCGTCCAACCGTCCCACCACATCATCATCTGCACGAGGCACTCTGACTCCACCACGATGCCGCCGGGCGCTGCGGTTGGCAGCTCGGCATTTTGCTTTGGCAGGTCAACCCGAAAAGAGCCCAGTAAAACATGTGACTCTTTGAGCTGTCCATTACATTACCAAAATTAGGTTTACTGAATAATCCATGGCTTAAAAGCGATCAGTGTGTTGTCTGTGGTGATGTTACTACCAACCTCGTGTCAGTCGTGGCCCAGAAAAGCCAAACACTGGAACTTTGTTCCCAGGCTTCTTCTTCAGGTCTTTATAGTTAAACCACCGTTCCTGCGTTCAAGAAATTTTATTTTTCCAAAACAAGTTGGAGGGAAAAATCAAGCTGCAGGAGTCAGTTTTTCGATTCCAACCTGTGGGCCAACGAAGACTCTCCGCTCCAAGAACATGATTACGAGATTTCGAGTCTGTAATGGATCCGTTTGGCTCCCAATCTACCCTCATCGGCATAAACTGAGATAAGAGATCTGCCGGGCAGAATCAGGCTGCGCAATGTGACTATGCATAGTAGCAAGCAGTAAACAACACTGTGGCATGTTGAAGATAATTGTTCACATACTGACTTTTATGCTTTACGTGTTTCTCAAAGAATTCAACATGAGCCACATGAGAGACGAAACTATAAAACAGGACTTCCAGATTTGCATGACGTCAATAATGGTCACCATCTCCTGATTTCACAAATTTTCCACTCCAATGCACCACCCTTTATTTATATTTTTTCCTCTAATTTTCCCTGCCTTTTTTCATGCGCATTGTTTTTCATGCAGCAATTGCGTATTTTGAATACAGTCTTATGTTTGCGTTTCCTCGTTCCAAAGTCCTGTCGCATTCCCAAAACTGCCCTAATTTTTTATGCGTGCATCTTTCAGATCATTTCTGTTCATTTCCCAACACGTGCACAATCAAACACACGCAGGGAACGTGCAGAGCGTCTAAAGTGGCATGCATTTCAAAGTAAACACCTCCAGCCTTTCGGATGAACGTGCTTATGTTTGAGTTTCTGCGCAGGCGTTTTTAACGGTTGCTTAAAGACACCTATACAGACGTGAATAAACTCACGTGACAAACCCCCTCATTTCACTGTTTGTCTCGGTCATAATAATACAAAGTGCAGAAAACACAGAGTTTCCATCAGGCTTTCAGTTGGAACTGAGCTCAAATAAATATTATCACGAGTGCATGAGACTTGTGCACATGTGTAAGTGTTCAACAGCTGCTCGCAACCCATCAGATTAGACTTTAGCAGCACGAATATGCACACGCACGCAGTTTCACACAGACTTAACAAACACAAAGATACACAGATTTCCCCCTGCGCACAAACACACTTCACACACTTGACACGTTGTCATGAACTCACCAGCTGCCAGTTATCACCTGAGAGCGAAATCCCACATTGGCAGCGTCCCATGGCCTGAGTAATGCCCCTTCTCCCACACGTCTACAACCTCTCTAACCTTACATCTGTAACCTTTTCAGTGCTTAAAAACTTAAGGACAACATGTCAGGATTTTACAGTGTGCTAAACACAGACATTTAATGATATGGGAAGTTTTGGGTGGTTTGATCTCGAGCCAGCCTCTACATATGTTTCCTGCTGTCGTATGTCACGTTTTGTTCACTTTTTGAAGGCCAAAATTATTTATGAACATGTCAGTCAGAATTGGGCTGTGATCACATTTGCTTCACAGCAACTGTTGCAGTGACGCTGGGGCCAAATGGCATGCATTTCATATTGCTGTGAGACACTCAAACCTACACCAGTTGCATTCCATTAATATTATTAATGTGAATATTAAATATATCATTAGTTTGGAAGGCCAGATAACAGTGAAAGGAAAACAGTTTGGTGAGAGTTCGCTGTCACAGCATATTTGTTGGTTGTTGCAATGATGAAGTATTGACTTCTGTTTATTGACCAAGTTGATTTCATCATCGGCGACAGTTTCGGTCTTTCAAGTCTCAACAAATTAAACAGCTGCTGTCGCAGAAGAACCCACATCCATTATGAATTACATTACCAAACTCACTGATCAACATGATCTTATTAATAAAATTTAATTGGGTAGGAATAATCTTAAATTATGATTTGATTCAAGATGGAAATCATTAATTGCCATATGCACAACAGACAAAAACGGTAGTTTGCAGCAGGAGGTTTAAGTATGTCTGCATGCAACAAAATTAAAAGAAAAAAAAATTGAAATATAGAAGAAATATTGTGCAAGAATGAGAGGTGAGGGAGGGGATTATTTGTTGGCATTTGTCAAGTTAGAATTCCTGTAATGGTTTATATAAGTAAGCTGTAGTTTCAGTCTGGGCTAGACTGTAACAATGCAAACAGAAATGCGCGTCGGAAGAGGTTTTGCTTTACATTCTTTTGTAGCTTAATGACTCCGCTGACTCTGTCATCAGGTGCTTTGCATCTCTGCCTGCGCTCTCGACTCTGCAGGCAGATACAGATACAGTACCCCGGTCGCACATGTGGCAAGCAGCCCCTGTTCTTGGCTCACATCGGCCCTGCTGTTCTCAGCCCCACTCTGATTTTTTTTTTAATTTTTTTTTTTTATATTCTTTACAGAGCTGATGTCATAAATTAAACATCACATACAGGCTGTAATAATTAAGCACCATCAGAGACTTCTCGATCGAAGCGGAGCATCAGAGATGGAGCGCAGGCCAGCTGCGGTGTGGGTGGGGGTGCCCGTGTTTCGAGAAAAATGTCTGAAGTGGAATTGTTTAAACTTAAGCGGTGTCATCGGGGGGCTGGAAAGGGGTTGTCCCAAAATCTGGATTAAATTTTGATTTTTATCGCGGAACATTCTCTGTCAGTTTGTTGTTGCTTTGATGATTTTTGGATGTTCTGAGAGATTCCTTCCCTGTGGTCTGCCAGAAGATAAAACAGAAACTGTCATAAATCCTAAATTACAAGGGAAAGTAACATAGTAAAATGTTTATCATTGGCAAATTTTTTTCTTTCGTAAAAGCTTAAATACTTTGAAAAAAAAAAAACCCTGAAAGTCGATTTTGTTGCAAGGTTTCAACAGCTATTACACGGATTACTTCCCAACTTGGTATATCCACTTAGTAAATTTTAGTATTTCCCATTCTGTTGATGTGACTATCATCCCAATTTTGGAAACCAGGATAAGGCCGAGATAGCGTTACACACAAACCTCCCGTCCCAGTTTCTACCAAACTGAATTTATTATTTTGCCAGAACTCAAACACACAACTGAGATTGGTGCATATAAACAAAGTTTATTGGAAACAGAGCTCAGCGCGCAGAAAAGCAACTTCATCCAAGTGAGAGCACAGAAGCGCAAACCTGAGACCAGTGGAGTGAAAACCAAGCCAGGGAGCGATCAATGACTAGAAAATCTTGAATAAGGATGCAATACAAGAAGACAAGATGATTATGAGCCGTGACACAGTCCAGGAATACTGAGACGAACAACTGAAAAACTACTAATACACCGAGAGAATGGAGCTGTGGACAATTGGAGAATAAGTAGTCTGCACCGATGACACACAAAGGCAGGACTGAGGACTTGGAACAAGGAACAAGGAACCCTGGACTTTGTCAGGATCTTTATCCTGATGGAACAAACAGGAACCTGGAACTAGAAGATCCCAAAATTACAAATACACAATATGGCCATGAAAGACAAAGACAAGTTTGACCTAGTAAATACAAGTTGTTGACAAAATATATAACAATTTAATCAATAAACTAACCATGCCACCTTGCTAAGGTCCCAGTTTCACTGAGAAAAGGTCATGTCTGGATCCGATCTGTGTTTCCATTACCAATAGAAATGCGCACAACCTAAATATCGCCATGAAAAACTAGTAATGGAAACATCTGCATTTCAAAAAACTTCACAAATATCGCAAACATTTTTTAACGCTTTCATGAAGAGGTTTTTCAGGCTTATCGATACAGAAGTGTATCGCAAAAGTGTAATGGAAACAGTTTTTTTCGCATTTACACATCCGCCGACCTGCTGTTCCATTCAGCGCTTTGTCTTGCCTTAGCCTTGAAAAAAAGGACATTTTTGAAAGACCTTCTTTCTTTTTTTTGACTCACAACTTACCTCTTAGACATTCAAGACGTCATCATCCGAAACCTTTTCAGATTTGAACCTTTTAGTCAGCGTCTCCAGCTCTTCCGTGGAGTACACGGTAGGACTCTCAGGAAATGCTGGAAAGAGTGGGACGTGCTGAGTCAAGCAGCCTGTGGTCAACTTTTTCCCCCTGACTGGTTATGATGACATTGGCTGAGCCTCCCCTCTGACTAAGAAGGCCAATTTGATGGTTTTCATTCAGCCTCATGCAAACCTTGTAAAAGAGACACTTCAGGACAGTTTGTGTCTCTTTAACGCGCACACGTCTTCGCTCAATAGCTGACTCCAGCGTAGGGACATTTTCCTACTTTTACAAGGTCAGACAAGTACAAAGCTGGGGTTGATGAATCATCCAAAATGTATAATGCTCACCGAGATCAAGAGCCGATACCTGCCTTGCCCTCGTCTCACTTTCAACCTTGATCTGCCCAGCAGATGTTCTCAGGCGCATAATAAAGCTCCGCCAAATGTAATACAGCTCCGTCCTTTATGCAGATAATGGGCCTTTCTGGATTCCAAGAGCAAACCTTTCAGACATGCAAACTATTTCCCCGAGGTGTTTTAAGCTTCCAGGGAGGAACCCTTCTCACCTCGGCCCTTGTTTCTGCTGTCGAGAGAAAATCCCATGTTTATTGTATGCATGGACGAGCATATTAAGGAGAGGTGCGAACAGCCAGGTGGAGCCGGAGCCGGAGCCGGCAGCAGGACCTGAGCTGCACGGACTTCACTCAGAATCCGCCATCATCCCCTCCCCCTGCTTCTCCTCAAGGCTTTACACACAAAGAGTAATGGCTTTCCGAGTATAACGCGTGTTTATACAAGCATCCCTGTGATCCTGTGTGACTTTTAGCGCACGTGCACACGCTCACACAAGTATGCAACGCACACATGAGCGCAACTGTTCCATCGCTCATCATTTCGCTGGTAATCTCCCCGCTCGGCCCTGTTTAATATACTTTCCATCTAACGCGATTCATCACAAACATCTCATTGAGGTTTGGCAGCAGTCCCGTGGAAAATCTTAACACTGCAACTCATCCCAAAGAGCTCGCTGGGCTTGATAAACAACAGCGTCTGGAGAGGAGGCTTGTAGCACAGCGGTGACCTCTCATTGCAGATATACAGGAAAAACATACACGAAAATCTTTTAGTTTTAATCAAAGCTGAGATTTACTTTCATCTTTACTTTCAGGGGCATAATTTACCCGTTCGTACCATGCCTGTTACAGTAACACCACCCTTCAGATGTCTGTCATTTTATGGCCGCTACTTGCCGCTTCTCTTGCTAAGATCATAAAGGCCTGAGCTGTTACCATGTAATGGAGTGCAGTTGAAATCCAGATGTCCGCTGGTGAATGCACAGTTGGAAAAAAAAAGTACAGGAGGAGGGTCTTTCTCAGTGGAAAAAAAGAGGGAGGGAGCAGAAGAATAAGAGAGAAGAGAGTTAGAACGTTTGGGGGGTCGTGAAGGGCTAAAATCTGGTGAAGACGGATGATCTTCAGTGGGAAACCCCATATGGTGTAAAAACTGTTTTGGTGTTCTTTCTTAAAACACAGATGGGCACAAGCAGACAGCCACAGGTCATGACATTTTGAAGACACAGTGGTGCCAGCAGGGTGCCAGCGTATGTCAGAAATCCCAGTCCCAAAGCTCCTTTCATGTGGCCGATGACACACTCGCACGACCGCGCCGCAAAACTCTCAATGAACAATAAATGTCTGTAAAGATTTTCCTTTAATGCAACCCCAGACTACAACAGACTGGCTCGGGATTAGGTACTTTGCTCCATAAACAACGCATAAAGTGTGGATGTTGAAATCATGATGGGAACATAATGAGAGAAAAACCCTCCAGAAGCACGTTCTGTGGTGATGGTAGTGGAACATCCAGCCGACTGTCTGCTCACTGTCTAAACCTTGAGTCAGTCCAGTTCAGCCCCATCCAGGCCTGCTCCCTGAAGACTGGAAGCACTGGTGTGGGAGGCAGAGAGGAAACAGAGATGTGAGGAGGGAGGAGGGGATTTTCCCACTGCTTTCTGGGAGCTATTCATCCACTCTGTGTCTACGTTTCATTCCCTCTTTGCTTGTTTCTCTCACTTCTTTTTGAACATCATCCATGGTGTTATGCAGACTTCTGAATGTTTCGATCTCTTATTAATACTAATAGTTCTGTGGCTCTTTACAGTCACTGCAGGTCAGCTAATCCACCTTTGCTCAAGGGTTGAATATATATTTTATTTCATTCCGTTGAAAGCTTTGTCTCACCATTGTTAATGTTTATAGTGCATTGTTCTTTATGTGCATGTGTGTCATTTCGACAGCGCCAACATGTGGCCTGGCAGTCTAACTGCATCATTTTCAGCGTGTCTGCCTCGTAAACACACATCATTTTCAAACATGTTGCCATGTAAATGCAAAACTTTTCCATGGAATGCAAAAACTATGTGTTTTCACTAGAAATGTTATCATGGGACCGAAAGTGGACTCGGAATTTTCTTCACCCTGGTTTGACTATGGTGCAAATGACCAATTGGCAAGATGAAGAAAATGAACAAATTGAGAAATGATTTCTTTCAGACGTTACAGTATTATAATTGTGAGAATTTCAGATCTTAAATACTGTTTTTATGAGAAAAAATGTGTGATCTAGGCTTAATTGGGGATTGTTGGTTTGCGTTTTAGCTGTGGATATTACAAGGTGCTGATGTTCTCTCTGTAACTGCATAAGTTTCGTCTAACCACTTCTTCCTTTAATCTAATTATATACTTGTCACAAAAATGGGATCTTCTAAATACATTTTTCCTCTTTGTTAGCCTTTGAAACCTTGTCCAAAGGGCTTACTGGGTTGTTGCTCAATGTAAGGGATCCAATCCAGCTCAGCTTCATCATGAAAACAAAATAAAAACATTGAGGCTGATCGTACTTCTTCATGGTGCCAGAAAAAAATATTACTTTAGCACTGGCTTAATATATAAATCCAAAGAATGTGAGGCTCTGCTAATAGCGTTTAGCACTTAATGACCTGCTTGGCTTGAATTTCCTTCAATAGCAGTGATGAAAACTGCATAATTATGTATTTTTGTGCTATTTTTGTCAGCACTGCAATCACTGAAGATCTGTTTGAGGTTTTTTGTTAAAGCTCAGTACATGTGATTTCTTTCTTTCATAACATTATCTCTTTTGGGAGTCAGACTAGCCAGCTCTTGTAACTAGTCTGGATTAGTATCAATAAACTGTTTTTGTTTTTTAACCCGGGAGAGACGACATCCTGGACGGCATCAGGATATATCGCTTGAGTTCAGCTCTCCCAGGCATCATGAATGTGCAAGCGAACCGATGCTGTCATGTCACTCAGTTGGCCAAACCAACTTTAGCAGCTGTTTATTCACCACTCTCGAAGAGATTTCGCAAGCAACAGATTCAGTCCTTCAACCTGCCAGCAGCTGTCTCCCGTGGCAGAGAAACGGCGTCACTCTTGTTTTGCTTCTGCTCCTCTTGCAGAGGACAGGTGGGCGTGGCAAAATGATCATTTCAGTTTTTGTTAATTGCAGTTTTATGTGAAAATCTTCGGTAGCAACCGGGCGTCAGCGTGTGTTGTCGTCTGTTGCTAGCGTGTTGGATTTAGACCAGAACAGACAGAAGATCTATTGTGTTACAAAGTGGAAGAACAAGACAGAACATCCCTGAACTGTCCAATTGCTCGCCACTCTCACTCAATATCTCCACAAACACAATACGGAGATGTTTCTGTCATGATGTCACGACTGTTATTTCCTCGTGATCACGCATAATTGTTCTGGGGTCATTTCGGGATACATGTGAGTATTTTTACATGGAGGATTGTGATTTGGACCAGTTATATCAACAAACCAGAACTGCATTTTTACTATTGGGATCATAAAGTGTGCATGATTGGACGGAACTGACAGTATTACACATTCCGAGCGTGGCTAAGAAGTTGTGTTTTGCCACCAGTTCAGTCATTTGAGGACAAAGAGGGCCGTATAAATATTATCAAGCTCCATCGCTCCTTCTGAAAGACAGCGACAAAGTCCAAAGGGGGACGACATAGTTGGGGAAAGAAATAATAAACTTAAAAGAAGTGGAGAGAGGCCAAGATGAACAGAGGAGGGGGGAGACTGAATGGTGAGATGGGAAGAGCGTGTCTAGACTGTTCCTGGCCTGCCTGAGCTCCGTGCTTTGAAGTGAGCGTTAGCAATGCGTGCTGCACTCTCAGGGCATGTGTGCAGGGCTCTGATGAGGCTTACTCCAGATCTTCTGTTTTTAGACCATCATCTCCGGGTTTATAGTCTCCGTGCCCATCACACGGCGCTCCCCCCTCCGCTCCCCTTTTCCCATTCATATTCCCTCCGCTGATCCCTTTCCCCTTTGTGAACCCCCCTCTACTTCTTCTTCCTGCCTTCCCTCACGCCATTTTCCGTCCTCTCTGCAGCGCTGGCCCCCACCGCATTCCTAGCAGATGGTAGATGCATGTGTGTGTGTGTGTGTGTGTGTGTGTGTGTGTGTGTGTGTGAAATAGAGAGACAGATTGTACTTTTCATCAGAGTCAAAGACAGGATTCATACCTGGATACTCTAATTGATTTTCTGTCTGATCTCTCTTGAGGCCCTGAAGCTGGGGTCAGCCACTTCCACTCCAAATTGCAAAAACATGACAGTGGTAATGACTCTACCAAAAGCACAGGGGGGGTGAAGAAAAGGTGTATATTTTTAACATTTGGTGAGCTTTACCGTCGCTGAACAAATGAACAGGCTCTTAAAGAATCCCGATTTAGCAGGTTTTAGTGGAAAGTCAGTAAGTCACACATCAAGTATTGCCCTTGTTTTGTTAAGGAGCGGGGGGTTTATGGAAAGGGGGTGAGGTAGCCCTTTCCAGAATCTTCTGAAAATTACAAGATGGGGTGGGAGGCCAGGGGGAAGAAGGTAGGGGAGAGGAAGCATGGAGGTTTGTCTTCTCAAATGGGAGCTGCTGGGAGTTATTAAGCCATACAACCCACTGAGAAAAATGTGCCGTCCGAAACTCGTAAAAACCCAAAGTGGCAGGCGAAGTGTTTCTTTAAAGTGCGTTTTCACAAAGAAAGTGGCTGGGACAAAACGTGCAGCATGAATTAAAGCGGATAACGTAATGTCTTCCGCGGTCAGTGCTGCTGTAGTTTGGCACACTGCAGAGGGGATTTGATACGATGTTACAGCCCCCCGGAGAGACTGCAGAGGTCTCAAACAGAAGTAGACGGAAAGAACAGTTAAAAAAAAAAAAAAGACAAAGGAGCAGGTAATTAAAAGAAGTAGAGCACGCAGATGGAACTTGCTTTTTATAGACAGACAGACTGCAGGAAAGCTGACAGGCGAATCATCCCGCTCAGCGCTGACTGGCACACCTCAGCGGAATTAACAGAAACCCAGTGAGCTTCAGCGCACTGACAGCGCGGCACGAACGGAGGAGGTCACCGAGTGTAAAGTCCCACGTAGATTTGCTGACTTCCTTTCGCCCTAATACTACCTCCAGCAGTTCCAGCTGAACCCAGAGAGGAGGAATCCTCCTTGCCAACATTTCATCGGCATGCCAAAACGCCCAGATTGGACCAGCATGAAATATTGGCTTTGCACTAGATTGAGCGCATTAAAAACAGGTTGGAGGCTCTTCGGGAGAAAGTTTGCTGATCTGTCACTTCAAGTATTAATCATCCGACATACCATGGCTCATAATTCATGACAAGCACAGGAAAAATGTATGAGAAAGTCAGAGCTCCAGAAATCAGAATTTCAAAAGGATTTATAGGTTTGTGTAGAGGCAGTTCGATTCAGACATTCTCCCACACTGCTGCCATGCAGCATGCTGACCTGCCGCTGGAAGTATTATTCAGTTAAGTTTCCCCCAAAGACATTTTGACATTTTGAGAAAGAGTTCATCTTACTGAGGCCATTTTCACAAAATGCTTTTTCCAGTTAGAACAGAGAGCGTTTGTTGTGTTTTTGGCCGTTTGCATGACAATAGCGTTATGAGACGCTGACAAGAAAAGACAAATGTGTCTGGCTCCATCTCCTTCTAAAAGGGGGAAAATGACACTTTTGTGAAACACGGAATACTGGCACAAGTGCACTACTGCTCCAGTCGATAGTGTTTCTGCACATGCTCGAGTATATTCAAAACAATTATGTGTCCACTTATGCTATTTCAATTTATATCATGATGTACTTTAAAAAAAAATTCAGAATCAATCTTGTACTGACTTGAAATAAAAATCAGTTGTGACGTGTACAACAACCACGCCTTACTTAACTTAGAGCTAAAATTCTAAATCGGCTAAAATTCTCATTGGATGTCTTTCAGGAACATTCGTAATGCTGTTGTCTCATCCTGCAATAGCGTTGTTTTTATCAGAAAAGTGAGGTGGTCTGTAACTGTAACAAGAAAAACCTGAAAGTGACCATTTATGGTAACTTGATCCATAAAGACAACAGAGAGCACATTTACTACACTAGTGGCCTGGCATTGAAACTGCAGAGTTTTCCATGTTTATCTTGTTCTTAACAGAGCGTTCACAGTCCAAATGTTTTCTTGCTGTCTGCACATGAATCGTTCCTCGAACAAAAACGTTAAAGTTGTGCAGTTTCTAGCCGATTGTGACAAGTTTAAACCGGGAGGTTGATCGGAGGTGCTCAGATGTCTGAGAAACAGAACCTTCTGGCCTGTGTGTGAGGGATAATACGGAAAAAAGAAAAGAAATATATCCCAACTCATGTCATGGATTTAACTTAGTATTGAACTTGGAAAAGATGTTACTTCAGTAATAAACCACAGGCCATGAGCTTTTCTTAAAGCCAACCAAACAGTTCGGTAGCTTTATTTCATGAACAAATCACCATCATCTCTCTGAACAAACATATTCGGAAACACCTGCTCTCCAGAATCCCAAATTCATCCTTTACTGGGAACTGATGGAAATACATAGAAATGAAATAATTTTCCCGTGCTATTATAAAATATTTATAAAAAAAACTGCTTTAATTAAATAATTCAATTGAATGCTATTTATATTTGATAAAACAGTCGACCAAATTTATATGAGTTACATCCCTAAATGTAATAAAAAAGTTCCTAATTTTAAACAAGTTCTGAAAAAGGTGCATCTCTTTATTACACTTGTTTTCCCACAATATATTATTTGCTTCAATTTAGTCGAAGCATGTCTCTTCTTGTGCACATTACAGCAGAATTCATATTCACTTTTACAATCACAAGCCATGCCTTTAATGATTATAAGTTCTAAATTACAATGAACAGATCTCCAGCCTGCCAAATATGGCCATTTAGTGTGTACATTTATTCTGCAATTAGCATAAAGTTGTCACTATATAAAACCATTTTCACCTCATGTTGACATTTGAGCGACTGACCTTTCCACTTGGTTTTTAGCTTCACTGGCTGACATCACCTCTCTAATGCAGAACTAACGCCCACGACGGCTCATTCAGAGCGTTTTAGACCTAATTTTAAACACTGGCGGAGTTTCAGTCGTTCTAATTCGGTTGGGTCCTTAATGAAGATAACAGCTTAGATTCATTACTGTTTTACAAACTTTAAAACTCTCATAAAAGTCATTTAAGGAGACAGTGGAAAAACAGTGTTGCTTCCCTGAAAGGATGCGATGGCGATCCATGTTGCTGAGATGTTCAGAGAAAATGTCAGAAAATGTCAGCAGTGACAGTCTACCAAGTACTGTAAACAACAACGAGGTACATTATCGCCACCATATGGAACAGGAGAACTGCCACTTGTTGTAAATTAATCTAATTAAACTTGCAAATCTGGTCACTTTTATTCATCAGAAAGACATCACCCGCCAACCCTCCAGGTAGATGTTTTTCATTTGAAAAGTAATGAAAACTTGAGCGTATGGCTTATCTTTATCAAAAGCAAACTTTGTTACTCAGATCATATCTGCTGCCTTTAGAGGCCTTTGGCTGTTATGATGAAATATGAATCCGCTATGGAGTCAGCAATCTTTATTTGTTTTTATTCCTTTTTGATAGCTCGTATGTTTTTCGCCCCTCTTGGTTGCGCGTTGGGTTGAGACCCGACGGTGGTTCCAATCCCGGTCGAGGCAGTTATGGCCTCTGATGTTAAAGTTGCAGTGATTCGCTGCAGGGTAATCTAAATCATTAAAATGTCCACAAAAGGCTCTGTTGAACCATAATAGCTAAAAAAGATAGGTGCCTCTGAATTTCTTTCTTCAAGATTTTAGGACTACAAAGCTCCAATCGGAGGGAGTAACTGAAATTCTCTTTGTGAATGGTGAGAACAATCACTCCAGAGAGATTTTATTATCCTGTGTAGCTGCGTGTGATAAAAAGTTCCAAGGTTGAACTTACTCTCAGACATTAATAATAAATTTTGTACCTTAAACTCTGTACCTGGTGAAGAAGTTGAGAACGGCTAAAAATGATGAAGGTGGAAAAAAAAGCAGAGAAAACATGTGAGCTGAACTGATTCTGTCGATGTTCAGGAAGAACCTTTTACAATTGTTTGTCCATCTGTGTCACATATGAGCTTTTGGGATGGTTGTTAATTCCTCTCAAATTCCTGATTCTCAGTCTTTTGAGGGTTGGTCTGCAGCGTAGGATTCTGGTAAATGATCTATTGAAGATGACTATATTTATCCTCTGTGGTTTATTGACACTTCTTGGATCACCTGACTTGAAAATAGACAAAATGACAGTAGAGTGGTTTTAAACAAAGCCAAGCTGGGTGACGGCGAATGCAAACTTGAACCCTCTGAACTGTGCACGTCGCCATTTTCTGTTAACATATGCAGGTATTTAAATACACGGAGGCGTCAAATGGAAATATGTGGGTATAAAAAACTATAAGAAACGCGCAGCACTCATCGGTAGTGATTTGGCAAGCATCTGGACTTCTCTGTGTTGGAATGCAACCCGACAACGTGTTGGATCATTCACAATTGAAATAGTGCTGATTTAAAAAAAAAAAAAATCATAAACCACAAGAAAAACTATTCACATTATGCAACAGCGCAACAAAGCCAAGATCTCTTGAGGCAGATGGGAAAAGGCAGAGATATAGCAAGCTTAGCTGAATAATCAATAAAGACATCAAAAAAGTGCTATTAAGAGCAAATAAAATGCCAACTGGCTTGTTCTTTTTCTTCTGATCAAGTACATTTATGCAGAAAATGATATGCTTGGCATCGGAGGCACTTAGCTTTTCTTTTACATCCTCTATTTTCAGTAAAGGGCCTTTGATTCTCATCAATCTGACTTTTGCCACAATATAGCACTGCTAGATCAAAATCTTGTTACATTGCCAAAGTCATCATTTGGTCACATTATTATTATTTTTTGTCTTTTTGTTCAAAACTGGACTGGCACTCTGTCCAGTGTGTACTCAGCTTTCACCCACTTGGATCTGCCTTACCGCCCTGTGACTCTAAGATGAAAAATTTTAAACATTTTAAACGTGGTGTTGGCATCCTGTTCAGAATGGTACAGAATTGATCACATGTACACCTCAAATGGATCCAAAGCAATGATAATTAAAAAAACAAAACCATGAAACAGGACTGGCTGTTAAAGTTACCACTGATCTTCACTGATCTGTGGAGAGCTCAAGAAAGTCAAGATGTCCTGGTTTTGTCTAAGTCCATTATCCTTTCTTCATATCTTGCATTCCCTCATGTGTCCCTACATATGTTCAGTGTCCTCCTGCTCCACCCTCCTGTACTCTGGACTCCCTGTCCTCCCCTTGTTACCCTTGATTGCCGTCTGCTGTGTCTCATCATCCCTGTCTCCCGTTAATTTGTTGCAGAGTTCTTTGGTGTTCATCTCTCCAGCCCTGCTTCTTCCCCCCCCCTTTCCTTGCTCTCAGCTGTGAGTTTAGATATCCTGATATGATATAAACAAAACAAACAAAGAAAAAAAGCAACCTGACTTCAACATGAAATGGTTGTTTTTTTTTTAATCCTCCTTAAACTCTCTGGAACACAACAGTGTTTCACTGTACACACCATTTTTGCAATGGAAACTTAAAATAACATGGGAAGTATCCAAACAAACCCACAAGATTCTTGAGATATTGATAAGTATTTTAAGCTACTGAATATACCAAAGTATGTACATGATAAACATCAGCAGATTAGCATTGTTTGTGTATGTTAACATACCAAAATCACAGCCATACAGAGCCACTGCCACTGCTGTGGAATGTTGGTCTGAACAGGCAGCGACCAGAGTGACCGTTTCCCAACTTCATCCAATTTAGGTTTACTGGAATCAATCACAATCAAAGATTCCCAATCTTATTCCTGGAGAACACCATCCTGCATGTTTGAGGCCATATTTACACCCTGTTGGGTTTTTACATAAATGGATATTTCCCCCTCCATGTTTTCCAAAAAAAAAGCATCATTCACACCAAATTTTGGAGCTCCTCCTAAATGTGGCGACAGAATACCAAACAAGTAAAATGCAAGAAATACATTGAACAGAATCATCTCAAACTGTAAACATAGGTCGCGCACATATGATGCATATGTTGCATGCTGTGACGTTAAACTCCGCCTACATGCAAATATAAAGACAGAGTTTTACCAAATCTCTATTTTGGCTGGCATTTACAGATATAATCATTTTTGGTGACTTTTAGATTTACTTACGTATAAACAAAATTCGAAAATGCATTGAAATCTTAGTTTTTCCTTCACGTAAATGGGGGCCTTAGCTCTCTCCCTTGCTTCGAAACACATTATTGCATTGACAGGCTCATTACTGGGATTTGTTCACCTTCTGGTGGAGTGAAAGAACTGCTGGGGACACCTTTTTATTTGTCTCTTTCAAGATGTTTTCTCATTCTCTGCAGAATGAATAGAAAGTTTCCACTGGACAGTGATACACGATTGATAAACCTCTCACATCATGAACTGCCTTTGCTGAGCAGTACTTATGCAAATATGGACAGCGAAACTCCATTTTCCCTTTTGGCAAGAAGTAAAGGAACAGACTCAAATGACAAAGCTACAAGATCCACCTTTCAGAGATCCTCAAGCTGTAACGCTCCAGCTAACAAGCACAAATCAGACAAGGCCCCGAACACTTGGTTAGATGTACGATAACATTAACTACCACCTGTGCATACTGTTTCAGTGATGTAAGACAGAGATGAATGAAGAGAGAAAGGAAGGGTCAGTCCGATTTATTTAGGATGGCCTGTCTATATATACAAGGCCCCCCCCACTAAATATAAAGTCTGTTGACACGGGACACTCACAGCCCCTATCTCCATTTACTCTCTGTCTGTGTCTTTACTCTGCCCCCTCCAAAATACACACACCGACACACACAGCGTGTTTACAGCCCGCAAATTTTGAAAGCACACAATTAAAGTGACGAATGCCCCCCTTTTCACACCGGTGTGTACATCTGCACTCTAACGCACACTAAGTGTGAGAATATAAACTCATTAGCATCGGAATTTCTCCATTTCTCTCTTTCATTTACATTCTATCCCACACACAATTTGTTTGACAGGCTCATCAGCCACGAGTGGATGTTAAAAGCATTTCCTCTCTTGTGCCTCTGGGGTATTCATGTGAAAGGCGTGCGCTTCAGCTTTAAAGATATGCGGCTGCTAATGATTTCACACACAGGGCACAAAAAAGGTTGAAGACGTGACGATTACATTCAACAATGACATGAACATAATAGAATTTATTTAAATTGGTTTTAGGCCCTATGTACAAGATTACATTTCAAATGATAATAGATTTTGTGTTTAAGAAAGGTTTTTGTTAGGAGAACAGGTCATTTAGAACGCTGTGTTGCCCTTGTGGTGATAAAATGTACCACATACATATTAATCATTTAACCATATTCTTTAATAGACTTGCCGAGCTGGTTGAACTCAAATGAACAGGTGGTTTCAGTGATCTGGGGCGTGGTCCAACCCTGGCCATCTATCACACTCGTCGTAGTCTCAACGGAGCCACACTACGGTCCGGAAACTCCATTACAGCGCTGGATAACTTACACGACACGGTTCATCAATATCAGTATTGTGTCAGCTCCAAGCGAGAGACTGTGCACACGTGGTGCAAAATGAGCCCCTATAACTCAGGACTGCAGCGTCCCATCAGGTCGCAGATGATCTCATGGCGTGAAATCACAGCAGCACCTTGCTTCCCCCCTCACATCCAACACATTCCTCATCCACCTCAGCTGTGGCAGAGACTTGCCAGACGCCAGCATCATGGGACTGACGTGCAGACGAGGCGACACAGCGGCCACATACCACACGGGCTTTCATGGAATTACATCACCAAGCTGTCCTCGCCCACGGAAACACCGTTACAGTGTGAACGAAGATAGCCATGCACACCAAAGTGACCAATATAATTACCCCACAAGTCTAAATCCATTGTTAAATGCTGCCAAAAAGAGGAAGTCGACTTTAACTTCAGCTGCGTTTTCAAGACTGGACAGGTGCACGACAGCTGTCAGGGTCTCAGACAGGAGAGGAGGTGAGGCTGCTGACAGGTCTGGATAACCCCGAGGTTAAATATTCATTGTTCAGTACGAGAGGCAGCAGCGGGGAGAGAGAAGGAAAGAGAGGAGGTGGGTCCGATCGGGGCTTCTGGGCCCCGGCTGGAAAACTTCAGGCACATGAAGGTGGAGCTCATTGTTGGAGAGGCAGCTTTGTCGATCTTACTCCACCCCCTGCTCTCTCAGCCCCCTCCCAATGCACACACAGATACGGTTTTCCTATATTTCCTCCACAGCCTATCATGTAATAGTAGAAACATATGCGCAGTGGTGTGCTGACATGTGCATGGGCCCTGGGTCCGCAGGGAGGCTGAGGGATACACGGTGCAGTGAAAAAATACTACTAATTCTCTTCCTCCGGTCTTTTTTTCCTTCCTGTTTTGCTTTAGTTTCGTGTCTGCTCTGTTGATCTTTTCACTTTGGACTGTGTAGATTTGCCTACGATCTCCTCCCCACCTTTAGTTTGTTCCATATGTGACCAAACTTAGTTTTTTTTCCTGACTTTTTCAGAAAATTCTCGCTCCATTTGTCGTTCCCCCTTGTCACATTTTTCTCTGTCCTCGCTGATTTACACTTTTAACCCTCGCGCAGTGTGTTGAAACAAGTTGCCCAAAGATCGAAAGATGTTTTTAAAGAGAACAAAAGTCCTTGACAGCTGCGCTTTTTGCCTTGGCTCCTACTTTTGTGCAAATTCCATCCCACCCTTTTGCATCACTCACTGCTCCGCCTGCCTCACGTTCTCACAGCTCCCACGTTTTAACTTTCCGTCACTTTTTTTCCCCCTCTCCACTCCCTCCTTCGCCTAAATCTCCTTCTCCTCTCAAGAGCTCCTCTCAACCCACCCCTCTTTTCTTTTCCCCCAATTTCATGACCTCCTTCTTCCAGATCTCTCTTGTCCCCTCTTCTCTCACCTCTCTTTTGTAAACTCTCTCTCTTCTCTTCATCCTGATGGATAGCTTTGCTTCCATTTCTGTCTTGGACGATAGGATTGTCATTTACGGTGACAGGGTATCCAATATCGTGCTGTCAGCATGATTTAAACCAATCAGAGTGAAGGCTGCTGTGACTCCCAGAAAAAAAAAAAAAAAAACGTGGAAGAGATATCAATAATCTGGATAGACGAACAACAGACCTTCAGTCAAGCTGAAGTCTGACACCATGTGACAAACACCTCTGTCAGGGCGGACGACTCTGGTCCTGATGATAGAAAGCAGACATTCCCTCCTCTGTCTCCAGACAAAAATGTAAACAGCATTTGTTGTTTTTTACAGAAAGAGTTTGTCCTTTTTGGTTTTTTTCCTCCTCAAAACCACTTGTTAATGAAGTTCAATGAGAAGTTTCCATGAGATAATGGGAAGCTTTCATATTTAGTATTTTGTGGGATGAAAGGTCAAAAACACATAATGAGTTTCATGATTAGCCTGTCGTCGCTTTTAAAGTTAAACTTGACTTCCAGTAAGCCATCCATCCTGCAGTCAGACTGGTCCTTTATTGAGTTTTTTTCTATAATTAGTATAAAGATATAGAGTCCTATTCATGACATTGTCCAGCTGAGGCAGCACACAAACAGGATAAAACGTTCACATTTTGGTTGGTAAAATCTCTCCAGTGTCTGTCAAATGAGAAATGGTAGGGTATTTCTATAGGGGGCTTTAACTTGGAAAATCCATTTGATACTTTTGCAGTCTGAATGCTCTTGCTAGCCAAAAGCTAAGGTTAACCTAACTGTTGCTTTGATTCCGTGACTTTTTACCATTTTCATTCCTGCGACAGCATGTTTTCTTCTCGCCTGCACCATAAAGCTGCGGAATTGATCAATCTCATGGTGATAAAGCTTTGAGTTTAGCATCAACATAAAAAAAAGCAGAAGCAAAAATCTGCTCAAGTGTTGTCATCTGCCTGAATATTCCCAGTTTTTCCTGTTTCTCATGAGAGTATGAAGTGTGCATTTAAACTGCGGACCGCTCTACATCATACACTACGGTATTTTGTGGCACAACAAAAGTGGGGAAATCATTTCAAGTTGTCTCTAAGCGAGTGTCTTCTTTTTAAGGAAATCAAAACATGGTCTCATTAAGCGAGGCCATGTGGTCTTATTCAGCTTTGAGTTATGCATGAAGGCTTCAATCACAACCAGGATTTGTATTTTTACTGGTGATAACAACATTTAACTGGAAAGCCATTAATATCAAAAAGAAGAAAGTAAAAAAAGCTAAAATGTTTATTTGCAACTTTGTTTTCAATCTTGATCTATTCATCCATTCCCAATGCTGGTTCCTCACCAGCCTGTAAAATGTCCCCAAATTACAGCATTGGATAACTATTGTTGATAAACAGAATTCAAACTATTACAACATCTTAAGGATTTATGATAATTATGGTAGCTGTATGTTTCTAATTTCAATCAAAATGTGTGTTTTATATTCAAGAAAACTCAAACTCGGTAATACAAACAATCTGAGTTTTTCTGATTGATGCCAGGTTCAAATGTGTTAAAAATGATCAGCATCCTGCCATCAGCAAAACCAATTATCCATTATTGTTTCCATTCCAGAGAATCCATTGGTTTTAATCAGTTCCTTCCTTGCAGATCCCTAAGAGTCAGGACTTTCAAACATCTGAATGATTTCACTTTATTTTTAATCACTTTTTGTTTATATGCGCCCCTCTTTATCACTGGCGAGGGTTTATTGCTTCTATCGAGACTTTAATGAAAAGTTAATGGATTGTTTACTTTTATTGCACACACTATCAGTCAAATTGGACAAAACCACACCACTTTGATCACAAGCAAGAGAAAAAGTCAAATGTTGCTTATTTAGTCATAAATTAACTCAGTTAGGTCAGTTTAATCAGACATAATTAATCATTGTTTTTTTTTTGTTTTTTTGCTTCCGCTAGCAACTGATAGAGCATCTCAGCTTCGGAGGGAAGAAAGGCTTAATTACAACAACTACTTCTTTGAGGCGTAGTCTTTAAATCAAGGATGGAAGCGTGTCTTTCGCGTGGCTCTGGAGCTGTGCTTACATGGATTCAACCTGAGATGTTGCCTGTTTGGATCTGCAGCTTTTTTAAAAGGTGATGCACAATGTAGGTGTCAGGTGATATTAGATTAAATCTGACATGTGGAATGCAGGGCCGCTTGAAAATGGAACATGTCTGTTCTATTTTTTTTTTTTTTTTTCCATATAGGTGGGTCTCACAGGTTTAGAAAAGCATGTGAAAGTCATTTTTTTTCTCTTCCTGCACCAGATGAGAGAGAATGATTTCATTGTAATGTGTCAAAAGACTCTCCCTTTTCTTCCACCGAGCTGGAGTTTGGATTCCAGCGCTTGTCATCTCATCCTGCCCGGTGAGAAACCTCAGGTCGAGGCAGAGCTCAGCAGCTCCTGCCGTCCCAACACTCCCTCGCTTGTTGGATTTGCCCCTCTGCAAAAAGGTGCAACATCCAAACTAATAAAAATCACACAAAAGCTGAAAATTTCCCTTTTTTTTTTTCCTTGCAAAGCCGACAAAGTGAATTACGCATCACATTTTAATGCGATTGAGCCTGATATTTCCTCACATTTCCTGGACTGAAATTACAGTTTAATATTCCATCATTAAAAATCTGTGTCTTCAGTCTGAATGTCTCTTATCATTAAAACTCAAGCTGTAGCACATGCATGCAAGTTTTCAATAAAACAAATGAGCTCCCTGGAAGATTTACCAGTTGAACACAGCTTAAACAGTCTTTTTTATTTAAATTATTTGAAATAATCTCAGACTTGAAGAATATGTGGTACAGAGCACTTCCTAATAGTCACTGCTTACAGCCTCTTACATGAGGTGATTGGCATTTTGTGGCTGCATAGCTATACTGTGTGATGTGGGTTGTTGCAGGCATGTTTTGCCTTCGGCCTGGACTTCTCCCAAGCTCCAGGATATCGCATTTAGCACCACTTAATGAGCCTCAACTTCAGCTGCCTCTTTTTTTTTTTTCTTCCAGCAGTTAAACCCAAACAATACAACATCATTAGTGTCTTCTCATGAAATGCATTTGTAAGGAACATTTTTTTTTAATATGTAACAAGTCCACAGAGATCCCGTCAAATCAGATTTTCACCAAATCAAAAGTGTGGCCACAAAAAGAAATTAAATAGAATTTCTTCTTTTTCTATTGGCAAACAGCACATCGCCTTTAATTGGCATCATCTGGGCTTTTAACAAATGTGGTTGGACGCTGGCGCTGTGAATAGCAGCTCCAAGCATAACAATACGGTTCCCTAACACAGTCAGTGTGTGTGGGGTCAAAACACTGCAAGAGAACTGTGGAGTCATTTCAAATGAATTCATCGTAAACTTAAGCTGTGGATGAGAAACAGATCTGTAGATTTGAAGTTTAAGATGGTATTATACAAATATTGTTTTTTTCAGGGGGAAAGAAATACAAAGTAGTGAACAATGATTGACTCTTCCGTAGAAATGCCAATGATTAAAGGGGGTACACGGGGTGTATTTAGTTAGTTTTCAAGTTAGCTCTCTGTTCGTGCGTTGAAATGTCAGCCAACGTCAAGGAAAAGGCTGAAACTGGAAGTGATAAAAATCCATTTAATCCAGACAGCAACCTTTGCAAAGGTTACACTAATGTGACATCCTTTTCTTTTAGAAAACAATCAATCAATCTAAAAGATTGTGCCGCTGGTCATTTAAAGGCCAAAACAGGAGCGATTTTGGTGAAAATCTTTGATTCAGACTTTAAATATCAACATAAGCCAAGTTTATCCTGGTAAAAATTGAAGAAAAAGAAAGTTGTGGATAGTTACGCATAATTATCATGGACAGAGACACGGTGCCAACTTTTAACATGCACTCAGTTGCTTGTCATACAGCTCAGTGTAACAGTGTGATGTGCTACTCGGAAGCATTTGTAGACACCATCTTTTGTAGATTGTGTTAAAACATATGTTTTCAGGTATCTGGAGCCTTTCTTGAGGCTCTCACTGAGTGCAGCTCAAGAACCCTGGTTCGATGTGCCGCCACTGACAGCGCTGAAATGATGAACTGCAACGTGAGCAGAACGACTCTGGCGCTTCATCACCTGAAAAACAACTCACAGCAGACTCAACAGTCACACAGGTGTATCTCCACATGATATTTAAGACGTGATAGTTGTCCTCACACCACTGTTTCTCATGTGCAGCCAATAACTGTGCAGTGGACATTACTGAAAATCAGAAAATCATTTGTGGATTTTTTTATAAAAAAGTACTGGAGTTACTTCAGCTATATTAAACTTGGATTGCTCAATTCCAAGTGCTACATGAAGGCATTTTTACACAGAGAGAAAAACAAAAAAAAAACAACGATCCCACATGAGAAAGCATTTTGGACCCTGGAGACTGAAAACTAACGTGAATGAAACCTCTGCAGAGTGAGGCTCAGAGGCGAGGGGTTGATGATAGCAAGGGCAAAAAAGTACAGGACAAAGACAGAGAGCAACAAATAAACAAACAGGAAGCAGACATCTAATCAACACGAGACAGACTTGGATGGAGGAGGAGTCACAGATCACGAACCTTCTATTTTGCTGTCAGAGATCCTGTAGGAAGGTACAGACAGAGAGCAGGCCACAGGAGACAGACACACACACACACACACACACACACACACACACACACACACACACACACACACACACACACACAAGCAAGGAGAATGAAATAACGGGAGTCTGAGCAAACCTATAGCAGCTGAACCTAAGAGTGGTTCAATATTTTACAGTTGCTGTTTGACCACAGCTGAACTGATCACTTGTTATGTTCAGCTGAGCATCAGTTAAGAACATTGACTCAGTTAATAACAAAAAGAAATAGATTCATTAACTACCAGCACTGAGCTGCAGCAACATCAAACATCTGAAATAAAGTGTTATCATCCATCATGTCAGAGCATACATTATGAGAATTATTTCAATTTCAGATGTAGCTGAAGTGCTCCAGTTCCATTCGACATAATTTTAGTGATACAGAGACGGAGCAGCTCTTCACTGGAGACGAAGCCCAAATTCTACCAACATGCATTGTGACTAGTGGAGGAAAACCACGAAACATCTACTTTTACAACTAACACACGGCCCCAGGTCCTTGATCCACATCATTAACACAAGGACTACAGTCCAACAATGTTCTACACATCATTAAGAAGGATGAAAAGAAAAATATGCAACTAGTGGCCTACTTACTCATGACGGAAGTATCTGAATAATGACAACTAAAAATGAAACAATGCCTGCCACAGAGTTTTCCTGCAGAGTTTGAGGTCGATGAGCAACCCTTCATTCAGCCAAAGGTGTGAATATGAGTGTGTGTGTTACTATCCAGCTATTTTCATACAGATCTTTCTCAATCCAGTAATCGTTGCTCCACTTGGTGGGTGCAAGCTTAGTATGGATGTGTTTATTAGCAGGGGGAGCAGGGTCGCCCTGTCTTCTATGGTTGGTCAACAGCTTGGAACATGTGGAATCATCAACGTGAGAAACGGTCACTAAAAAGAAATGAGCAGATTGTTTTTCTTTAATCCAGCAACAATAGTTACAAGATGCAACAAGAAACGGGATATAAAGAAGAAGGAATTACTAACAAAGTTATAGGACCTTGACTTGACCTTTCGTTGAGCTCATTATGATGACATTGCGACTTGCCCACTAGTGTAAATGGTTTTCACTTACAGCTCACTTGCACTGAGCTCCCAAATAACTTTATATTGTTATTTTTTTTTTCCATTCACACACACTCCCACATCAGTGGAGACGGCTGCCATTGGGAGCAGCTCGGGGTTTAGTGTATTTCTCAAGGACACTTTGACATTTGATAAATGATGAAAACCCCTGCTTTACGGGCAGGGATGCATGGGAGCACTCTCCAGTCATAGTGTGAAGGTTGTGGGTTTGAAGCCTTCCTGTGAAGTGTTCTATGGCTACAGAGCAAAAACATGCCTTTGAGTCTCACTTTGCCTTTAAATTTACCACAGGTGTAAGTGTGTGTGGCTTTCTGCTTTTCCATATTTGCCTGGTGATAGATACACTCCCTTGCCTTTTGGAATACATAAACAGTGCGGTCAGAAAAATGTTTGGCCCATTCTTGTTGAATATGATGACGCCTACAGAGTTAGCATTAGCTAGATGGAGGGTTTTCATTTCTCGTAACATAAATCCATCTGTTATTCACTGCAGAGCTTCTCTTACTAAATGTTATTTTAGTTGTCTATTGTGTTACGCTCGTGTTGTAACTAAGTCACTTCCTTTTTCTGAGATTTTCATTTAAACAAGAGCAGATATCAAAGAACAAAACAAATCAGATTTATTAATCACATTTTAGTGACTAAGCATATCACTGGAACTATACAAAAGACCCATTCTTATCGGGGACATCATTATTATCATAAGCAGTGAGTCTGAGCAGCACGTCTTCGTGACGTTATCTGCAGTCTGACTGATTCTGTCAGTCAGTGGATCAGTGTTTACACAAACTGTGTGCAGAAGGCAGCATGTTAGCAGCGCAGCAGCTCCAGCCCTCCATCTGTGTCTACACGAGATGCCTCCAAGCACATCGCTGGGCGGAGGTTACCTCACGTTTTGGCGGACATCGCAAAAACACCTCTGTCTCAACGCTTGTAAAAGTGTTGAAGCGAAGTGGAACTGTTGTGTGGAGATATTTCTCACACTGTCGTTACTTGTTAAAAACAGCTGGAGCCAAAAAGAAGCACATCTATTCCATCAGATGCACGTGACACGGACGCAGCTCAACACTACTGCCATGTTTTAACTGGAACAGTCAGAACTCAAGTCAATGATCTGATAACTTCCCAGGCCAATAAGAGTGGCTTTTGAATGAAGAAAAATACAATACAGAGAAATATTTTGCACTTGCTGGAAGCTCACTGTTTTCATTGAAATTCTGCCTGTACCAAAAAAACAACAAAAAAAAAAAAGCAAATAGGATTAAAAAACGAATTGGACTGCAGGAAGATGCAGCTGAGGGTCCCTCAGGAGGACAGGATGCTGCTTGTGGAGAGCAGGACTGAGAGGGTCAGGGGGATGAAGATCCCTGTTTACAGAATCCACAGCCTGCTAAATACATTAGGAGTCCTCTCCCTTCAGCTGGCAACACTTCCAGGAATGATAGCGTCTCATCTCAGCCATGCAAACTCAGATTAACTCCGTTACACCCTCAAAAAAGAAATAGAAAAAGTCATGTTTCACAGAGCTGGGTCACCTGTTTCACAAATGTGAGAGTATTTAGAGAGGCATAAAGTTTTCTTTCAGTCTTGCAAATATGGAAAGTCAATCCAGACTCTGAGTAAAAGACCCAATGGGCTTGTGGGAGAGTGCTGACGTGGATGTTTTGCCTGGAAAGAGATGCTTTACACTTGAGTCATCCCAGTCAGATGGAGCCAGATTCTGGGCAGGCTGGGCCCCCCTGACCCCTCCCTGGTTGGTTCTCCTCCTCTCTGCCTCAGATTTACACTGTTTCCATTTCCAAAGGGACTCTTGGCTGATGCACAGGATGCTGCACCTCCTGGGAGGTCATCCCGACTCATGACAGAGAGTTGCCCCGTGGCTCCACGTGGAACTCGAGAGGGCCTCCTCGCTCCGAGAGGGACGCTGGCCATTGGTGGAAACGGCAGACAGGCAAACAGGTGCTGGTCTGTTCCTCATAAACTGACTCTAACAGGGCCAGAGACCCCCAGAGGAGGCCTGACACCTACCCGTGTGTGTGTGTGTGCCTGTGTGTGCGTGTAACTGTAGACACACACACAGGCACCTAAGGCTGGCTGGGTGGGCCTCCTGTTTGCTGAAACAACAGGAAATATCTCAACTGTCAACATTTCAGCATTGTTTTAATTGAGTTTTTGGTTCAGCAGTCCCATGCTGTCTTTATTCTTTGCAGTTTCAAAAGCAAGTATTTGCTCAAATGATTTTTTTTCCCTCATTTATAAAGCCAGACAGTCCAGGTTCAGGTTTATTATCTCTTCGATTCATGGTTTCCCTTCAAATATAATGGAAGTCAATGGAGTTTGGAAAGACGTCTGCACAAGTCATTAAACGTTGCATTTGAAAAATATCATTGAGCCTTGCCAGAAACAGTGTCCCTGTTATATGGAATCCTTTAAAACCACACTGAACCTTTAAAGTATTGGCAAGAAGGCAGTTTCCATCTCCACGAGGGCCCTAAAGTTTCCTATGCAGAAGAATTCTTCCACCTTGATCCATTTTTTGCTTTGCAGTAAAAACACCTATCAATCAATTCTCAATAAAATGTGAAATACTTATTTTTCTTCGTATATTTGTGCACAGAATTCATTCGAATACAGTACTCTCATTAACTCACTGTTTTCCACATTGACTGAGACATCTGGACGGCCCTTTGCAGCTTTGGTCCATTCTGAAGACTGTAAAGTGGCTCACTGGTTTGTGTATTAAACTGGTGAGGCGAAAGGTCATAGGGTCAAATCCTCTGACCACCCACTGGTCATGGCATTCTCTCCAAGTTGTGTTCTAAAGCAAGATACTTTTCCACACTTGATCATTCCAGGTGGGAGGTGTTACTCCCAGATCTATGCTGGTATGATCAAGGTTGATCTTACAAGAGCAACGAAGGAAATCTCTGAATAAAATCTGTATTTGGAAAAGAGCCAGGAGTCTCATACCCAATATGACGTTGATAATTATCTGATCTGATATGTGCTGTAATGAAGCTTTTTTCTTTCACACTGAGACTCTTACTCTTACAATTTTTGCACAACATTTTAATATTGCAACACTGTAATATTCAGTGTCTCTGTTCTTTAAAGAAGTAATCGTCATCTTGAGATAATATTGTGTTTTATGACATTATTGGAAACTATTCAGGGAAGCAGGACAGAAAAAAAAAAAAACAATAACAGAACAGTGTCTGCATCATTTCTTGTGGTCTCGCCTCTGTGGTTACTTGAACTTCAGTCCATCGAGTGAAAATCCATTCTGACTTTATTTTTTCTGTCATAAACAATTGTCAAGTTGCAACACTTTGTTTGGTCTGTTGGTGAAGCAACTAACCAAACTCTGCAGCGCCACTTTGAACCGAACTGGACTTTTCACACATGTGACTTTAATATCACTACTTTTTGTATTTGAAAATTTATGTGGCTTCTCTTGACTTTTGATAAATCCTTTTATGTTTTTACCCTTTGAAGTCCATGTCAGCTAAAAACTATGCTCCAAAAGAGAAGAACAGAATGCTTTTCAGGTCAGTTTTACAGTTAAAATGCTTTTTGTGGCTGTTTATTTGTTATTTTCGCAAGGCAAAATGAAATGCATGGAAAATATATGCCCCATTACATCTTAAACATGTGTTTCATCTCAGTCCAAAATTGAGACTATTTACATTATGTTAAAGGAGGTAGTGCACTGGGGTCTAAAATCCAGCCTGAAGGACGAGATGTCTCGAAAGGGGGTGCTTAACACACTGATGTATGTTGTGATTAGAGTCGGAGGGAAAACGTGGAATTAAAACATAATTTGTTATTCTGGTTAACACTGTGCAGCCATCAGCTAAATTGCTGTTACGGCCGCACTGATGTTAAGTTCAAGGTTTTAGTCAGTCCTTGGATTTACTCAGTTTTATCTTCTTGAAATAAAAGCTAACGTTTTCTTCTCATTTTTAGTCTCAGACACCTCTGCCTTTCTTTTTCTGTACTTTTTTTTCCCCACTTCTCTGCAGTTAGCGCTTTCATTCCCCTCCTCCCATTCCTCCTTACTCCTCCTCCACGCTCCCCTGCTCCTCTCCTCCATGTGTAAACTGTGGGTGAGGGGGATCGGGATGGTGGGAAAGCTGCTTGTAGGAAGTTTTTTTCTCCCTCTATGTTAACGTGTTCACCGGCTGGACAGCACATTCTTTCCACCTCTGTCGGCCTCACGGGTCAAGCAAAACCATACCTCCTCTTCTCCTCTCTCTCTCTCCCTCTCTCTCTCTCTCTCTCTCTCCCCTCCTTTTCCCCCGGTTAATACACTGATGTGACTCTGCTAAGCTGCTGGAGAGGGAGCTCCAGAAGCGGACCAGGAGAGGGAGGGGGGGCGGGCGGGCAGACATTTTTTGGTTGAATCACACTTTCCAGCGGTTTCCCTCTGCTCCTGTGTTTTTCAGGTGCTCTCTCGTGCACGAGGGTTTGAAAAAAAGAAAAAAAGAGGAAAAGGCTTTAAATATAAACACATGTGGCACACCAGTAACGTGAGTGTTTCCATTCCAGACACTTGATTTATGTCTGCCAGCTAAAACACAAGACGCAAAATCAAGAGGAGGTGGTTGGAGGGGGGGGGATGAGATAGATGTGGCTTGGTCGGAAAGACTGAGGATGGAAGGAGAAGGATGGCGAGCGCTCACTGGGTTACCGCAAATGCAGCCTTCCCCGAAACATGCCTCTTTCTCTTCTGACACGTGCACAAACATCAACACACACGCTGGCGACGGAACATGCAAATCCTCCCACAGCCGAACAATCACTGAGAGGAGATCTGAGAGTGCTGACCATTCTCTGCTGTCAACACCTTCCGACGTCTGTGAAGTCTGCGCAGCCGGTTTGTTTACTCTATACGAAGAAGAATATGTCTTCTCGCCTTCCCATTGCGGCCCACGCACAGAGATGCTGTGTTGTCATCCTGAGACGTGCAGTCGGAGAGCGTACAGCGTGACTGAAGTGAAGTGCCACAGCGGTGACTCACAGCGCAGTTAGACAGCAATTTCCCTCATTTGGGTTTTACAGACCATACCCCCCCCCCCCAATACCAGTAATGACCAATATGGAGTCGAGCACAGGCTGTGAGTAATCCTGACGAAAGGTGATCCAACCGCTGCCGCACATGAGAAATCGGAACAAATTTGGATCATAAATTCTGTGAAAAAACAGTGTTTATGTCCTGCGGTTCATTCAGCATTTTCAAAGAAAATGGTTTGGATTATGCTTTTTGGACAGCGTGGGTTGGTTGTGAATCTGTGATGTAGCAATACGCTGGAGTCGTGGCACAACAGTCGAGGAATTGATACATCAACCTGGACAAGGCTATCCTCCCTGGGGTGGTTTGCTGAAGAACAAACACTTTGGTATCCTCAGTGGAAAGCAAGAAAAGTCTGAGAAAATGTCGATGTGGCCACAGACAGCGAGGAGCCGAAAGGAAGAGCTGTGGGGCATTAACGTGAAAAGAAGGGGTGAAGATGGTGTACTTCTTGTGGGTCAAAGTGTCAGAGAATTAATGCCTTTCATGGCTCAGATCTTTGAACTGATTTCTGAGGTAACTTAAACCTCTTTTGAAAACATGGCCTTAACCCGAGAGAAGTGGGGGAAAGAGATGAGCTCATTTGTTTTTGCCCCGAGTCCTGGTTGGTAAGAGGTCAGAGGTCTGAGCTGTCAAGTGAAATGGGGCTGCTGGGAAGTCGGTTTTTGAAGATGGAAGATTCAGATCAGCAGGTAATGAGAAAGTGTTGATTTCCTTCCTCAGCTTTTTATCTCAGTCACAGCAGAGCTCGCCGTGTTGTTTCTACCCATGTCCCCTCCTGCCTTTATGTCCTTATAATCCTCACTCAGACATAAACCCAGTCAAACAAACACACACTTCATCATTTTGCTGTAATAACACACAGCAGTTGAATGGAACGCTGACCAAAATTGTTTAAAGTTGCCCAAGTGACCTGTGATTGTCGGCCGACCGGAGGACTAAAGCACTACTTCTCCTTCAAGAATCGGCATATTGTGCTTTTGTTTATTTTTTAAATATCCGACAAAAAAAAAAGCTCAACAAAAGAGCTCCTTGAAGCCCAAAACATCGGGTCAGATGTCTCAGAGCCGAGAGGTCCCGCTGAATTTGCAGGGGGGGGAGTAGGTACAGAAAAGAAAAACAAAAGTCCCTGAAACAGGAGAGAGGGGTAATTTTATAAAACTTTGGCTGCCTACAAGATTCCGTTCCCTCCACACATTTTTTGATTGATAATGACTGCCATCTGCAATCCCCCGCCAAAAAGAAGTGGTTGAGAAATGTGTAACCAATGCATGCACTGCAACAAAGTCCCTCTAAACCATTATCTATTCTGTGCATAATTATAATCTACAATTTGATATTTTTTTTTTTTACTTAATGTTGACCTCATGAGAGATGAGAAAGATTTCTCACCACTTATTTAAATCCACTCCAAAGCACACAGGAACAGCATATGTCTCTTAACCTCATATGACATCAAATCCTGGCAGCAAGCATTTCAGATAACTTATCAAGAACTTTCTTTTAATGGACGACATTATTTCTCAATACCAATAATACTGTAATAACTGCTATTTTCATCATTAAGAGCCAAAGACTAACTTTTTGCTGGATTTCTGGAAAAGAGGACTCAAGCAGACGATCATCTCTTCACCCTTCATCTATCAGAACTGTTCCAATCTGTCTTTCTGCTGCTCTCAGCAGTAGTAAATAAATATATATTTTCCCTACTTTATATTTGTCCTCTGTCTCTGACCGAAACTGAACTCATCCTAACATCTGGTAGAACACCGTGATAAACTTCCTGGAAATTTGGAAGATGTCATGTTTTCATCAGGTCTGCATTAAAAGTCTGAAATTAGTCATCCAGACATTTATTGTTGAATTCTACAGGATTACCTCAACTTGATGCAATTAGGTTCACAATTTGCCAGCAAGCCCCATCCAGCACTTACTTGCCTTCTGCTCAAATGGCATGCATTAAAATTACACTCTGATTTATATTCTGATGACACCTAAATCCACACACCTAAATTTTCTTTTGTAAAAATGATCTGTCTTCATCTCTAATCAGAAACAGTTTCTCCTGTCATGCCTCACCGCTGGCTCTATTTACTTGGATGTTTACTTCACTCTCCCTTTATTTGTCTTATTCTGACATGACAGGGCAATTACACAAAGAGCCACAACCCTTGTTTGACAGTTAATATGAAGTTTCAAGGAGGAAGTGGAGGACGAGAGTGATAACAGCAGCGTGGTTAAATTATATGACCCAAAAAAATAGACTTTTTAGTTCATGTCCAAGCTTTAAGGATTTTGAACTGATTGCTTGCTTCACAGACAAGAACTGACAGGACTGAAAGACAGATCGTTGTGAGAGTAGATTCAGGATCTGAGCAAAAGCGAAGAGTTGAAACACAGAATGAAACTCTGAGAAAAGGGTCATAAAGGATATCCAGAACAAGGTCACAAACTCCACACTAAAGGGCCTTGCTAAACTAACCGGTAGGGTCGACTACTTAACCGCTGCGCAGTCTGTGCGACAGAACATCATTTTATAACTATAAGAAAATATGAAAACCTGAAACAGATTGCAGAACTATCAACCAAAATAAACCAGATGCAGGATTATCAATCCCAACAAGAACAAAAACAGTAAAGCAGATTTAGACAGTACACAGCTGAGGATTAAATATGCTGAATCAGCGACAACAGCTAAAATGAATCTTTGGAGATAAAACTAAACATGTGTTGTTGCCATTGATATGTATTTTAATCTTGGAAGAAGTGATTTTGTCACATGGCCATAGAACTCAGGATGGTGAGAAGTTGAAATGAGTTTCTTGTAGTTTAATAAAGCTATTAGAGACAGAGGAAGCAGTAGGAAACCTATTTCGGAAGTAGAATACTTCATATGTGAGATCAGCATCTGAAATAGATTTCAAATGAACAAAAAACAAAAAAAATCAGTTATTACCATAATGTCAAATTTGTCTCTATGCTGATGATATCTGCATTTACATGTATAACAGGAAAATAATGGTTAATTCTCTTCAGCTTGGTTACATTTTTGACTTTTGGATAGTTACCCAGCGCAAATAGAACTATGTTCTTGTCTCCATTCATCCATTTTTCACTCTGCTCTAACCAAGCTCGGGTTGTGTGGCGCTGGAGCTGATCCCAGCTGACTATGGTCTGAGGCAGGGTACACCCTAAACAAGTCAGTAGTTCACCACAGGGCAAACACAAAGAGACACACAATCACACCCACACCTATGGGCAATTTAGAGTCAACTTCAAACACATGCTTTTTGACTCAGAGAGAAAAAAAAAAACACTGAAGTATCAGAGAAAACCTATGCATGCTCAAGGCAAAACAAAAAAGGAAAGGCTCTCAAACACAACCAGGACTAAAAAGCAAAAACTTCTTGCTATGAGGCACGAGCACTAACCGCAACACCACTGTGCAGTCCCCGTCTCTAATAACACACAGACAAGAAGGATCCCATGAGACTTTTAATCCTTTTAATCAGAACTTTTAACATTCTTTTATTGAGTCAATCAGCCAAAATAGCATAGTTTTTTTGGGCTGAGTTTTCGGTTATATTCTCATCTGTTTTTAAAGATATTCCAAAGCTAAATCAGTCCCTGATGTGGCGCTTGGAATGAAAGCTATAATAAAGAGCCCGAGCAGGGCTTGGCACTATCGGCACTGAAAGACTTGATAGTCTGCACTTTGTGGTCGATGTCTGTTGATAGTGAGTCAGCCTGTAGGAGATTCGCATAGACAGTCTCAAAAGAACAGAAAAGTTGTGCTTCTCTTGGGCAACAACCATGTGAATTAGTTGAACTAGATAATTACAGGGGATGTCTAATTGCTTCTGTGGAAAAAAAAAAAAAGAAGAAGTATATGTCTGTAGGAAACTCTGCGTCAGTCAGGCGACTAGCTTCCTTTTAGCGTTTCATCATCCGTGCTCTGCTTCTGTCTCTCCAATAAAATACTTTATTAAACTTTTTTATACATTTGTAGTGGTCTAGAGAGTTTTCTTTGATGCATTATGTCATCTTGAAGCACAATGTTTCCTTTCTTACCTTCAACATAAGATTTGTCATCCGCATTAAGACACCATAGTCAGAGTCAGAATACAAAATAAAAGTTTGATTTTACATGCCAGGGGATCTCACATAGGAAAGTCAAGACTTTACAGTATTATAAAGAGCAGCCACTTGAGCAAACACTTGGCGACAGAAGGGAGGACAGCCTCCCTTTTCACAAGAAGAGGACCTCTGACCCAACGAGACTGCGATTGTTTGCCTCACCCGGTGAAACTGAGAGAAATATGGCTTTGAGGACTCCTCCACCGAGGTTTTAATTGCATAACCTGACGAGTCTCAGCAGACCCCTTCTCCAACTGCTGAATCTCCACACAGATTCCTCACTTCTTCTGCAGTTTCTACAAGTCACAATTTCACTATTTGAATGGAGGAGTTTGGGGGGGGGGGGGACAAAAGCAGGAAATAGCAGAAAGGCGGAGGCAAAGTGTGGATTGTGTTGTTTGATTGAAAACAGCTTGCTAGTCTTCAGTACCACAATGTTTTGAGGATAGATGAAGGCAAGGCTAAGTCAAGACTGCAGCTGGGAATTATTTTGTCCCATGGTCTTTGCTCATATTCTGGGAGATGATTTATGAACCTACAGCTGTGTGTATAACTCGCTCATCAGTGGACATACTTCACTTTTACAATGAGAAGCCACTGTCATGTCTGTGACAATTTTGGCTTAATGGTTTCCTAAAAGGTTTAATTACAAAAAAAAAAGCACCTCATCCACTGGGCATAAATAATCAGGGGTGCCGCTGTGAAGGACAGACAGCTGCCATCAAAAAGTACACGTTCAAGCCAAGGAATAATAAAAGACTAGTGTGACAAAACTGTGTAGAGCCTCTGCAGAAGCCAAGCTCTGACACAAGTGTTTTAAAGCCTGCAATACTGCAAAATGTCATAAATCAGGAGAGAAATCCAATAACATGGAAAACACGAGACAGGATAAAAATTCCAAACAAATGATGCAAAAAAAACATTGACTCCAGGTGTTTAAGTGCCTGATCAAACAATATTCTTCAGCTTTGAACACAAAGCAGTGTCAGTATAATACTCACTGAGGTAAATTAAAGTGTTGGAGCATGTTTTATTTATTTTATCTCATTGGTACTGGCAACTTGTGGCAGCTCATGCCAGTAATGGTTTCCTTGGGGAATCCTTCAACATAGGAAAGGAATTTATCACCCTGTGAGTCAGATCTTTTTCCAGTTTTCCAGACTGAAGAAAGGATAACCCTGTGGGGGTGGAGGCCTTGTTCTGACTGATGGGGGGGTGGGAGTTGGCTGCTTCGCCACAATTACCCCCTTCAAACTGCTTCGTTGACTCTCCCCGGGAGAGATTCAAGACCAAGTAGGGCGGATGACGGTCATGGAAAATACGGGAATTTCAAAGGCTGAGAACACCTCAGCTGCTGCTGGAGGGGGGGGGGGGGGGTTCATCATTTGTAGACGACTTGGTCACCGGGGCTGTGATCAGCTGCTTCGGTACCCATGAGGGAGGAGGAGGAGGAGGAGGAGGAGGAGAAATGAGGCAAAGAGGAGGACGGTCCAGAGGAGGATGACAGACAGACCGTCTGCTTATGTGGCAGGACGGTGTCTGTCGAGTTAGGAGGCATTACAACCAGAACCGCAGGGTTCAGAGTCTGGGTTCTGGAGCGCACGTCGCTGCCGCGGTCCGCTGTGCTTCTCGGGGCCTGCTGGAGACGACAACATTACAAGCTCCCGCGGCTGGATTAGTCAGTCATGCCTCAATCAGTTTGAAGGCAGAGAGTCTCCATAATCTCCTGAACCAGGACTTGGACTGTGGAGACTACTGTATATCCAACACGCCCCCAACTCCACTCTTTCTTTCACTCATCTTTTTTTTTTTCTGGCCTTTCATTTCATATTGCATAACGCATCTGGCCACCCCTCGGCTTGAGTTTTCTGCTTTATCCTGGACCAAACTCAGCGCTCTCTCTCCTCGTCTCTTCTGTCATAAAAAAATGGAGTCAAATTCAACCTTATGAAAGAACGGATTTGAGGTTCGGGCTACTTTAGCTTATTCCTCTGAGTCAGCTCATCTCAAAAGCTGGGTGTAAACGCAATGTCAAGTTCAAATGCGTCCCACTTATAAGATGAGTTTCCCAGCTGTCTTAAAATATGTTGATTAAAACAAGACGTTTAGTTGAAGCAACTTTACTGTTTGCACAACTAAAGATTGAATGAAGAGTGAAAGTTTGTCGGTTTTGGCATTAATTAGTATTCCATCAAAGAATCAAGCTCATGCAGCTTTGGATGCCTGTTAAACAAATTGATTAAACTTGACGTTTAGACATTAGGAGCTCATCTGTCTAAACCGCTTTGGTTTGAGTTTGCTGAAAATGTGAGTTCCACAGCTCGGCCAGATGCTTCAATGAAAATCAGAGCGAAACACAAGGAATAATACGAGGGAAGATTACTTGGAAACTTTTGTGGTAGCTTGAGTGATTTACACAAAGGGAGAGTGGAGTTCCATTAAATGAGAGGGTTAGGCTCAAATTTTGTCTGCCAGAGCATGTTGCAGCATCGCAACAAACATCTGGCACGCAGCTTGTTCCGTTACCCTCCGACTCTGACTTGTCTCTTCTTCTCTTTGCATTTCTCTCAATCAACCCTTCTTCACGTCACACAGGTCTGTGGAACTGACAGCACATGCACTCCACTCTGGGCTACTCCCATTTTTCTTCTCATTTTTTTTTTTTTTTTATTCACCTTTATCCAGCAGCATTGTATGATCCAATAAATGTACTTTCATCAAACGGAGCGTGAGAGCGTCATAAATCAGGACGTCTGATTAATATTGTCTTTCTCCCCTTTAGCAGTTTTATAAGCATCATAAAAGGCCCCAGCTCTCATGATTTGACAGGCAGTCAGCTGCATGATTTCAGATCACCGGAGGAGGCTCAGTAGGGAAAGTGTCTCCCTCTAGTGGTGCGGATGAGGAACAGACTTGAAACGTCTCTTTTCAAAATATCACAAAATCTCCAGACATTTCTAAATATGTACACAAGAAGAAGAAAAAATAAATCAACAGAGAATAAATAGAAAATAAATCTACAAATCTCGCAAAGGCTACCTCAGGCTTTTTATCTGAGTGTAATTCTTAAAAGCACTGCCTCAGCTATGAAACTAATCTCATTTTTAAAGTCTCCAAAGCGTTTCTTGAAAGAAAAAGAAAAACACATTTCTTCTTCTTCTTTTTTGACAAAACCGTGAGCCAGAGTTTGGCTTTGTGTACATTCTCTGTGTTTTCTGATTCGTTAGCGCTCTGGCAGGTAATTGTGTTTACACGAACTGGTCATACATTTTCTTTCTTTTTTTTTTTTTTTGCTTACTTTTTCCCCTGCCTTTCTTTTCTCTCTCCCCCTCTCTTTTCTCCATGCTGCTGATGTGTCACCAGCCCCCCTATTCTTCTGCAGCTCCCTCTTCTCTCTCTCTCTCTCACACACACACACTCTCTCTAGCATTTCCAGATGTGTGCAGGGATGATGTCATGGCAGACCGGAGGCATTGGCCTCTTATCCTGCTCTTTTTCTCCAGAAAACATTCATCAGAGACGAGGGAGCACGAGGCGGAAGAGCACAGCGCTGATAAGTTCCCAGACGCTGAAAAGCTGAGGCTATCTCCCTCTGATTAGCCCGGTGGCTTTTCTGAGTCACAGCCCGCCCGTCGTGAACTCCCACCCAAGTTATTCGCCATCTGACCTCAGCGACCCCCCCCCCCCCTTAGAACGGCTTCAAAATGCTCATTCTGGAAGGCGAGTGTACATGACAGCTGTGCATTACCAGAGGTACCTGAACATCCTAAAACACGTGCACGTCGGCCCTCGAGCAGCTGGGGATTTGAGCGAAAAGTGGGTTAACTACCGGTGACACGCAGAGCACGGGGTGGGGGGGGTGGGGGGGGAGGAGGAATTTGGGAGTGTTGTTTTGGTTGCCGGACAACTCCAGAGTAAATAAATCGCAGGGAAAAAGAGTGGGGAAGAAAATGACCATGTAAACCCCGGTCCGCAGCATGGGGCCTGTCTGAGACCTCTCGGGAAATGTGAAAAAAAAAAAAAAAAAAAAAAAAAAAAAAAAGAGGAGGGGGGTGGATAGTGGGGGGGATTACATGAGCTGTCCATAACCTTGTTACATGCCACAGCTGGACTGGAATATGGGCCTCACACACCAGCTGTAGGGGGGAAAAAAACCCTCACACAACAGAGAGGCTTCAGTTCAGGTTTATGACACCTGAAGAAAGGAAGTCGGAGGCGACACCGAGCGTCGCTTTGGCGAAGAATTGACACAGTTCGTGCAAATGAGGAGAAGCACTTCTGCAGCCTGTTACACCTTCACAGCACAACATGATTTTATTCAAAGCGTATCCAGACTGCTTTTTAAACCTTTCCAGGTACTTTTGTGGTTCTGAAAACTGTGCATGCTATCTGTGCAGCACCGACTGTTAGTGTGTAGTAAAGCCTTTCGGGTTCTTTTGTTGCTTTATTTTGTACTACAGTAGAGCCTCACAGTGCCTCCTGGGGACTCACAACTAAGTGTACTCTGTGTAAAGCACCAGTCAATTTCTATACGTTTTTGGATGCGATTAAGTGAATGTCCTTAAAAAAAATTTGTTAGTTTTGATATTTTAACATGAGACATACATGATATGGGACAAATGTTACTCAGCTGTGTCTGACTGACCCTCAGACTGTCAGAGAGAAATGATGAATCCATCTGAGATCGGTGTTCATGATGTATGCAGAACATCAGCTTTGAAGGTGTTTGCTTTATTTTGGGGATAAAGTTTGTTCTCGACTGGCAGAGCAAAAAATTGTCACCCTGAAGAATATGGAGTTTTTCATCTCTTATTTACAAAACCTAAATATTAAAAAGTCGATTCACCATTACCAGACAAAAACACACATTAAGTGATCAGAGGGAAGAGAACAAACTCATGAAAACTGTCAAAAAAGCTACAAAAAGAGATATTTCACTTTCACTGTGTGGCTCTAATTAACTATAACTTTTATAACTTAAGGTGTATTTTGCAAATTTCAGAGCACATGTTGTGTTTGTGTCTTCACTGCAAGCGAGTTCTGTGTGGAAATGAACCACTTTCACTTGTGGACCTGTTGGCTTGTCAGCACAGGTGTAACTAATACCGTTTAACAATGGCTTCGGTCCATCTGGGGGCTGCGGCTCCGGGCATCTGGCGTCGGGCATCTGGATGACTCACGGCGGCGGCGTACCGGGGCACCTAATGAACGGGCGGATCATTAATGTCATAAGTTCCACCTGCTCTTCTCTCAACGCCAGTCAAACTGTCTGCCATGAGGAGAAAACGGTGTATTTTCTTGACTTCTAACCAACAAAATCATCCTGGTAGTCGCCTGTGAAACGTTCCAGCTGTATCGGTTTCAGCTTTACGGCATTAAAGTGCTGGCACATGACTCTTTTGTCTGTTTGAAACAGCTCAGGAGATCAGCTCGGCAGCTAATTGCTAACTTTAATCAGATTACTCCACTTCAGCCACCGAGCTTAGATCTGCAGCCCACCCACACACAACGGCGACGTCTGCAAGCCTGCATTACTTCTCCCATAAAAACACTCTGTGAAGATGCAAAACTCAAAGCCCAAGATCCCCGCAGACGATTGTTTGCGAGTCTTTGCTGCGATTAAAAATGAGACCACATCTTGGTTTTATTCCCCATAAATCCAAATCCCACTTCTCGGTTGTTTTTTTGGTAAGCCTGAGGGTTTCACTACAAAGGCGGCGGTGACGGATCTCCCAGCTGAGGCTAATCTGTCGCGATCTGTGTGGCACCTCTGGGTGCTCTGTTACAGCACATAATCAGCTGATGTTTTTGCTGTTCAATTGATTTAAGATGGAATCTCTGAATTAATCTGACACCACGTCGCTTTACTGTTCAAATCTTCAAAGATTAAACAAAAAAAAAGGTAAAGGTTGGGTTTCACACCTGGCTTTAGTTTCTAAAGACAGTCAATAGTGAATTCCAGTTCTTTCCAAAAAAAAAAAAAAATAAAAAAAAAAAATCTGTCTTTGAAGTTGAAACTTCACAGACTCAAGCTGAGAAAATTATAACTTAGCAAGAGT